>NC_081553.1:161513439-161839825 GCF_963082655.1 Stomoxys calcitrans | reverse complement strand
CAAAGGCTATTTTGGGTGTTTAACTAAGTTATACTGTAGTCTTGTCCGTAAGTCAATTTCCTAACTTTCAAATAAATTTTGACAATAATTTTAGATTTTTGCCTTTAATAGCAAGACGCACGGTAGTTAAGAATTAACCCGCCATTTAAAATTAAAATCAATAATATCAATGAAAATATGTTTCACCAAAGGCAATGTTTTCTTAAAAAGTTGGAAAGTTTATTATCTTAAAATTAAGTTTGCATATCTTTGGCTCGAATCTTTGAAATAAGGACAAACATCTTTTCAGTGCACGGTAACAGCACGGTCATAACCAGACTCTTTGCTATAGGCCATATGGCCGCGCGCATGAGAATCTCGCATAATGACTATTGTGTTGATGGGGATGAAGAGCATACGATTAAACACCTGCTTAGCTCACTTCTGCTCTCAAGAGCATAGGCTTTCCATCCAGATGTGTCTCTGGGACAGATAAGATGGGTTTGATTCGACGAGGGAAGCGATGAGATCTCCAACAAACTGTAATGCATGCGCAGTCGCGGAGCACCAATGGTTGGCACTTGTCGACTGTGTTATCATTAAGGAAAATTTTCCTCAAAAGGCGATTTTTCTCGTGATTAGGGAACAATTTTTTTTCTAGTTTGGGGTACTAGGACTTTGATGGAGAAAACTTAAAAATTTGGGATTTTCTGGGAGAAATTCCATCATGAAAGTTTTAAAATTTGTTTTCTTGAGCTTACGAATTTCCTTATCGATATGATTTTAAACAAGTAAGAGCGTGCTAAGTTCGGCCGGGCCGAATCTTATATACCCTCCACCATGGATCGCATCTGTCGATTTCTTTGCGCAGTATTTCTTTTTAGGCAAACAAAGAATAATGAATATGGAAGGAGGAGGAGCTATATCAAGTTATAGTCCGATTCGGGGCTCAAAAAGCAAAATCGGGAGATCGGTTCATATGGGAGCTGTGTCAAGCTATAGATCGATTCAGACCATATTGCACACGTATGTTGAAGGCCATAGGAGAAGCCGTTGTACAAAATCTGTGCCAAATCGAATGAGAATTGGGCTATCTAGAGGCTCAAGAATTCAAGATCCCAGATCGGTTTATATGGCAGCTATATCAGGGTTTGGACCGATTTGGACCACACTTCGCATAAATGTTGGAAGTGATACCAAAACACCACGTGATACCAAAACACGATGCCTTCTAAAAGCTCAAGAAATCAAGACCCAAAATCGGTTTATAGCAGCGATATCAGGTTATGGACCGATTTGAACCATACTGTTGGAAGTGATATCAAAACAATATGTGCAAAATTTCATTCCAATCTTATAAAAATTGCGCCCTCTAGAGGCTCAAAAAGTCAAGACCAAAGATCGGTTTATATGGCAGCTATATCAGGACCATACTTGGCACAGTTGTTGCATATCATTACAAAACACGTCGTGCAAAATTTCACTCCAATCGGATAAGAACTGCGCACTCTAGAGGCCCAAGAAGTCAAGACCCAAGATCGGTTTATATGACAGCTATATCCGGTTATGTACTGATTTGGACCATACTCCGCACAGTTGTTGGAAGTGATATCAAAACACGTCGTGCAAAATTTCATTCCAATCGGATAAGAATTGCGCACTTTAGAGGCTCAAGAATTCAAGACCCAAGATCGGTTTATATGGCAGATATATCATGTTATAGACCGATTTGGACAATACTTGGCACAGTTGTTGGATATCATTATAAAACACGTCGTGCAAAATTGCATTCCAATCGGATAAGAATTGCGCACTCTAGAGGCTCAAGATCGGTTTATATGGCAGCTATATCAAAACATGGACCGATATGGCCCATTTACAATACTAACCGACCGACTAATAAAAAGTATTTGTGCAAAATTTCAAGCGGCTAGCTTTACTCCTTCGGAAGTTAGCGCGCATTCGACAGACAGACGGACGGACATGGCTAGATCGACATAAAATGTCGCGACGATCAAGAATATATATATTGTACTTTATGAGGTCTCAGACGAATATTTCGAGTAGTTATAAACAGAATGAAGAAATTAGTATACCCGCCTATGGTGGAGGGTATAAAAAGCATATTTACCTACGATGCTGTTTGCTGCAGAAACGCATCTCCTGAGATGAGCAATTGAACATTAATTTGATTGATATAAGTTTTAGTCCATCAGGAGGCATCCTGATGGCTGAAAGTTTGCACTCGGCATTTTTTACGATTTCCAATAAATGTGCCAAGTACAGTTCAACTCGGCTTAATACCTGGTATAGCTTCCATATAAACCTATCTCCGGAATTGACTTTTTGATCCGCTGAAAGTTGCAATTATTATCGAATTTGGCTGACATTTGGCACGAAGTATTTTATATGACTTGTAACGACAAAATGAAAATTCACCAATGTGGGCATATGGTTGTGCACATAAAACTTAATTTCTTTATATATTTTGAGTTTGTCAACAATATCCGGTTGTGATTTTCCAACAAAATATAACACAATCACACTATAATGCCTGAACTCCATCACGAATAACTTTCTTTTTAAATAAATTCAAAAGCATATGCATTTGGATGATTGTAAACGATATAGTGAGCTGTCAATAAAACTAGTACATGTAGCCTTTATTTTTAGTTTGACGTATATAACAGTTTGAACTTGGTGACACTTCCTGTCAGCTACCCTTTTCATTGGGGTGAGTCAAATCTTAATCTACAACAAATGCTAAGAAAGTTTTCCCAAATCAATCTTATATCAAAATCGAGCTTCAGGTTTTGTACGACATTCTGTTTTTATACACAGCACCGTAGGAAGGGGTACATTATTTTATACCAAACACCATAGGATGGTGCTATAATAATTTCTTCACTCTGTTTTTACACCTCGAAATATGCGTCTAAGACCCCATAAGGTATCTTCATCTTTAAGAAGGAGCAATTCTTATCCGGTTTGGCTGTAATTTTGCATGAGGTGTTTTGGTATTACTTCCAACAACTGTGCTAGCAGGTTCATAACCTGATATTGCTGCCATATAAACCGATCTTGGATCTTGACTTCTTGAGCCTCTAGAGGGCGCAATTCTTATCCGATTTGAATGAATTTTTGCACGAAGTATTTTGTTATGATATCCAACAACTGTGCTAAGTATGGTTCAAATCGGTTCATAACCTGATATAGCTGCCAGACAAACCGATCTGGGATCTTGACTTCTTGAGCCTCTAGAGGTCGCAATTATTATCAGATTTGCCTGACATTTTGTTCGACGGATCCTCTCATGACCATCAACATACGTATTCATTATGTTCTGAATCGGTTTACAGCCTGATACAGCTCCCACATAAATCGTTCTCTCTATTTTACTTCTTGAGCCCCCAAAGAGCGCAATTCTTATTCGAAATGGCTGACATTTTACACAGGTCTCTAACATATAATTTAATTGTGGTCCAAACTGCACCATATCTTGATATCGCTCTAATAGCAGAGCAAATCTTTTCTTATATCCTTTTTTGCCTTAGAAGAGAACTTAGCATGCTTTTACTTGTTAAATTTAGGGAATCCCAATTTTGGGCGATATGACTGTCAGCTAAATCATGGATATTGTCGTGATGGGCTACCAGAAATGGGCTGATGACCAACCCAAGGAAGACGGAGCAAGGAAGACGGTGTAGGTGGAAGGTCTTGGAGAAGAGGAGTCGTACGAGAGAAGTCACAGGGGCACTGTGATCAGCACCGCAGGCAAGCCAGGAAGCGATACTGGCTATGCAGCCCATTGGGGCCTATATTCGAACCTGCGCCGCCAAGGTAGCGGCTGAGGGTACTCGGCATGTTGAAGGAAGACAATTGCGGCCAGAGTTCGATTCTGGATGTTATGGATAAGGAGGGTAGACTGAGGAGGATCCCCGACTACCTGGTACCAGTACTGACTGGAATAAGGGCTTTCAATATTCGTTCTCCTAGGAGTGATGAATGGAAGGCGAATGCTCGGTTTGAGAAGGATGAGACTTCGATCTTCACCGATGGCTCCAAGGTGGAGTCAGGGACTGAATTGGGGGTCTACTCCGAAGCTCTCAATATCGGTATGTGTCGCTGAGACAGCCGGAAAAGTTTACGGTTTGTCTGCCAGAGGTCTGTGCCATTACAGTAGCCGCAAGAAAAATTCTGGTAAAGGATTTACCGCCCTAATAAAACAGGAATTATACGGCGGCTTTCAAGGTCTTGGGGTCGAGGACGTCGAAATGCGCGGCGTATTGTTTGAAATCCCTGAATACGCTCCGAGTCCACGATGTAACGCTGACATCGATTCCCGGAAATGGGGAATTCTAAGGAATAAGGAGGCAGACGAATGCGCCAGCAGGGGCTTGTCTGTGCCTTCCGAACCGGATGGTTGTCGGACCGCTAGGGCGCTCTGGCCTATCATCGACCGAAGGAGGACGGCAAGTTGCTGGCTTTCGATAAGAGGTCGATGGGTACCTAACCAGGGATCATAACCGGACACTGTACTTTAGGCAGCATGGCGGCGCGCATTGGAATTCCGCATAATGACTTCTGCAAGAGTTGCCTCAATGAGGATGAGACTATCGAGTACTTGCTATGTTCGTGTCCGGGACTGCAGGGACGCAGGCTCTCCATCCAGGGGACCCAATTCTTCTGCGCTCTGGATGAACTTGCGAATGTATATCTGGGAGGTCCTCTGACATTTGTTTGACGGATCGGAATGGTTCCGATTCTATATTCTCCCGCTTTGATTCTCTATTCCTCCCGTTTCTTTTTCATTTGTGTATAACCCTTGGATTTAGTCCGAGGACTTACATTTTCCCTTTCTTTCTTCACAATGGGCCAAACTGGCCTCCGAGAGAACTCACCTATGGTGGGCTACCCATTCAACCTAATCTAAGGTTCAAAAACTTTTCTTTTTGAGGTGTAATAAGTCCAAAACATCTTCTGAGCTTGGTTTTTAAATTTTTACCACTCCGAAGTTATGACATTTTATATTTTACAGATTTTATTAGTTCCGAGCCGGCTTACCCTATGCCCTTATCAAATTCTTTTAAAGATTTTGTATCCTTCTTTACGAAATATACTTACGCATCATTGGCACAACTCCACAATAACATATTCAATACGCAGGCCTTTTTTACATACATACATATATTGAACGAAATAGATATATACATTTTAATTTTATCGTCTAATACACTTTAGAAAAAGATTTGATGATGTAAGTTGAGTATAACCGAAAAATGTAAAATTCATTTGGACTCACTTAGCCCATTGGTATTCAGTAATTGCACAAAGCGTCTATACAATAAGAGTACACACACTTAAAAACGAATAGATTTATATCAACAGTCTAACGCGTTCATATAGTAAAATTTTTCTCTCTGCTAAGCTGCTGGCTGATTCTATTCAACAGTCACAGATTTAGCCAGATTGCGCGGGCAATCGACGTCACAGCCACGAAGAACAGCAATGTGGTAGGAGAGCAGTTGCATAGGAATAACGGTAAGAATTCCTTGGAGACAGTCAACTGTGCGAGGAATTTCTAAGCTGCGGGAACTGAATGATTTGGTTTCCTCATCACCTTCCTCACATATAAGTATGGGACAGCCTTTACGGGATGTGACTTGTTGCAAGGCGTTCATGCATTTCACATAGACAGGATCACGTAGAACGATCATGAGAACGGGCATAGAGTCATCAACAAGTGCTAGGGGACCATGCTTCAATTCTCCAGCCATGATGCCTTCACTGTGCATGTAGGTCAATTCCTTAACTTTCTGTAGAAAAAGGGATAGCGTTATCGTGTTGTTGAGGAAGTCTTGTAAACAACTAAACAACTCGCACTTACCAAGGCACCTTCCATACAAGTGGCGAAGTTATAGCCGCGACCCATAATCAAAAGCGATTTATGCTGATAAAGATCTTTAGCCAGTTCCTGCACTTGCGAATCAAGTTTAAGCACCTCACGAATCTGATGTTCCAGTTTAGAGAGTGCTTGAATAATTTCCAAACGTCTTTGCTGCAGGGACAAACGATCCTCAGACATTACCAGAGCAAACATTACCAATGAGATAAATTGAGATGTATAGGCTTTTGTGGAGGCCACACCAATTTCAGGACCGGCATTGATGTGAACACCACAGTGAGATTCACGACAGATACTGCTGCCAACTGTATTGGTGATACCGACAATGAGAGCACCACGTTGCTTGCAATAACGCAAGGCCATCAATGTGTCGGCAGTTTCACCTGACTGTGAAATAAAAAAACAGACGTCATCGCGGAAAATCGGGGTATTACGATCGAGGAAATCTGAAGCCAATTCAATCATAACAGGCAGTTCGGTTAGTTCCTCCAGAAGCTGGCGAGTTGCAACAGCGCTATGGTACGAAGTACCACATCCGATCAACATCAGACGCCGACAGCGTTTTATTTCTGGAATGTAGTCCTTGATGCCGCCCAAAACAATAGAGTTCGTATCAAAACGAACGCGGCCACGCATTGTATTGACCACAGACTCGGGTTGTTCGAAGATTTCCTTTAACATGAAGTAGTCATAGTTGCCTTTCATGATTTGTTGGATTTCCATTTTCAGAGTGATAATTTCACGAGCATGGGGATCGTCAGTGGATTTCTTTAAGCGATGAATGCTCAAACAGCCATCGCGAACGGCAGCGACGTCATCATCCTAAAAAAATATTAAGAGTTATTAAAATGTTATTAAGGAAGGAAAGTTTAGATATTCAGTCATCGCCGAAAGTCAGTGGTCGTTCGGTAAAAACAGTAAAAAAGACAAAAGTCGGGATGAGCCGACTTATTATATAGTCGGCTACACCACCGAGTCTACATACTACATTTAACCAAATCGACATAATATTTTAAAAAATTAAAACATAAATAAAATGTATTTAAAATAAAATTTGATTAAAATACCAAACTTGTTTGAAACGTTTTTAATAATGTTTTCTAAAAGATATACAGTCTGTTTCAAGTTAATTGCTTCCATTCACCCGCACGCTATCAGACAAACAGCTGACGTTGCAATAGGAAACTGAAAATCTACTAATCAGGTGAGTGGCAATGCAAAAGAAGACGTACAATTTGCTTCTTTAATCGAGTCTCACTATGGGTGTATTGGTGTAAATTCTAAGAAGTCAAGTGTTAAATGCACTCACTTCCACATTGGGTTTTAAGAGCTAATGCAATAAAAAAATCTGAACATGTTTTGATGAAATTTGAAATACATATTGAAGGGAGCTTATTTGAATATAAATACCGTTCAAAATCGAGCTAAGAAAAAGTAGCATGTGAACAATTTATTATCCTTCCGTCCGTCTGTCGAAATCACGATAGAGGTCGAACGCGTAAAGCTAGCCGCTCGAAATGTTGCGAAGATATTTGGTATTGATATAGGTCGTTGGGGATTGCAAATGGGTCATATCGGTTCAGATTTAGATATGGCTCCCATAAAAACCGATCTCCCGACTCGAATTTTTGAGCCCCTGGAAGCCGCAGTTTTTGTCCGTTTGGCTTAAATTTTGAAAGAGGTGTTCCGTTATGATTTCCAGCAACTGTTTTAAGTACGGTCCGAATCGATTTATATCCTGATGTAGCTCCCATATAAACCGATTTGACTTCTTGGGCCCCTGGAAGCCTCAATTTTTGTTTGAAATTTTGCAAGTAAAGTGTTCTGTTATGACTTCCAATAACAGTGCCAAGTACGGTTAAAATCGGTTTATAAACTGAAATAGCTCTTATACAAACCGATATCCCGCTTTGATTTCTTGAGCCCTTACAAGCCGCAATTTTTATCCGATTTGGCTGAAATTGAGCATGTAGTGCTTTGTTATGACTTTCAATAACTGTTCCTAGTACGGTCCAAATCACTCTATAACCTGATATAGCTTCCATGAAAACCGGTTTCTCGATCATCTTTGTTCGGTGCTTCTGTTTTGACAGAAGTTTGGTATGTAGAACAAGTAAAAAGGCGTTTAGTTCGGCCGGGCCGAACTTTGGATACCCACCACCTCCGGTATATATGTAAACCACATTTCGTCCAAATCCGGTGAAAAATGCATACTTTATGCCCCATAGAAGCTATATCGAAATATGTTCCGATTTAGACCAAATACTTATAAGTACACGTCACTATGTTCAATTTCAGTGAAATCGAATAATAAATGCGTCTTTTATGGGGCCAAGACTTTAAATCAAAATATTGGTCTATGTGGCAGCTATATCCAAATCTAAATTTGGGGCAAGTTTCAGAAAAATGTCGAAGAGCCTAAAACAACTCACTGTTCCAAATGTCGGGGAAATCGGAGAATAAATGCGCCTATTATGGGCCCAAAACGCCAAATCGAGAGATAGGTCTATATGGCAGATATATTTAAACCTGGACGGATCTAGGCCAAATTGAAGAAGGACGTCGAAGAGCCTAACACAACTCCCTGTCCCAAATTGGACAATAAATGTGCCTTTTATGGGACCAAAACCTTAAATCGAGAGATCGGTCTATATGGCAGTTATATCCAGAACTGGACCGATCTGTGCCATATTGCAGAAGCATGTCAAGGGGCTTAACTTAACTCGCTGTCGCATTTTATGGGCCTAAAACCTTAAATCGAGAGATAGGTCTATATAACAGCTATATTCAAATCTGGACCAATCTAGGCCAAATTAAAGAAGGATATCGAAGGGCCTAACACAACTCACTGACCTAAATTTCAGCAAAATCGGATAATAAATGTGGCTTTTATGGGCCTAAGACCCTAAATCGGCGGACCGGTCTATAAGAATACGTGCAAAATTCCAGCTCAATATCTCAATTTTTAAAGACTGAAGCGTGATTTCAACAGACGTCTTTCACTGATCAAGAATATATATATACTTTATAGGATCGAAAATGGGTATTTCAATGTATTGCAAACGGAATGACAAAATGAATATACCCCCATCCTTTGGTAGTGGGTATAAGAATGTCATGCAATTCAACTTAATTTATTTTGTATAAATTTTTGGGTGAATCCATGCTGGTGGGTTCCCAAGATTCGACCCGGCCGAATTGAGCAAGCTTTTACTAGTATCGTAAATGAGACAAATCGGTCCATGTTTTGATATGGCTGTCATATAAACCGATCTTGGTCTTGATTTCTTGAGTATCTAGAGGACACAATTCTCGTCCGATTGAAATTTAGCACGTGGTGTTTTGGTATCACTTCCAACAACTGTGCCAAGTATTGTTGAAATCGGTTCATAACTTGATTTTGCTGCCACATAAACCGATCTTGGGTCTTGATTGCTTCAGCTTTTAGAGGGCGAAATTTTTATCCGATTTGGCTGTAATTTTGCACGTGGTGTTGGTTGTTGGTGTTGTTCAAATCGGTCCATAATCTGCCATATGAACCGATCTTGGATCTTGACTTCTTGAGCCAATAGAGCGCGCATTTCTCATACGATTTGGCTGAAATTTTGAATGGGGTGTTTTGTTATGACTTTCAACAACTGTGTTTAGTATGGCATAAATCGGAACATAACCTGATATAGCTGCCATATAAAACGATGTGGGATCTTGACTTGAGCCTCTAGAGGATGCAATTCTCATCCGATTTGGCAGAAATTTTGTACAATGGCTTCTATCATGACCTTCAACATACGTGTCTAATATGGTCTGAATCGATCAATAGCTTGTTACAGCCCCCATATAAACCGATCTCCCGATTTTGCTTCTTAAGCCCCTTCAAGGCGCAATTCTTATCCGAATGGACTGAAATATTACACAATGTATAGCATTCAATTCATTTTTGGTCCGAATAGGACTATAACTTAATATAGCTCCAATGGCATAACAGTTCTAATTCATTATTTTTGGTTTGCCTAAAAAGAGATACCGCGTAAAGAACTCGACAAATGTGATCCATGGTGGAGGGTATATAAGATTCGGCCGAACTTAGCACGCTCTTACTTGTTTTCTATATTGTGTCAACTGCTTTAAAGACTACTTTTCCGTTTTTACGTGTTTTAGCGATTTTCTTTGCCAAATGTACGTTTTTTTTTAAACTGAAGATCTGGCCACATTTTCTTTCACTCACGAAACCTAAGGTCGTGCGAATAATTAAATATTCGATAGTGATACCCATACTCACTCGGAGAGCGAATGAGTACTTTTCTTTCTCATAGCTTGTCACTCAACTGAGTGAAACAGGCTGATAATAAATATTGCTTATGCGTTGAACGTTGGAGGGACGATTATTCCTGAGAGTAGTGGATATGAAGAATTGCTTCTCCAAATTTCGGATTTTGAATTATTTTGTGAAGCTAGATGAAGCTTCTAGTGTTAAGATAGTTTTAGTAATATTTGCAGTGCAAACCGTTATATGTTGTAATGCTATTGTCTTTCAGTGATATTATTTGAGGCATAACTAAAAGCAACATTTAGTTTGTAACTATCCTAAAAATCACAGTTAGAAAAGAACGTCGCAGCCAGAAAGAGGGGTAGGTATAAGGTAGTATTTTGCAAGGAGCATGCGAATGGTGTAGAACGACGGAATGCCCATAGGTTTCGTAGCATTCCATATATCTTATATATAGTCTTGCTTATATGGCTGGACCCAGTTAGTGTGGAGTTAAATGTTAAATCCACGTTATGGCAACGAAAATTTCGTTAGAGCTGCGTACCAGCCTTTAACCAGAATTAGAACTGCATATCAATGCTATACCCAAGACTATATTACAATGCCAACCTGCTGTACTTTTTGTTTTGCGCCCGAATATATGAATTTTCATGAAGAATTTTTGCACCATTGTTAGGTTTGCACTATAGTACGCATTTATAAGCACCTGGCCTATCCGGTTTCTATATTTCGAGAATGGCCTAATGTTTGCTTAATATAACCATTTTGCCAGGATATTGAAGAATCAATCAGTAAGTCACACAACTCTCTGCATATCCACATGTACATATATTGAAAATAATTAATAAAAAATATATGAAATCAATGATCAAACCGTAATGGGCAACATAACTAATAGAATAATTATTTTTACTTAAACCCAAAATATTTTTTTCCAGATACTTTCCAAAATATTGAATGTATGACTGAAACTTTACCTGGTTACGGTTGAAACTTTAAAATTTGAGAACTCAAGCCACAACAATAATGATATAAAAATGGTTTTGTGTCTTGTACAACCAACTACTATCATATATAACACACAAATTTGATAACTCAAGGCATTACAAACAATGATGATATACGAGGGTTGCCTTTTATATTTCGCGATTGGACAACCATGTGTTGCAATCTGCCAACTGACAGTTCAATCCTAAAGCTTGACATTTTTGAGGTCATACGTACTCAGAATGTTATGACATACGAGCGCTATTTGTTTAAAGTAACTTAAAAGACGACACATCGAAATATCCATTTACGACCCTATAAAGTATATATTCTTGATCAGCGTAAAAATCTAAGACGATCCAGCCATGTCCAGCCGTCTGTCTGTTGAAATCACGCTACAGTCTTTAAGAAAAAGAGATATTGAGCTGAAATTTTGCACAGATTCCTTTTTTGTCCATAAGCAGGTTAAGTTCGATGATGGGCTATATCGGACTATATCTTGATATAGCTCCCATATAGACCGATCCGCCTATTTAAGGTTTTAGGCCCATAAAAGCCACAATTATTATCCGATTTTCCTGAAAATTGGGACAGTGAGTTGAGTTAATTTGGCCCAGATCGGTTCAGATTTGGATATAGCTGCCATATAGACCGATCTCTCGATTTAAGGTTTTGGACCCATAAAGGGCGCATTTATTGTCCGATGTCGCCGAACATACTTCTGCAATATGGCACAGATCGGTCCAGATTTGTATATAGCTGCCATAAAAACCGATCCCTCGATTTAAGGTTTTGGGAACTTGAAATTCGCATTTATTGTCCGATGTCGCCGAAATTTGAAACAGTGAGTTGTGTTAGGCCTTTCGCCATCCTGCTTTAATTTGGCCCAGACCGATCTCTCGATTTAAGGTTTTTTCGCCGAAAATTGGGACAGTGAGTTGTGATAGGCTCTTCGACATTTTTCTGAAATTTAACTCAGATCGTTCGATATTTGGATATAGCTGTCATATACTCCGATCTCTCGAATTAAGGTTTTAGGGCCATAAAAGACGCATTTTGTCCGATTTCGCCAAAAATTGGGACAGTGAGTTGTGATAGGCTCTTCGACATTTTTCTGTAATTTGGCCCAAATCGGTCCAGATTTGGATATAGCTGCCATATACACCGATATCTCGATTTAAAGTCTTGGCCCCATAAAACGCGCATCTATAATCCGATTTCACTGAAATTGGACACAGTGACTTATTATAGGCTTTTCGACATCCGTGTCGTACAGCGGTCAAAAAAAGTATTCATCATTCAATGTTTTTTTTTTAATAAGTCTACAAAAGACAATTGGAATAAAAACATATTAAACTAATGATGCAGTAGTGCTTGTGTGATATATATGTACACAATTTCATTGTTTTTAAAGAAAAAAATAGTATTTATTGGAACAAAAAGGGCCATTTTACAGCTGAACACAAAAAATTAAACAAAAAAAGTATTCATCATTGCAAAAAAACAAAAAAATAAATAACATAATTTAAAAAAATTAATACTTTGTTATTCGACCACCGCGTCTTATAACTTCTTTTAAACGGTTTGACATCGATTGGACTAATTTAGCGGTTATATTTTGGTCTATATTAGTCCATTCCTCCATTATCACCAGTTGCAGTTGACTCTTGCTCGAAAAATTGCGCGTTCTCAATTTGCGTTCGAGATGTTCCCAAAGATGTTCAATTGGGTTCAAGTCGGGACTTTGAGGAGGAGTTTTAATGACTTTGGGGCAGTTATACAGCATCCACATCTTGGTATTTAAAGCAGAATGTTTGGGGTCATTATCTTGATAATATTGAAAGTTATTACCAAGCCCAAGTTTTACAGCACTATCTTTTAAATTCCTCTTTAAAATGTCAATGTAATACTTATGATCCATTACTCCATTAATAATTTCAAGATTTCCCGCTCCTGAAGCCGCCATACACCCCCAAACCATTAAACCACCTCCACCATGTTTTACAGTAGCAACTGTGTTTCGTTCTTCAAGCTCTGTATTTGGTTTTCTGTACACTATGACCTTTCCATCGCACCCAAAAAGATTAAACTTGCTCTCGTCTGCAAAAATGATTGTTTTCCAAAATGATTCGGGCTGTTTTACATACATTTTTGCGAAGTTTAGCCTTTTCACTCGGTTTATTTTATTTATAAAGGGCTTCTTACGTGCAGTTCTTCCTCTGTAACTATGTCTTTTGAGTGTATTTCGAATTGTTTGTGTAGTAACTTCCTTCCCTAAATATTCCATAGTGTTTTTACGAAGAATGGTCGCATTTGTCTTCGGAGTTTTCTGAACTTGCCGCACTAGCCAACGCACATCTCCAACTGAAAGTGCTTTTGGTCGACCAGATCTTGGTTTATTGTCAACAGTTTTCGTTTCTGTCCACTTTCAGATGATGGATTGTATAGTAGATCGTGGTCTATTTAATATTTCACTGATAGTTTTTTGAGTTAAACCATTCCTGTGGTGCTTTATTATCAAAACTTTTACCTCATCAGAAACCTCGTTTTGCTTACGACCCATTTTGACAAAAACTATATTTTCAATGAAATTAAATATTTGCTGTCAAGGGCAAAGCCTCCTTTACTAAATAAAACAGAAAAGGGGGATTCCCAAATAATATTTGAATTTGACTTTGATGATAGCACATCAATGATGAATACTTTTTTTGTTCTGTTTTTGGTGTTATTATATAAAATTGCATTTTTTGCGCTAATTAAATTTATTTTTTGAATTTATTTTAAAACATATTACGAAAAATAAACTATTGCATAAAACTGCATTATTTGTTTACTTTAAATTTTCTTCAATTACCCAAAATAAGTGAATTTATTATCAATTTTGCTAATGATGAATACTTTTTTTGACCGCTGTATATCGGTTTATTTTTAGATATACATAGCTACTAAAAAGATCAATATTTTGTTATACACAATTGAACAATGACTTGTACTTATTAGTATTTGGTCCCAATCGGAACATATTTCGATATAGCTGCATTTTTCACCGGATTTTGACGAAAGGTGTTTTACATATTTACCCGAGGTGGTGGGTATCCAAAGTTCGGCCCGGCCGAACTCAACGCCATTTTACTTGTTTACAACTTTCAACGCGAATTAATTCAACAACAGTGCATCGATGAGTTGTTCAATTTTTGGAGATGAAGCTCCACCAATGACCAGTGTCTATCGATGGTATGGTGAATTCAACCGAGGTCGTAGTTCACTCCAAGACGAATTACAATAAGGTCGTCCAAAATCATCCGAAATTCGTGAAGGTTGTTCCAGAAACCATTGATGCTGTGCGCCAACTGATATTGGAAGATCGTCATGGGACCTAACGTGAGATTGAGACAACCCTAGGCTTTAGTGGGACCAGCATACATTCAATATTTCAAAAAAAAATTTTCGTGTTAGATCCCACACAATTTGTCAATCGCCCAAAAAAAGGCTCGTATCGATTGGTCGAAAAAAATGCTCCAAAAACAGAAAATAACTGATGAGTCATCCGCCGTATAGTTCAGACTTCGCACTGAATTACTTCTTTTTATTTCCGAACGTAAAAAATAAAATGAGAGGTCAACGTTTTTTGACATCTGAAGAAGCGGTTGATACGTTCAGAATGCATGTTTTGGCGATACTTCAATCACAGTGTCAAAAGTACTTCGACAATTAGTTCAAACGCATGAAAAAGTGTATAGATCTTAATGGGGAATCTTTTGAAAAACAATAAAGCTAAAGGGTGATTTTTTTGAGGATAGGATTTTCATGCATTAGTATTTGACAGATCACGTGGGATTTCAGACATGGTGTCAAAGAGAAAGATGCTCAGTATGCTTTGACATTTCATCATGAATAGACTTACTAACGAGCAACGCTTGCAAATCATTGAATTTTATTACCAAAATCAGTGTTCGGTTCGAAATGTGTTCATTCACCGTAACGTTGCGTCCAACAGCATCTTTGAAAAAATACGGTCCAATGATTCCCCCAGCGTACAAACCACACCAAACAGTGCATTTTTCGGGATGCATGGGCAGTTCTTGAACGGCTTCTGGTTGCTCTTCACTCCAAATGCGGCAATTTTGCTTATTTACGTAGCCATTCAACCAGAAATGAGCCTCATCGCTGAACAAAATTTGTCGATAAAAAAGCGGATTTTCTGCCAACTTTTCTAGGGCCCATTCACTGAAAATGATTTGCAAGCGTTGCTCGTTAGTAAGTCTATTCATGATGAAATGTCAAAGCATACTGAGCATCTTTCTCTTTGACACCATGTCTGAAATCCCACGTGATCTGTCAAATACTAATGCATGAAAATCCTAATCTCAAAAAAATCACCCTTTATTATCAATGAATAATATTTGTTTTTGTGTTCTCTTATCCCGAAATATAAAAGGCAACCCTCCTATAAATGGTTTTGTGCGTCGTACAACCAACTACTATCATATTTGAATAAAAATCATTTTTTTTTATTCCCTCATGCAAACGTTTATAGTATTGTTAGCAAGAAAACATTTCTAGCAGACATCATTCTCTGATAATACCATATTCTGTATTGTTTCTTTAAAACTCTACTCATAAAATGTTAAGTATCAATCATGAGTACGGAATGTTAACATTAAACACCCTAATAATTCGTTCCAATTTAATGCGGGTGCACCAGATGTTTATGGGCATTTTCTAACAACGAATAAATTTTATTTGATAGGCAATATCAGCACTTGGCAAATACAATAAAGTTGAAAAGATTAAACTGTATATGAGACTATAAACAGAGATTCCTAGCCTTCCTAGAAATAAAAAGTAGCTTGGCAAAAGGTCATTATCAAAATGAGGTGTTAGGTCGATCTTCATGGGAGCACAAAAATGCTCAGCCATCATTTTCCATGTATGAACGTATGCATCGTTATATCAGGTAAACTGGCACTCTTGTCATTAACTTGGAGATAGAACCATTAATCGTTTGATTGTGAAATCTTAATTTGCCTATGTATGTTATGCCAAATAAATTGCTTGTGTGACCCAAAATGCCAAAGTTTAAGGGATAGACAGCACTTAAAGACATTTCTGGGTAAAAAAAATTAGGCCACGTTAATGGTGAGTGTCCCCAAAGTGTCACTCATGCCCATCAATATTTTTCCCAAAGTCACGTAATCTGTTGTTGTCCGAGTCATGCAGCTGAAAATGGGATGCTTGCTACTTTACTTACCTCCAAATAGATGACACGATTTGTGTGCTCAATGACAGCTGAGGCATCGGATGCAAAGAAATACTCCACTTCTTTCTGCTCCATAGGTAAGAATTCTGAAGTACTCTCCGAACGCGGCAGAACTGATAAATCACGATTTTGTACATATGGACGATGTTCTTTTAGATTAGTATTCAACGAAATGGTTGTTGGTTGTTCATTTGTTTTGATGGCATTGATGATGTCGATAAAAGGCATAAATCGCCATAGAAGTTGGCGAGAAGTGCGATTACAATGGTGGCGTTTACAGAAGCGTAAGCATTTTTGCGTCGATGCCATTGGGGGGTTTTTTTATGAATATTTACAATATCATCGATTGCGGCCAGATAAATTGCATCGTGGGTTGCACAATTTCGCATGGATGCAGAAATTACCAAGCGGCAATTCCATTTTTTTTTTTTTGCATTTGGAATGAAATTGAGTGAATTGTAGGCATATTTGCATTCGATCATCATCCATAAGTTGTGGCAACAATATTTATTCATTGATTTGCAGTCGCAGAATACGCGTGTGTGGTTTTTAATAAAATGATGTATAGTGCCATAGATATTAAGTAATGAAATCAAAATTTTTACATTAGCATAAATATTCACTTAATGGGGAGATATGCATAATAATTTATAAATAATCCATAGAGAATATGAATTATATTTGCATACAAATATAAATACAACCGTTTATTATATTAACTACATAAACTATAATACAATTATGAAAAATCACTTGTCCCAACACCAGATAAATTGCTCAACATTAAATACCATTATACAATACAATGTCTATGTTTACGGCCGTATTCACAAAACTTATTGTTGCCTTAAAATACGTTTATTTAACAGTTCTATAGAGGAAATCTGTCAAATAAACCTATTTCATAGCTACATTAAGTTTTGTGAATACCAATGTTAAACTTTATCAAATATAAGCAAACATTTTTTAAAAAAATCAAAAAAAGAAATAATGAAGACTCCTTTTCTTTTTGGAATGGAAAAGTATGTATGTAATGGCAGTGGCTTCCATTATGCAATAGTGTATGCATGCTGCAACCCAATGGTTTATTGTTAAATAAAGAGAATTATTTCTGGCATATATTAAGAAAATAATACAAAAAGTTGGCTGAAAATGTAAGATTTTTCCATGGTCGAAGCTTTTTAGCAACACTAGATTATGAACCGATTTGAATCATTCTTAACACAGTTGTTGAAAGTAATACCAAAACACCAAAAAAAGTATTTGTGCAGAATTTCAAGCGGCTAGCTTTACTCCTTTGAAAGTTAGCGTGCTTTCGACAGACAGACGGACGGACGGAAATGGCTAGATCGACTTAAAATAACATGACGATGAAGAATATATATACTTTATGGGGTCTCAGACGCATATTTCGAGGTGTTACAAACAGAATGACAAAATTAGTATACCCCCATCCTATGGTGGAGGGTATAAAAACCAAGGAAATGGATATCCACCCCACACCCAAAATATGCTTCAACAGGACATGAAGACCGATCGCAAAAATATGGCACTCAAATAATAAGTCTTTGACAGAAGAGTACAAATTTGATGTTATTATTATCTAGGTCCAAGTGTCTTGGGAACGTGAATGGCGATCGGGACAAATGAAAGGTCTATGTGACCGCCAACTTCAAAATAAAATCTCAAATGAGATTTTCAAATGAAGGCCGTTCGGTTTGAAGTAATATACAATAATATTTCACATGCACATTCTTTTAAGGAACAGGGGATATTGTGTGATCAGTCCATCTATTGAAAATGACAGCGAGACGCTTTCATTTACATCGCGTACAGCGAGTAATTTCTTATATCTCACTCTCTGTTAAATCTGTGCAAGACAGAATTAGTTCGCTTCAGCAGGAGATACAAGTTGCCTACAGTGGCAAATGTCTCCTTGGGAGGAGAGAATGTTCCATTTACAGAAAGGACAAAATACCTGGGTGTTTTGCTGGACAGGAAACTGAACATCAAATCCAACATTTAGGAAAGGGCAAAAAAGCGACTCTTGCCCTACACACCTGCAAGAGAGCCATTGGCAAAAGTTGGGGATTTAGACCGCGTGTCTTGCATTGGGTATATACTGCAATTGTCAGACATAATGCTATATGCTGTTGTGGTCTGGTGGACGGCGCTTCAAAAGACCACCCACTGTTCAATATTCAACCGGATCTAAATGATGACTTGTTTGTACACCACAGCCGCACTGAGGATGACACCATCTGATGCACTGAATTTAATGTTACATCTAATGCCTCTGGACACTGTGACTAGACAAATTGCTGCAACCACTGCCGTGAGGCTAAGGGAGCTTTCTTTGGTCATGTGGTGGCTACGGACACGACGTTATCCTTGATACAATATGATATGTTCCAGGCAGTGTAGATTACACCCTACCTGAACCGCTTTTTGATAAAAAGTGCTGTATCACAATTAATGATAGAACCGATTGGAACTACGATATCCCTGGTAATAGAAGCTACATCTATAGCGATGGTTCCAAACTAGACGACCAGGTGGGCTTTGGGGTGTACTCTAAAGATCTAGAACTGGTCATATCGAAAAGGTTACCCGACCACTGCAGTGTGTATCAAGCGGAGGTCCTTGAAATAAAGGAAGTGGTGGAATGGCTAAGATATAATATCACAACGATAAATATCTTCTCAGACAGCCAGGCAACCATAAAATCCCAGGAGAACGTATTTCTGAACACAAAAATCGCCTCGACTGTCGCAGATCTCTCAACGAGATGGCTGAACAGTTCAAAATTCACCTGTTTTGGGTGCCGGGCCTCAGAGATTTCCCAGGGAATTAAAAAGGGACACAGGTCAGAAGAACAACGTATGACAGATGGTCACAAAGAGGGGACTGTGAGCATTTCAAAACTATGTGGCCTAATCCAGACTTGAAGAGGTCTACCGCTTTGCTGTCATTGGCTAGAACAGATGACCCAGTCATTGTGTCCGTCATTACAGGTCACTGTCTAAGCGGAAAACATGCTGACAGACTGAAAGTTGCCAGTAACGACTTTTGCAGAAGCTGTGAGTACATCGAAGAAGAAGAGACTATAGAACACCTTCTGTGTGTGTGTCCCGCACTAACAGTCAGAAGGAGTTCCACGTTAGGTTTTCATTTCTGATTTAGCGAGTGTGAGCATTCGCAAGTTGTTGGGCTTTTTAAAGCGATCTGTATGGTTCAACGGTGGGAACTAGAAGGCATCTTCTTCTTCTGTTCCTGTGGTATCACAATGGACGAAAATGTCTATGTGAGTCTGATGGCAGACTGCCACTTAAATCTAACCTGTCCTAACCATATCTCACTGTAGCGGCAAAGAATTCGAAATAAAAAATATTCCTAAGCACTGAATGGGGTTTGTTTTTTAAAATAATCTACTTTTCTGCAACTTGTTCGATTTATTCTATCCTTCAGTGTCTTGCTCTTAAGTAATCTTGAAATACAATACCATGTGGGTTCAACGTTCACGAGTTCAGCAAAAACAGTCATCAATGAATGGTTTTGTTCAGGTCTTTGTCTCATATCCACGAGTGCAGTCCTAATCAAGTTTTAGCTCAATGATATGGAGCCTCCTTTTATACGCCGAGTCCGAACGACGTGCCGCTTGGCGACACCACTTGTTAAAGAGGTTTAAAGAGGCTGGATACATTATGAATGTTGCCAGCATTTTTGTAAGGGGTTAACCCCCGCTAAAATTTTTTTTTGATGTTCACGTCGGGATTTGAAACCAGGCTTGCGGACATGCTAACTCCAATAACAGATTTTTGGAAGTAGAATGAAACTTTTGATTTAAAATTAGGGTTGACACAGGAAGTGGTAGCTTTACGATATATTTTTGAAATTAACGTAATTTAAAAAAGACCCATAACTTTGAAATCGTTGAAAATCTGGGCATAAGCTTCAAAATATTAAGTGAATAATCTACTTTCAAAGGGCAGTTTAAGGATTTAGCGAAGCAATTTAGCGTTTTAAACTTTTTAGAAAAACCTCAACATTCTGTTAAATTACGAAACCATGCTCCTTTATTGTTCTAGAAACCTCATTTTTCAACACATTTTCCTAAAATTTCATAACGTCAATGCCCAAATAAGCCGTAATTTAAAAGGCAACCGCTATATTGGCCATCCTTTACATTTCAAAATTATCTTACGAATACTTTTTGCGATGTTGCCTGTTTATCTCCTTCCACGTGTACGCCTAAAAAAATGTTGTTCTCTTTTTATTTACGCGTTTATATTGTTTTCTTAAAGAACCCACAATAATATTGACATTTAAAAACGAAATGCCGTTATATACATTTTCTCTTTATACCTATCACCTATACTAGACTTGTCATTCCGTTTGTAACACCTAGAAATATTGATCTGCGACCCCATAAAGTATATATATTCTTGATCGTCATGACTTTCTGAGTGGGCTAGATATGTATTTCCGTCCATCCGCCACTCTCTGTCCGTTTGTTTGTGAAATTTACGACGGTCGGTCGGTCGAGCGGTCGAACGAAAAATATATTCGCTAAAAATTTTGCAAGAAGACTTTTTATTGATGTTGGTTGTTGAGGATTGCAAATGGGCCATGTTTGTTCAGATTTGGATATAGCCCCTATGTAGACCTTTCCCCCCTTTTGATTTTTTTAGAACCTAGCATGCTCAATTTGTATTGTATTTCGGTGAAATTTGGTACAAAGACTTCTGTTCTGATTTCCAAAATCCGTGCCAAGTATAATTCATATCGGTCTTAGAATTGATATAGCCGTCATATAGGCGATCCGCAGATTTGACTTCATGAGACACTAGAAGCCCAAGTTTTCATCCGATTTGGCTGAAACTTGGTACGTGAAGTACACTACACACAAAATCTCCTAATCATCAGTTCCCCAAAGTCCCTTAGACCATAGAAGCCTAAATCAATACCCGATTTGATGGTGCCAAAATAATTCATATACAAACTGAGTAAATCATGGTACGTACGGTTTTGCGGTATGCATGGTGGTGGGCAACCAAGATTCGGCCCGGCCGAACTAAGTACTTTTTTTTCTTATTTTATATTAATAAAAAATATAATATTGAAAATTCGAGGGTGGGGGGTCGTGTTCTGGAATACACTCTCAAAGAAAAACAAATGTCTGTTTATTTTCAATTAATCGATTTATGAGCCATAAAAAGTACTTTCAATAACCATGGTTATAATAAGATTCACCATTCATAAACCTAACAACAGCAGCAGTACAGATTTTAATGTGTAAAATATGGTATCTGTTTCATTTAGCTTTGGGCAAACCTTAAAGCAGAATATGTCTGTGATTAAAGAAGACCCACACTTTAGATGCTTATAAAGCTTAGGCAAATATGATTATGCGATAACAACACAATTCATCGTTTTGGGAAGTAACAGATATCCAGCTAAATTGTGTCATTTATGTGCTACTGCGTTTAAATTCGTGTTTAGTAAAGATTATAAATATCAAAAATTTTAAAGAAGCAATGTTAGTTGGCAAAAAAAATTACAAACAATTCTCTCGAAATTGTGTCACAATGAATAGAACATTGTCCATCATTTAAAAGGAAGGATTTAAAAGGAAATGGATAGTATTAAGTTTATAAATATTATTTAAAGAAAGAATTCTTTTATGTTAATTATTCACAATTGTATGTAATGCATGCGAACTGACAAGTTACTCATTTCAACAAAAAAATATATTCTGGCACGGCAAAGTTATTGTTTTTACTCCATCTTCTGTCTCTATAAAAACACTGGCCTATTATTTCATTTTTGTTTTCACAAGATTAATTGAAATAAATTCCATGTTTTAATAACAGGTCAATGGATTAAAGCAATGTAATAATTCATGGGTGTAATAAGCCAACATAATGTTAAATAATATTTAAAACAATTAGGTAAATCAAATTAATGGCTTTTGCTCATCAGTATAATTTTGTTTAACACAGCTCGTTTCCGAAACCTCGTTGGGTGGTATCTTACCATGTAAAAATGTATTACAATGTTGTGGTTTACAAAACCACATCGGAAAGTTTTTTGAAACGTCCTCAAAACCAGTTAGGAAAGGCAAAAGTCGGGCAGAGCCAACTATATAATACCCTACACCTCCGAGATCACGCATTGCATAAAACCTGTGTTTAAATCTAGTCAGACCTTAATTCTATATACCTATTGTCGAATTTTGACTATTGCAGTCTTTACGGCATATATTTGCTAAAAAATTTGGGAGAGGCAGAGATTTTGATGAGTATGTGCACATATGTTGGGAAGTCATATTAAACACCGTATGCAAAATATTGTAAATATTGGGAAAAAAATCTGATATCCATATCCGATGAAAGTTATAAATATATGAGAGCTATATTTAAATCTGGCCTGACAACCTAAAAAGGCCATGTCGGATGAAAGTTATATATGGGAGCCTTCTATAAATCTGGTTCGATTTTTTTTTTTCATTGAAGGTGACTTGTGCAAAATTTTACGGTAATCGGACAACAAAATCGACCTGTACCTTAATTAAAAGAATACATGGACAGACAGACATAGCTCAATTGGGTCAGGAAGTGATTCTAAACCAATTTGTATACTTATTAATGGCTAAGTCTTGTAAATAAATGCAGAAAGTTAAAAAAACCCTATACCACAGCGTAGGTGTTGGATATAATGACAGTTTGTTGCATTTCTATGCGCTGCAGTTTCGTACACTTATGCCTCATTGTATTTATTTGTAATAACAAAAATATTTGTTGTTGAGCTCCCATATAAACCGATCTCCCGTTTTGAAATCTTGAGACCCTGGAAGCCGCAATTTTCATCCGATTTGTTTAAAATTTTGCACATACACACAAAAAAAGAACTCTCCAGCCAAAAATGTTCGACAAGTAAACTTTTTTGTAAAGAACGTTGGAGGTTTGTTTATGCCAACAGTGCAAAATCTTTAATGATAACAAGTAAGAGCGTGCTAAGTTTGGCTGGGCCGAATCTTACATACCCTCCAATATGAATCGCATTTGTCGAGTTCTATGCGCAGTAACTCTTTTTAGGCAAACGAAAAATATTGAATAAGAACTGTTATGCTATTGGAGCTATATCAAGTTATAGTCCGGTTCGGACCATAAATGAATGCGGAACATTGTAGAAGTCATTGTAGGGGCTCAAGAAGCAAAATCGGGAGACAAATAGGTTTATATGGGATCTGTATCAAGCTATTGATCGATTCAGACCATATTAGACAAGTAGGTTGAAAGTCATGATAAAAGCCGTTGTACAAAATTTCTGCCAAATCGGATAAGAATTGCGCTCTCTAGAGGCTCAAGAAATCAAGATCCAAGATCTGTTTATAAGAAAGCTACACCAGATTATGAACCGATTTGTATCATACTTAACACAGTTATTGACAGTAACACCGAAACACTACGTGCAAAATGTCTGTCAAATCGAACGAGAATTGCGCCCTCCAGAGGCTTCAGAAGGCAAGATCCCAGATCGGTTTATATGGCAGTTATATCAGGTTATGTACCGATTTGCGCCATACTTAGCACAGTTATTGGAAGTCATAACAAAACACCTCATGCAAAATTTCAGATCGGGTGAGAATTGCGCGCTCTATGGGCTCAAGAAGTCAAGATCGAAGATCGGATTATATGACAGCTATACCAGATTATGAACCGATTTGTATCATACTTAACACAGTTGTTGGCAGTGACACCAAAACACCACATGCAAAATTTCAGTCAAATCCGACGGGAATTGCGCCCTCTAGAGGCTGAAGAAGTCAAGATCCAAGATCGGTTTATATGACAGCTATATCAAAACATGGACCGATTCGGCCCATTTACAATCCCAACCGACCTCCACTAATAAAAAGTATTTGTGCAAAATTTCAAGCGGCTTGCTTTACTCCATCGAAAGTTAGCGTGCTTTCCACAGACAGAAGGACGGACGGACGGATATGGCTAGATCGACTCTGTCAAGTTTGTTATAACTTCAATATATCATAAGCCGTTAGAGATATTCCAGATGTTTAGGCATGGTTTTGTAGAATTTTTTTTTGAGCTCTATCTTTTGCATTTCAGAGTTTGAAATGCTGGAGGTGACCAACATTCATGCCCTATATCAGCCCCTGGTCTCCAAATTTGGCATAATATCTCCACATTCACTATATCAAGTTTAAGGAACAGGGGTATACATCTCTCATATCAATGAGTTCTATCCGATTCAAGTTTAAGCTCAATGATAAGGGGCCTCTTTAATAGCCGATTCCGAACGGCGTGCCGCAGTGCTAACACGGGATATCGACCGATGAAAAAAAATTCTGATGTTCCCGCCAGGTTTCGAATCCAAGCGTTGAGAGTCCTAGGCGGACATGCTAACCCTCTGCGCTAGTGATTTACCTATAGAAAATCAAAGACATAATTATTATTATACCCTACACCACAACTGTGGTACAGGGTGAATAACTAGTGAAGGAAGACAGATAGACACATTTATAAGTATACTGATCGACTCAGAATTGCTTGCTGATTCTATTTCGCTATGTCCGTCTGTCCATGTTAATTTGTGTACAAACTACAGGTCGCAGTTTTCATCCGATCGTCTTCAAATTCTGTACAGCATGTTGTTTTGGCATAGAGATGAAGCCTATTGAAATTGGGAAAATCCGTTCAGATTTAGATATAGCTCACATATATATGTTTGTCCGAATTGCTGTAATAATGCAACAAAATAGTATTTTGTTAACCGATTCGAAATTTGGCATGAAGGATTTTCTCTAGACTCTGGACATTACTGGTGAATTTTATAGAAATCGGTTCAGATTTAGATATAGCTCCCATAAATATGTTCGTCCGATTTTGAGAAATATTTCAATAATGGGGTCATTTGTCAACCGATTGTCACAAAAATTGGCATACGATATATAAATATCTAATAATCGTTGTAGATTTCTATTTAGATTCCATATACTTATATACCGCTCCATTTGCACATATAGAGCCGTAGTTATTTCAATTTTGAACACATTTGCTCGAAATTTAATACGAATTGTTTTATAACCCATCTGAAAATCTCCACCGAAGTCCACTAAATTCGATTAAGAATTATCCTATCCTAGTTCCAAATTTCCATTTATACGACAGGTGTAGGGTATTATAAGCCGGTTGCGCCCGACTTTTGCCTTTCCTTTCTTGTTATGTTTTGCAGACGTTGTTCGTTCATGTACTTTACCATAATGAAAATGTTGAGTATACTAAATAAATTGAAGTGCCAGTTCGATGATTAGTTTAAAAGTTCGTTCACAAATCAAATTCAAAGTTGTCAAGTGCCTATTAGAAAATTGTATGTATACATATATGTTTGTTTAATTCGAATGTAATTTTGTTAATTTTTTTGTAATATTTTTATAAGCAAAGAACGGGAGTATATTCATTTTTTCATTCCGTTTGTAATATATCGAAATATTCATACGCGATGCCGTAAAGAGCAAAAAATCTTGATGGTCATAAAATTCTAAAAAGGTCTAGCCATATCTATCTTTTGTAAAAACGGCACAGTCTTTTAAAAAAGATATATTGAGCTAAGACTTTGCACAACAAATTTCTTCTTCACAGGCAAGTTAAGTTCGAAGATATACCGTATTGTATATTGATATATTCCTCAATTAAACGGATTTGGGGTTAAAGGTCTTAGAGTCATTAGAGACGCATTTAAAACCAAATTTCGCTGAAATATGGCACTAGAAACTGTGATAGACCCTTCAATGTCCCTGCTTAACATTGCCCAGATCGGTCTATATTTGAATATAGCTGACATATATGGAAATCTCTAGATTTAGAATCTAGAGGCCATAGAAGGAAGTATATATGGCAGTTGTATTTAAATATAGTCTGATCTGAACCATACTAGACACGGATGTGGAGCAGCCTAAAATGACTCGCTTTGCCAAATTTCAGCCTTTTTTTATGTAATTCACTCTACGGTGGTGTATAAGTAATTGCTTACTTACTTGAATTTTCAAAACACTTTATTTCGAAGAAGGACAAAATATATAAAATTCGACTAACATTTAACATTGGCGTATACATCAGAACATTTTATTCGTATTAAATTTATTTACTTTTTATTTTTCAATATGAAATCCATCAAATAATTTTTCATTATAATTGAATTCATTTGCTTTCACAATCAAGAGCAAAATTAAAAGCTGATGATAATTCATATTTACTTTCACAGCAAAATATGTTCATGTATACGAATTACACTTCATTGCTTTGGAAGACAATCATTGATGAATATTTCATTGCATTTCATTTGCGCTTTAAAACAAACATAAATACATGCTGTATAAATAGTAACAAATATCATTTTACGCAAAATATATGTAGGCGTCAAGTTTGGCTCTAAATTTTGCAACAACTACCACGAATGGTATTTTCCCAAACTAATGAAATTAACATCATTTACGACTTTAGGCATAGATGATTTATCAAATTACTTTCAAAATTTTTAACAAATCAATTTATAATTACTTTCCTAGGGGTTCAAAAACCAAATTCCGAAAATCGATATTTATATTGGTTTAAACTGAAGATCATGAAATAATTGCACATGCAAAAATCAAGTATTACCTGCAATTTGGCTTGACCAAGTAAATTTGGAAGTTTATTTATACCGTTGTTATATCGTAACCCTAAATTTAATAAATAGTTTCTATTTAAAAGGGCAAATTTTATTTTCAGAGTGCGTCCTTTATAAAGAAGTGCAGAGAAGGCATCTTAAAGGTCAGTCAATTCGGATATGGATTGCGCCCTCTAGAAACTCAAAAAATCAAGACCCAATATCGTTTTATATGGCAGCTATATCAAAACATTAACCGTTTTGGATCATTTACAATCCCAAATGATCAACACTAATAAGAAGTATGTGTGCAAATTTCGAGCACTTAGCTTTACTCCTTCGAGAGTTAGCGTGCTTTCAACAGACAAGATCGACGAAAATGTCATGGCGATCAAGAATATATAAACTTTATGGGATATTACACGAATGTTTCGAGGTATTACAAACGGAATGATTAAATAGGTATACACCCATCCTATGGTGGTGGATATAAAAATCCCATTCCACGAACACCAAACAGGTAGTTGTTATAATTAACATCTAAACAAGAAAGAGCGTGCTAAGTTCGTCCTGGCCAAATCTCATATACCTTCCTCCATGGATCGCATTTTTCGAGTTCTTTGCGCGTTGTCTCTCTTTAGGCAAACAAAGAATAATGAATAAGAACTTTATGCCATAAATGAATTGAATGCTGAACATTGTAAAAATCGCTGTGTAATATTTCAGTCCATTCGGATAAGAATTGCCCCTTGTTGGGGCGCAGGAAGCAAAATCGGGAGATCGGTTTATATGGGAGCTGTATCAAGCTATAGATCGATTCAGACCATATTCGATACGTATGTTGAAGATCGTGGGAGAAGCCATTGTACAAAATTTCTGCCATATCAGATGAGAGTTGTGCCCTCTAGAGTCTCAAGAAGTCAAGATCCCAGATCGGTTTATATGGCAGCTATACCAGGTAATGTACCGATTTGCGCCATACTTAACACAGTGATTGGAACATTAGATTACAACAAAACACCTCATGGAAAATTTCAGCCAAATCGGATGAGAATTGCGCCCTACAGCGTCTCAAGAAGTCAAGATCCAAGATAGGTTTATATGGTAGCTATACCAGGTTATGGTCCGATTTTAATCATACTTAGCATCGTTCTTGCAAGTGATACCAAAACACCACGTGTAAAATTACAGCTAAATCGGATAAGAATTGCGCCCTCTAAACGCTGAAGAATTCAATACCCCAGATGGGTTTATATGGCAGCTATATCAGGTTATGAACCGATTTGCGTCATACTTAGAGCAGTTATTGGGAAGTAATACCAAAACACCACTTGCCAAACTTCAGTCAAATCGGACGAGAATTGCGCCCTCTAGAGGCTTATGAAGTCATGCTACCCTTTTATGTTTGGAAATCATTAGTTTGCAAAATACTGTTTTTCAGGAATGGTCTATGGCATAGGCATACATAATATTTTTTATACCCTCTACCATGGGATGGGGCTATACTAATTCCGTCATTCTGTTTGCAACTCCTCGAAATATTCGTCTAAGACCCCATAAAGTACATATATATATTCTTGATCGTCATGATGTTCGAAAGCACGCTAACTTTCGAAGGAATAAAGCTATCCGCTTGAAATTTTGCACAAGTACTTTCTATTAACGTAGGTCAGTTGGGATTGTGAATGGGCCAAATCGGTCCATGTTTTGTTATAGCTGCCATATAAACCGATCTGGGATCTTGACTTCTTGAGACACTAGAGGGCGCAGTTCTTATCCTATTTGGCTGAAATTTTGCATGAGGTGTTTTGTTATGACTTCTAACAACTGTGACAAATATGGTTCAAATCGATCATTAAACTGATATAGCTGTCATATAAACCGATCTGGGAATTTGACTTCTTGAGCCTCCAGACGGCGCAATTATTATCCGACTTGGCTGAAATTATGTACAGCGGCTTCTCCCAAGACCTTCGACATACTTGTCAAATATGGTCTGAATCGGTTTATAGCCTGATACAGCTCCCATATCAACCGATCTCTTTATTTTACTTCTTGAGCCCCTAAAGGGCGCAATTGTTACTCGAATTGGTTGAAATTATACACAATGACTTCTACTATGATCTCCAACATTCAATTCAATTTGGGTCCGAATCGGACAATAACTTGATGTAGCTCCATTATTAAATCAATTATTTTTTTTATCCTTTGTTTGCTTAAAAGGAGATATCGGGAAAAGAACTCGACAAATGCGATCTATGGTGGAGGGTATATAAGATTCGGCCCAGCCGAACTTAGCACACACAAAATGTTTAGTTCAGTGTTCAGATGTTCTTTTGTGTCTGAAACATTTAATTTAATTTCTTTATTATTCGAAACTCTCCATCGTCAATCCTCGTGCCAATTATTTATTTGATTTTTATTCAAAAACTAGTGTATGCTGTGTCCGTTCAGACAGATCAAATCACCAATTCAATGCATGCCAGTGAATTGATTGTGGTCATAGCACCATATATATTTTTGGCCTGGCTTCCGAGCAAAATCCTCATAACCCTTTCGTTTTATTCTTCTATTTAGTATGGCAACACATATGTACAGTAGGATGTCAAAATGAGTATTCGTTTCAATATTTAATAATTACATAATATATGTGTTGAATCCAGTAATCGGATGAAATTTCAGTCACGCAGGCCCTAGATTATTGAATTTGAATTTCCGATTGGTTTGGATATGTGTTAAGTGATATCTGATTTCAACATGTAAATTTTCACCATCTCAGTTTCTCCAGATACTTTAGAAGTCAAATCGGAAGATCGTTTTATGTGTCGAGCTATATCCAACATTTTTGATACGAGCATCCTGTTAAGGAACATCGAGCCTACTTCTCGCATATCAATGAGTGCTGTCTGATGCACCTCTGCCTCGAGAAGTGTTATATATCTGAACATCTAACAAATGTTCGAACCAATTTCGACAGGGTATCCTTACTTGTTCGAAATGTGCTTTCAACAAACATACAGACGGGCGCACCGACAGAGTATACATAAGATTAAATAGTTTATTTGTTCTTTGGTAAATACCATTTCGAAGTCGATCCTATGGCGATGGATACATTGATATTTAAACCTGTACCCATTTTTTCACTCTACTGTAGATATGTAAACTCAAATACTAAGCGAAATAAATCCAATTCAATTTCGTTTTATTTATGGAGCTTTTTTTAATCAATTCTCTACATATATGCTTAATTGAGTGGAATTAGTTTGAATATGCATTTAAAAGATTTTTTACAGAGAATATATTTAAACTGTTTCATATGAGCAAATGTATGTTTTACATTTTTTAATAGGACGAATTTTTAACTTGGTGCGAAGTAATTGGTAATTATTTTAAATGTGCACACAGGCTGGGGCTGTGGCATTTCATTTGTTATGCATATTTATCATTAGGTCTATGATGAATTACTTTGCCCCATAATTCCTTACTTGCGAAACATGAACGAAAATACCAAATATGTATTTATACATCTGAGGAACTACCTTGGTTTCTTCTGTCATTAAACAAATATAATCACCTACGCAGAACATTCATTGATTGCAGAAATTCATATTTTCCGATACAGAGATTTTTAAATGAGGTTTGGTTTTAAAACCATAAAAGAATTTTGTGTTCACAGAGATTCAATTTAAAATCAAGACTTACTGGCGTACACTCAGATTGAAATGTGGTAAATATGTTACAAAAAATAAATCCAATATTGCATCAAACATAATAAATAAATAATTATGCACCTGTGTAAATTGATTATATTTGCAAACGTGTTCATAATTTATGCAAACACAATAAGGTGGCTATAAAATTTGATATACATTCACAAAATAAAAGGTTTAGGAAATCCTATTAACTTGGTTAAGACCATAACATATAAAGCTTTTTTTAACAACAAATCGCATTAAAAGAGACAAAAACAGTATGGTATATTTTAAGCTTCGCATATATTAAAAAATAAATATTTTTTTTATACATCATTTGCATCAATGCATCGGGATGTCTTGTTCATACAAGTGTGATTTTTTACAGAAAAATTCATGGTTATACAATACAGTAATAAATCGATTTTCGTCGTGATTGGTTTCAAAAAAATTGAGATGTAAATCGTCATTGAAATTACTCATACGTCAAAACAAACATTTTATCTGTTGAGTAGACTCAAAAGTGAAGTTTATGGCAAAACGTCAAAAAATACCCATCATTTTGGGGCTCTGGTTTGGCGGCCTCCTAATGCCACTTTTCCGCAACCAAGTACAATGACGCAGAATGTAGCCAATATTTTACTCAATTTAAAAAAAAGTTTTTTCCTAGAACACTAATATGGAGAAAAAAGTAATCACAATGAAAATAAATAATAACTTTGATTTTCGAAAAAGCGTTGAAGGCGATTTTTCCCTTTTGTTTTTAGAAACTTAATCTTTTTCTTTCAATTTTATTTTTTTAGTTTGTAAAAAATTTCCATATAAAATTCCATCCCGAAATTCATAAACCAAATAAGGAACGACTATGAACAGACAAGCACATCGATCAAAATTAGAATTTTGATCGATGCCATATGCCACAGCAAATTAGAAGAACGAGTTCAACCAATAACAACAATAATATTGTCATTTGTCAATCGTAGTTATTACAGTTTGAACCTACTTCCTCAAAATTTGATACGGATTTTTTAATAACCAAACTGAAAAAATCCGTCGAGGTCCATCAAATTGGTTCAGAAATGGATATAGCACCCACTTTGTACTTAAAGGGTAGGTGTAGGGTATTATGCAGTCGGCACCGCACGACTTTAGCTTTTCCTAGCTGGTTGTAAATTATAGATTAATGGATCCTTAACTTTTCGCCTGGTTATGAAAGAAAAATAAGCTAAAACATGTAAAATTGGCTAAGTTCGGCCGGGCCTAATCTTAGGAATCCACCTCCATGTATTCTGCTAAAAATTTATACAAAATAAATTTAGTTGTTTCTACATACCAAACTTCTGCCAAACCAGCAAAAATTAAAGCTTCTAGGAACCGAACAAGGATGCTATTGACTGATTTGGAACGTATTTGGCAAAGTTGTTGGAAGTCATAATGGTATACTACGTGCAAAATTTCAGCCAAATCGGACAAAAATTGCGGCTTCCAGAGAACACAAATCGGGAGATTGGTTTATGTGGGAGCTCTATCAAGTTATTGACCTATGTGGATGGACCATAGTTAACACAGTTCTTGGAAATCATAATAGAATACTACGTGCAAAACTTCAGCCAAAACGGATAGGAATTGCGGCTTCCATGGGCTCAAGAAGTCAAATCGGGAGATCGGTTTATATGAAAGCTATATCTAAATCTGAACCAATTTTAGGCAGTTTCAATAGGCTTCGCCTCTAGTTCACAAAATTGAAAAATTGCGGCCTACACAAAAAAAAAGTTGTTGTAAAATGAAAGATTTTTCCTTATTTTTGGGATTGCCAAAAATCCCCAAAAATAAGGAAAAATTCTTTAATTTTACGACAACTTTTTTTTGTGTAGCCTATTGAAACTGCCTAAAATTGTTTCAGATTTGGATATAGCTCCCTTGTATGTATATGTTCTTCCGATTTGGGCTAATATTACAACAACTTGATAATTTGTAAACATATTCTCTATGAAATTTGGCACGAAAAATTCTCTCATGCCATTGTGCTGAATTTCGTAAAAATTGCTTCATCATATTACAACACTTTGGTAAATTATGAACCGATTTTTATTGAAATTTGGCACAAAAAATTCTCCAACAACTCTCGGCTTTTCTGTTTATTTTCATAAAAATCGGTTTAGATTTAGTTATAGTTCCCATACGTATGTGTACAGCTTTGGTTGAAATTGGTTCAGATTTAGATAAAGCTCCCATGTTGTCGACCGTTTATAACTAATGGTACAATAATTTAAGGATGTTAACCGATCCTTTACGAAATTTGGCACGAAGCTTTCTCTTATGAAATTTCCAGATTATTGGCGAATATCATATAAACCGGTTCAGATTTAGATTCAGCTTCCATACACATGAATATCCCAATTTTACCTTCGTTAGCCCGTCCTTAGTTGCTATCATATGTCAACATTTATGACATACTATATTTTTATTGAAACAACAAGCAATGTACTGCCGCACAGTAGAAAAATGTATTTGCCATTGTCGCATTTTTTTTTTGTCAGTTCAATAGCAGTATGTGTTCAATATTTCAAGTTAAAGCATTAAATTCTGTTAGTTCAAATACTATACCGAAATGGCTGCTAACATTACAGCCTTTTACAGTAGACAAAAACGGTTTTCTTAGCCAACTACTTTGAATAGCACATACGATGAGTGTATGTTATCGGGTATCCCCTGTTCCTTAATGGTATGTATGTATATGTACATATTATCATAATTGGAGTATATATGTGTATATATGTACAGGGTGGCTGATGAAAGCCGCTACCAAAAAAAAATGTAATAACTTTTTTTCTATTTAATAATAATAATTTAATAATTAATTTAATTAATTAATTAATTAATTTAATTAATAATAATTTAATAATTAATTTAATAATTTAATTTAACATGAATAAAAGAAAAATGTATTCCATACACCGAAAAAAAAATGTAGCAATATTCATCATTGTAGCAATATTCATCAGCCACCCTGTATGTATATGTATTATCATAATTGGAGTTTTATGACTTCACCTCAAAACTGGATATCTTTGAATTGAACTTGGGACTCAAGGAGTGCAAATCCGATACTTTTATACCCACACCAAAGGATGGGGCATTTAAACTCTTTGTTCCGTTAGTGCACCCCGAAATATGTTGTTATATAAGACTCATTGATTTCTATGACATCCTAAGTAAGTGGTGAAATACAATTTCGGAAAGAATGCTATCTTGCGAACGAATCAGTCTCTCCGTTTCAATTTTGTCACAAAAGCTCGATTTTGATATCAAAATTTTCGGATTGGAAGTTTGCCGAACGGCGATTTGTTCAGTAATAGCTCCTAGATTAGAAAATTCCCAATTTAACTTATAAGAGCAGGTCTCCTTATCGATTTAAATAGAATCTTGCATGTGTTCTCTACTGACGCTCAACATACATGACAGACATGTTGTCTTGACTCTTTGAGTCGCTAGAGGGCGCAATTCTTATCCGATTTGGCTGAAATTTCGCACGAGGTGTGTTATTATGCCTTCCAACAACTGAGTATGGTTCAAATTGGTCCATAACCTGATATAGCTGCGACATAAACCGATCTGGGGTCTTGACTTCTTGAGCCTCTAGACTACGCAATTATTATCCGGGTTGGCTGCAATTTTGCATGAGATTTTTTATTATGACTTCCCATAACTGTGCTAAGTATGGCGCAAATCGATACATAACCTGATATAGCTGCAAATCCTATCCGATTTGGCTGAAATATTGCATGACGTGTTTTGTTATGACTTCCAACAATTGCGCTGAGTGTGGTTGAAATCGGTCCATAACTTGATATAGCTGTCATATATTGGATTTTGACTTCTTGAGCCTGTAAAGGGCGCAAGTATTATCCGATTTGGCTGAAATTTTGTACAACGGCTTCTTTCATGACCTCTGACGTCCGTACTTCTTCAGCCCCAATAGTGCGCAATTCTTCTAAAATTTTACACAATGACTTCTAATGTGGTCTCTAATATTCAGTTCAATTATGGTCCGAAATGAACCACAACTTGATATTGTTCCAATAACATAGCAATTCTTTTCTTTTATCCTTTGTTGGCCTAAAAAGAGATTCCGGGAAAAGAATTCAACATATGCGATCCATGGTGGATATAAGATTCGGCCCGTCCGAACTTAGCATGCTTCTACTTGTTTTCTATTCGTTTGATGAAAAATTAATCATATTTTATTTAAACTTAAAATAAAATTAATTGTCAAAATACTTTTGTAAACATTTTGATATATGTCCCGATTTTGTATTCCAAAATAAAGTTTGAATAATAATAAATATGGAGTTTTATGTTATATGATTAGTGACTTTTTTTAGTCACACTAGGAAATTTTAATTTTATTAAAAAAAAAATTTTTGTCAGCTAAAATGTTTGAACATTTGTTTGTCAAAATATTGAGTTGCCCAAAAAGTAATTGCGGATTTTTTAAAAGAAAGTAAATGCATTTTTAATAATACTTAGAATGAACTTTAATCAAATATACTTTTTTTACACTTTTTTTCTAAAGCAAGCTAAAAGTAACAGCTGATAACTGACAGAAGAATGAATGCAATTACAGAGTCACAAGCTGTGAAAAAATTTGTCAACGCTGACTATATGAAAAATCCGCAATTACTTTTTGGGCAACCCAATACTAATGCCGGTGACTATAGATTTGCGAAAAATTATTATTTATTGAGCAGTAAATGAACAATAATGCGACTAAGAGTACATCTTTATTATATTGGCTCAATTTAGAAAACGTTCCATGCACGTTTTATATGAATGTCTAATCTCCAGGCAGTAAAAAAGTAAGGAAATTTACTTTGAAACTAGGAGAACGGTGTACCTTAGTTGAAGACTTAAAAATGCCTTACAAATAGGAAAGTATTTAAATATTTAAGTAAAGTAAAAGTAAAAAAGCTTATTTCTGCATTTAGATTTTTCAAAAAAGTCATCTGTGAAGTAAATTTAGAAACAGCGAGCGGTTAAAATTAGAATTAGAAGGAAGATGCGCTTCTTTGGCTCGCAATCATAACCAGAATCCTTAGATCAAAAACAAAATCTCTAAGTTTGAGTCAACTTCTTTTTTTGAGTGTACAAATAGAAATGGTTCGAAGAACTTCCTAAACACTGTGGATTCGAACCAGCCATACTTTAACACTACATAATATGCATTCATATTGTTATTCCATTCCGTAATATTGTCGAATTATTATTATTTGGTACAGATGATTTCGCTTTTCTCCATGGAAAGCTTACTTTCACTATGGGTTATATTGTAATGTAAGCCTTTGCATAGATCAACCTTTCAGTTTACCTAATTGAACCCATGAATTGCGTAAAAATGTTTAATTGTTAATTTTTATACATCGTTCTATTGGAAATTTTATAATAATATAATGTAATATTGACTAAAAGCAATCGGTTCAGATTAAGATCTATATATCTTATATCCAATTAGACCTTTAATGGCTGTAGTTACCACAATTTTGTTCCAATCGTACCAACATTTTGTGTAAGGTATTTTCAATTGACGTCCCAAATCTCAAAAGTTTCGCTATATCAAAATTTGAGAGAATGAATATCACTAGAAATAGAAGGATTTAATTGATTACTGGAAAGAGATAGCCAGACAACAATGAATTTAATCACATACAGCACGACTTCGGCATACAGTTTTAGCGTGGCTAATGCTCACATCAATGCCGTAGTGTTACTCTCTATCGGGCCTACAGTTCATAGCCTGTTTATTCTTTTGTTGTTGTTTTTTCCCCAATTTAATAAGTCCCATCTTAATATTCCATATCACTATTCCAAGTTCAAAAAGCAAACATGGTACTCGAAGAGAACATAATGAACAACCACTCGAACTTATGATACCCACACTCACATTTGGCGATACGTAGGTGTGTGGGATATTCTAATTTATAATTAATGTGCATAATTTTCCACCGAACGAAGTTTGCTCTTTAAAAACTTTTTGTGTGGATGGCTTCTTATTTTTTTTTTATATATATATTTAAGAAAATGACGACAAATGTTCGAAACATTGTGAAAATAATTTAAAAAGTTTGAATCAAAACGAATTTCACATGAGTGTTGGGGAATTGTTGAGAAGTTTTCCTAAACTAAACAGAAAATGATTGTTTTAAAAGATTGCAAAATTTTAATCAAGTTTGAAATCTTAACATAGTCATAGCGCAAAATTAAAGAAGGGTAGATGTGCTTTTTAATATCCTCTATTGCACTTAAAGTATGATTATATCCAACAAATTTGATTCAAATATTTGCTTTTTTTGTGGCAATAAGGCAACTAACTGCCGCCGCTAAAGGTTGATCGTCTAAAAGAAAACTTGTGTAAATTTATGTGATGTGTCCGTTAGTGGAGTATATATTGATTGATGTTGAATTAACATATTGTAAGAAAAACCCTTGTTGCAATGAAACATGTTATAATGGTTCATTAGCAACATTCGGAGTCTGTATAACCACAAAACGACTCAAGTGGGAAAACCATTGTAATTTTTAAAGAAATGCTTAAGGAAACTTATTTTGCCTTTATTGCGTGGATAAATATCTCCGTCTTATTCTTGTATTGTAAATTCGGAACGAGTTGGCAGTAAATATTAGTAAAACATGGTAATATGAGGGAAAGCATATATGTATATTAAGCCGATAAACAAGGCCTATTGAGCCTCATTATAACGTAACTGAAAAGTCAAAGTAAAATGAAAGTTTCAGCATACGGCTTCAAATGAAAAGGTTTTAAAATACTGAAATTATTCTTAATACTCAATTTCGCATGAACATTCCATTAAGGAACAGGGGATACTTTTCTCATATCACTGAGTGCAGTCTAATTAAAGTTTAAGCTCAATGATAAAGGGCCTCCTTTTTTATGCCGAATCCGAATGGCGTGTCACAAAGCCACCACTTAGTAAAGAAGTTTCTTTTACCATAGCAGGACACCTCACAAATGTTGGCAGCATCAGTAAGGGGATAACCGACGCTGAAATTCTTCCTGATGTTCACACCGGAATTTGAACCCAGCCGTTAGGCGTCATTGATGATTTAAAATAGATGCAAGGGTCCAAATAAATTACGGAGTAAGTGTTAAGGCAGGTACACCCACAATAGAGTTCTTCGACTAGCTGAACACATTTTTTCACTTTTGTTTTAAATATTTACAACTTTAATTCATACACTTATACCCAGTTGTCCGTCTGCAGACCGAATGTTTACAAACACAGCCTAGATTTTTTTTAAAGTTTATAATTAAGTCTTACTTTATCCGATAATGACAGGACATAAGCAACAGAATAGTTTTATAATGATTAAATAATACTATGAAACACTTATCAAAGAAATAAGTTATAATGCAAATAGTATTTCCCAAAGCAATATGACATTTGAGTCTCACCATGTGACAAACAAGGTAGTGATTTTATACCCTCCACCATATGATGGGGGGTATACAAATTTCGTCATTATGTTTGTAACTACTCGAAATATTAGTCTGAGACCCCATTGTTGCTGTAGTTGCCACAATATTCTTGATCGTCAATCTAGCCATGTCCGTCCGTCTGTCTGTCGAAAGCACGCTAACTTCCGAAGGAGTAAAGCTAGCCGCTTGAAATTTTGCACAAATACTTCTTATTAGTGTAGGTCGCTTGATATAGTAAATGGGCCATATCGGTCCATGTTTTGATATAGCTGCCATAAAAACCGATCTTGGGTCTTGACTTCTTGAGCCTCTAGAGGGCGCAATTCGTATCCAGTTTGAATGAATTTTGGCACGACGTGTTTTGTTATGATATACAACAACTGTGCCAAGTATGGTTCAAATCGGTCCATAACCTGATATAGCTGCCATATAAACCGATCTTGGGTCTTGATTTCTTGAGCCTCTACAGTGCGCAATTCTTATCCGATTGGAATGAATTTTGGCACGACGTGTTTTGTTATGATATACAACAACTGTGCCAAGTATGGTTCAAATCGGTCCATAACCTGATAGCTGCCATATAAACCGATCTTGGGTCTTGACTTCTTGAGCCTCTACAGTGCGCAATTCTTATCCGATTGGAATGAAATTTTGCACGACGTGTTTTGTTATGATATCCAACAACTGTGCCAAGTATGGTTCAAATCGGTACATAACCTGATATAGCTGTCATATAAACCGACCTGGGATCTTGACTTCTTGAGCTAGTAGAGGTCGCAATTATTATCCGATTTGCCTGAAATTTTGTACGACGGATTCTCTCATAACCATCAACATACGTGTTTATTATGGTCTGAATCGGTCTATAGCCCGATACAGCTCGCATATACAATAAATCGATCTCTCTATTTTACTTCTTTTGCCCCCAAAGGGCGCAATTCTTATTCCAATTGGCTGACATACTTGGCACAGTTGTTGGATATCGTAACAAAACACATCGTGCAAACATTCCAATCGGATAAGAATTGCGCACTCTAGAGGCTCAAGAAGTCAAGACCCCAGATCGGTTTATATGGCAGCTATATCAGGTTATGAACCGATTTGAACCATACTTGACACAGTTGTTGGATATAATAACAAAACACGACGTGCAAAATTTTATTCCAATCGGATAAGAATTGCGCACTCTAGAGGCTCAAGAAGTCAAGACCCAAGATCGGTTTATATGGCAGCTATATCAGGTTATGAACCGATTTGAACCATACTTGGCACAGTTATTGGATATCATAACAAAACACGTCGTGCAAAATTTCATTCCAATCAGATAAGAATTGCGCACTCTAGAGGCTCAAGAAATCAAGACCCAAGATCGGTTTATATGACAGCTATATCAGGTTATGCATCGATTTCACCCGTACTTGGCACAGTTATTGGAAATCATAACAAAACAACTCATGTAAAATTTGAGACAAATCGCATTTGAATTGCGTCCTCTAGTGGCTCAAGAAGTCAAGATTCAAGACCGGTTTATATGGCAGCTATATCAGGTTATGGAGCGATTTAAACCATGCTTGGCATAGTTGTTGACAGTCATGACTAAAAACGCCGTGCAAATAAATCAGCCAAATCGGATAGGAATTGCGCCCTGTAGTGGCTCAAGTTGTCAAGATCTAAAATCGGTTTATATAGTATATCAAAACAAGGACGATATGGTCCATTTACAATCCCAACCGACCTACACTAATAAAAAGTATTTGTGCAATATATTTTTTTAAAATGTAGAGCCAAACTTCAATAGCTATACATAATATATGTAATGGTTATTTGCTGTATTCTTGGATACAAATCTGAAAGACATTGTATCTGCGGTATAACTGGTTAAGACTGATTAGACAGCCACTACAACATAACATTATTTAAAAAAAAAGCTGTGATTTAGGGACTTAAGGCGTCAAATCGAATGGCTATCCACTTACTTTGTCATTGTCTACCGTTTGAAATGTTATATAGCTTGTAAATGCAATTAACTGTGAATTATTTTACAGCCCCGCCATGAATGTGTTACAAGGTTTGAAATTACGTTGAAGAACTGCTAACGCTGGAAACATTGTACCAATAGGCAAATACGTTGATTTCAGAGCTTTATCGCATTCATAATTTTTTGATGTAGAATTAAGATAAGAAATAAATTTTCCCTTATGATTTCTGGCACAATTTGGAGGATTTTTCGACCTGACGTTCTTTCATCGACTCCAATGAAAATTTCGGCTTTTATTAAACTGACGAATTCAGCTTCTAAACTTACAACCAATCAATCAATCAATTATTATACAAACATTGAATGTCAAGCTGATTTTTTATTTGATTTATTTAATAAATTTAAATTATTTTGCTAAAATGTTTGAGTCTATTATAGTTTTTCACCAAGTTTAATTAATGTTGTGGGGTGACACTTATTGTTTACGGTCTTCAATAATTGATTATAACCATATGTTACCATATGATTATTTTTCATTCATGCTTCGTCCCTTGCAACTGCTACGTGATACGCTGACTAAACTTTGGAGTAACTAATTTCTAAAAGTCATACCAAATTAAAATCTCATCAATAATTCCACCACATATGTAAGGGGAGTAAAGAAAGTTTCAGTTCATTCAACGATGTGGTAGCAGCGAACAGGATGTGTGAACTTAAATATGTCAAAATGAGCAAACTGTGAACAATTACACCATCTACTAGTGATTTGATATTTGGACATAAATTTTAAGTAACAACTACATCTGCAAATTTCAGGGCAATGTGGAACTGGATTATGTGGGGCTATAACAGCTTATAGACCAATCCGGATCATACTTTGTGCCGACATTGCCAGTCAGAGCAGCAAATCGGCGAAAATTTAGGTTTCAAGAAGACAAATCTGAGGATCGGTATATAGGGGGGGGGGGGGGGGCTATATAAGTTTATACGCCAATTCAAATCATACTTGGCACGGATGTTTGAAGTCATAACGAAAGTCTGTGTGCCAAATGTCAGCCAAGTCAGGAGAAATTTAAATTTCTTGGGGCTCAAGAAATTAAATCAGAAAAACAGGGGGTTGAGGCCATAGTGCATTGATAAGCAGTATCTGCCCAAAATTTCGAGTGGCTAGCTTTACGCATTCGACCACTATCGTGATTCAGATTGATTCAGAATATCGAAGCGATCAAGAATATATATACTTTATGGGGTCGCAGGTAAATATTTCGAAGTATACCCGTCATGCTATGTTGGTGGCTATAAAAAACTGAAGTAATAACATAAAATAAGATTTAATATTGAATTTATGTTAAGTGAAATAATTTTCAGACGAAACGAATAAAAGTGTGCTCCAGAAATGCCAACAAACATAAATTTCCATGCACATGATAACACAATTTAATTCGAGTCTTTGCAACGCAACTTTCATATTCACTCGATTGTTCCCAACGCTGTCAAGTATAAAACTGTTGGGAAGACAAATAGAAAGCCACAACAAGGAACTTGACCTTCAGTATTGTTTAAAGGCCATATATCATGGTGAACGCGACATTTTTGTTTAGGATACGGGTTAATGGAAGGATTACGCGACCAAATTTCCATAACAACATAATGGAAAATGCATGGCATTTGCGGTTCAAAATATATCAGCTCCATTATTTTGTATACCCTATCCCACAACTGGGGAATAGGGTATTATAAATTTGTGCCTTTGTTTACAACGCTAAGAAGGAGACGATCTAGACCCATTGTTAGGTATACCTATTTGCTTATAATTCCTTCCTAATTCGATCTAGCTATATATGTCTGTCCAATTGATATCAAACTTTGCACTTTGCAAACATTTTTGGAATTTTATCCTTTTGGAAAAAATCTAAGTTAATTACATATTGCTGGCATACATAGCATAACGGAGAAAATCAAGTTGAAATGCGGTTAGGTTAAGTCGAAAAGTGGGTGCGGATTGTAATCCGCCTCATGTCACTATGGACATACATCTTAGCCAGCAATCGGCCGTTTGTGAGCTTTAAATACTCAAATAACCTCGAGGAGTCTAAGAGAGGAATTACGTGCTATTAACAAACTCCTTAATTTATTTATTTTCAATTGACTTGCCTGTTAGGACTACGACCATTTTTCAAACGATGTGTTCATATGTTCTTCGAGTTGAGCTTAATGATCAATCATTTTTGTTGAAAGAAAAATTAAAGCCACATGAGGTACACGACCTCAACCATGATTTGATCTTAACATATTTAAGTTTTATTGAAAACAAATAATAAATACATTATTATATCCTCTATCATAGGACGGTGGCATACTAAATTCATGATTCCGTTTTTTAACACACCGGCATTTATAACAAAGTATATATATATTCTGGATCTTCTTGACATTCTAAGTCGACTTTGCCACATTCTTTCGCCTGTCTGTCAAAAGCGCGTTAACTTTCCGATTTGGCTGAAATTTTTGACGGGTGGTTTTATATAGACTTCTAAAAGCTGTGCCAAGTATGGTCGAAATCAGTCTTAATTTCAGCCAAATCAAAAAACAAGTAAAAAGGCTTTAAGTTCGGCCGGGCCGAACTTTGGATACGCACCACGTCGGTTATATATGTAAACCACTTTTCATCAAAATCCGGTGAAAATTGCATACCTTATGCCCCGCTGCAGTTATATCGAAATATGTTCCGATTTGGACCAAATATTAATAAGTACAGTAGCTACATCTTAAAAAAAACGATCTGCACCATATACGACACTGTGTAAAATTTCAGTGAAATCGGATTATAAATGCGCCTTTTATGGGGTCAAGACTTTAAATCGAGATATCGGTCTAAATAGGAGCTTTATCCAAATCTGGACCGATTTGGGCCAAATTGAGGAAGGACGTCGAAGAGCCAAACCAAACTCACTGTCTAAAATTTCAGCCACATCGGACAATAAATGCGCCTTTTATGGCCCCAAAACCTAAAACCGAGAGATCGGAATTTATCGAAGGGACAGAACACAACTAACTGTCCCAAATTTCAGCAAAATATATAGAATATATATATATATATATATATATATATATATATATATATATATATATATATATATATATATATATATATATATATATATATATATATATATATATATATATATATAATAGCGTGGTCTAAAGACTCAAGTGGTGGCCATCTTAGCGCGGAGGTTAGCATGCTCGCCTCGATTCGAATCCTGGATAGAACATTAGAAACAATTTTCCTAATGCTGGCTACAAATGTGTTATGCTAAAACTTCTCTCCGAAGAGGTGTCGCACTGCGGTACGCCGTTCATTGAGCTTAAAAATAGAATAGGGCAGTACTTAGTGATATGTGAGAAATTTTTCCCAGTTGCTTAGAGCAATGTTCATGGGAAAATTTGCTTTTGCAAAGGCTCAAGTAATCAAATCGACCGATCGGTTAATATGGGAGCTAAATCAGGTTATGGACCGATTTGGACCATACTGGAAAAAGACTGTTGGATGTCATAGCAAAACTTTACGTGCAAAATTTCAATCAAATTGCGTGGTAATTTCTCCATTTATCGGCTAAAGAAGTCAGATATGAATAGCGGTTTATATGGCAGCTATATCCGGTTTAAGACCGATTTCCACCATGCTTGGTCTAGTTTTTAAAGTCAAAATAATGCAGCCAAATCGATTGAAAATTGCGCTCTCTAGAGGCTCACGAAGTCAAGATCCGAAATCGAATTACATGGCAGTAACATATATGAAAACATTGACCAATATGGCCCCTTAATTAGCCATATCGACCTACGCTAATGGAAAGTATTAGAGCAAAATTTCAAGTGGCTAGCTTTATTATTTGGATAGCTAGCGTCCTTTCGACAGACAGACGGACAGACATTGCTAAATCGACTTTGAATGTCAAGACGGTCAAGAATATATATATACTTTATTGGGTTTCAGATCAAAATTTCCCTATATAACAAACGGAATGACAAAAGTAGTCAACTCCTATCCTATGATAAAGGGTATAATAATGTATTTATTGTTTCATTTCAGTTCATCAAGTTTTTCAAGATTTAACGGACGGTCTCCCTATTATATGACCATCATTGTGGACCATAATAGGCTGCATATTATTATCTTTTCCATTTCTTTTGGATTTCATGTTAATCGGTTCAAACTCAGATATAGCATGTAATGTAGATTCACCCAATGGAATCATAGCAACTGATCATCCACAAAATTGGGTCGATTCTGCAATAATATTTAGAAAATTCGATTGTAGTTTGCGTTTTAAATGGTTTTCTACTCATTCGATTTTAAGGACTCAACGGCATTAACTTGAAATGGTTTAAATTGCCATGCAAGTAAAATTATATCTTTGGAAAATGTTTTGTTGTTTTGAAAGTAGCAATAAAATTTGCATGTCAGTGGCTGGGTCTGTGTCTGTGTCTCAACCAACAAGCAGCTACACAAATAAGCAAATGATAACATTTGTTTAAATCCTCTTATCATAAATATACATTTGGTTCAGTATTTATATACGAATACACAGCAGCAAGTTCGCATTTATGTGTCCAGTTAACATAGTACTATATACCTTCTGTGTGTATCCTTGCACACATGTAAACGGATGCGAGTTATTGTTTATGAATGGATTGAATGAAATATAAGTTTAAAACAATGATTTATAGAGGGGTTGAGATCATTTAGCAAAGGGGATTCAAAGGGTGTACTCCAAAGAGATAGACAAAAAGAGCAATGGAGAGGGGGAGCGGCGGGCGAGAGATTTAATGAGAAAGTATGCAAGCCTTTGATGTGTAAAAGGTGTGAAGTTTATTTACTGACCACAACCGGTATTGATTTTGGCATTAAATTTACATTTGCCCATATCTAGCCCCAGTTGCGTATGATGGCGGTGGATACGCTTTAAGGGATTTTATGCTTAGTGAATAGGTTTGTATGCTAGATTGGTTTGTTTTGTTTACCTTGTGGTTTGCCAGTTTCGGTTTCTTTGGATGAGTTAATATTTCGATTTGTTCATTTCGGTTTGTTTTGTTTTGTAATGCGATATAAGTTATTGTAGGTTTATTTTGTTGTTGTTGTTGTTGTGGTTTGTAATTTATATTTGATAAAGAATCACGTACAAGCACACGCACACAACCATATTTATACACATATAAAGACATACGTATGTGTTTTTTTAAGGAACCCAAGGAAGAGAAAGAAAATAACAAAAGTAAATATTTAGAAAGTTCATTCATTGTTACAAATGGCTGGGGAGAAAACTCATAAATAAACTATTTACAGCAAGTCGGGGAGAGAGAGAGAGAGGCGAGCCATGGAGCCATGGAGAAAAGAATAGCATAACAAAGGAACCAAAAAGCCCTGTACAGCAGCAAAAAATAAATTGAGTACTTAATAATAATAATATTTTGCATACTCACAGACACCCCAAACTCACGCGACCACAAACTATGTGTGTACTATGCGTATGTGTGAGATGTATGTTTTCGCATAACATTTTGCAGATGTGTTAGTAGACACCTTCACCATTACCCTTATGTTAGTCATATATATTTCATTTCCGGCTAAGAGAAAAAATGGCATTTCCGCCCCTTTCGCAAAACAGCATAGTATGTCAAATGCCCAAGCAGTTAAGAAACATTATAATATGGCAACTACCTTGTTCACTTTGTTGCTTCTTATCGTCTATAAACATCGCGTTCGGATAGATTAGAAGAGAACGGTACAGAAGTAGTAGTAGCGGTAGTGGTATGGTAGGGAGAGTAGTTTGGCATAGAGATAGTGGTCGTGTGATAGTGAGTAGCAGTAGTCGGAGTGTTGATAGACACGGTGTGCGTTGTTACCGCCATGAGCAGTTCCGACGAAGAGCCGTTCGTTTGGGGGGTTTATATATTTTGCGGTGGTTCAAGAAGTGCCCAATAATCGACATTCCAGCACATACACACACACATTGCCAAACGCAAAAATCGAAAGGCAACGGCGATAGTAAGTGTGAACAACGCAATCAATTCCGGATGAATTCAACACAGATGATTGGGTGCGTATTTGGGGAGTGGTAAACATAATAGAAAAACCGCATACAACAGGCGAACACCCGCGCCCACACAAACACACACGCACGCACACACACACACAATACACATACACAAAACACCCGAGGACAGTATAGGAAGAGAAAAGAAAAGAAGAACATTTGACTTATTAAAAAAACATAGATAGGACACAGGAAGTCGAGGTACATGAATTCAAAGTTAGAGTACAATTCACATCCATCCACACTATGCCACGTAGGTTTTGGTTATTACGGGAAACAAACACTGAACACTGCACGATTATGGATCAGGATGCAAACAAGCGGATAATCTTACCTTTGCTATAGAGGATGGGTATATGATCGGTGGCCAAACGAGTTTTGGTTTTGATGCCCACCAATAATGGCGAGCCACGTCTGGAGGCAACACACTCTCCGGGGAAGTATTTTGATTTCATGGCAATGGCAAAAGCTCCTTCCTGGAATAGCATAAAGGGCAAAAGAGAGAATGATAAGCATTATTATATATTATATATTATTATATTATTTGCAGATATTTAGAGTACATTTTTCTAAATGCAGATAATAATAACCAATTAATCGCGATTTGCGCTAAAAAGTACTAAAATAAAACACAGCCTTTTAAAAGAATGCGTATAGGGTATAAGACCAATGCGTAATTCAAAAATTTTCGGCTCAATTAAAACAAGTAAAAAGGCGTTAAGTTCGGCCGGGCCGAACTTTGGATACTCACCAACTCGGGTATATATGTAAACCACCTTTCATCGAAATCCGGTGAAAATTGCATACCTTATGTCCAATAGCAGTTATATCGAAATATGTTCCGATTATAATAAGTACAAGTCATTGTTCAGTTGTGTATAACAAAATATTGGTCTTTTTAGTAGCTATATCTAAAAATAAACTGATCGGAACCAAAAAGACGCGGATGTCAAAAAGCCTAACATAAGTCACTGTGTCAAATTTCAGTGAAATCGGATTATAAATGCCCCTTTTTATGGGGCCAAGACTTTTAATCGAGATATCGGTCTACATGGCAGCTGTCCCAAGTTTCGGCGAAATCGGACAATAAATGCCCTGTTATGGGTCCAAAACCTTGAATCGAGAGATCAGTCTATATGGCAGCTATATTCAAATCTAGACCGATATGGGCCTTATTAAAGAACGATGTCGAAGTGCCTAACACAACTCACTGTTCCAAATTTCGGCAAAGTCGGACAATAAATGCGCCTTTAATGGGCCCAACAACTTTAATCGAGGGATCGGTCTATGTGGCAGCTATATCCAAATCTAGACCGATCTGAGCCAAATTGAAAAAGGATGTCGAAGGGCATAACACAACTCACCGTCCCAAATGTTGGCAAAATCGGACAATGACTGCGCCTTTTATAGGCGCAAGACCTTAAATTGAGAGATCGGTCTATATGGCAGCTATGTCCAAATCGGGACCGATATGAGCCATATTGAAAGGAGATGTCGAAGGGTCTAAGACAACTCACTGTCCCAAATTTCAGCAAAATCGGATAATAAATGTGGCTTTTATGGGCCTAAGACCCTAATTCGGCGGATCGGTCTATATGGGGGCTATATCAAGACATAGTCCGATATAGCCCATCATCGAACTTAACCTGCTTATGGACAAAAAAAAAAAAGAATCTGTGCAATGTTTCAACTCAATATCTCTGGTTTTAAAGACTGTAGCGTGATTTCAACAGAGAGACGGACGGACATGGCTATCGTCTTAGATTTTTATGCTGATCAAGAATATATATAATTTATAAGGTCTGGATATTTCGATGTGTTGCAATAATGAACAGGACGGTAAAGTCACAAACAGTCTAGGAGTGTACTAACAAGATTAACGCCTTCTCTGAAGATGACAAAATCCGCATCCTGCCGGGCCATAGCTTAGTAAGGGGGAACAAAGAGCGGACAATTTGGCATTGAAGGCCAGAGGTTTGACGTCAAGAAACTTGTTTAACCCAGAGCCTTTTCTATATGACTCAGCACAATTCACAATTGAAAATCACAGTTCAGCCCACTTTTCTCAATATACGTCCAGATTACAGATTCTCACGAAATTTTGCATTGGGATGCTCAATTTTACACAGGTCTCCAACATATAATTTAATTGTGGTCCGAACCTCACCATATCTTGATATCGTTTTAATAGCAGAGCAACTCTTTTCTTATATCCTTTTTTGCCTAAAAAGTTTGAATGGTGACAGTGTAGCAAGCCTGTATTACACGGACCTAACATCAAGCTTTTACTTAAAAATATGCAACTGCCAAAAGAAATGATTATTTGTGTTTTAAGTGCCTTTTCCCAGAGAACGCCTCTTATTCGCCACGTAATCACTGCATATTGAAACGTTTCATATTGTTATACCCTCCACCATAGGATTTCGTCATTCTGTTTGTAACTACTCGAAGTATTCGTCTGAGACCCCATAAAGTATATATATTCTTGATCGTCGTGACATTTTATGTCGATCTAGCCATGTCCGTCCGTCAGTCTATCGAAAGCACGCTAACTTCCGAAGGAGTAAAGAAAGCCGCTTGAAATTTTGCACAAATACTTCTTATTAGTGTAGGTCGGTTGGAATTGTAAATGGGCCATATCGGTCCCTGTTTTGATATAGCTGTCATATAAACCGATCTTGGGTCTTGACTTCTTGAGCCTCAAGAGGGCGCAATTCTTATCCGATTTGAATGAATTTTGGCACGACGTGTTTTGTTATGATATCCAACAACTGTGTTAAGAATAGTTTCAAATCGGTCCATTACCTGATATAGCTGCCATATAAACCGATCTGGCTGATATAGCTGCCATATAAACCGATCTGGGATCTTGACTTCTTGAGCCTCTAGAGGTCGCAATTATTATCCGATTAGCCTGAAATTTTGTACGACGGATCCTCTTATGACCATCAACATACGTGTTTATTATGGTCTGAATCGGTCCATAGCCCTATACGGCTCCCATAAAAATCGTTCTCTCTATTTTACTTCTTGAGCCCCCAAAGGGCGCAATTCTTATTCGAATTGGCTAACATTTAACACAGGTCTCCAACATATAATTTAATTGTGGTCCAAACCGGACCATATCTTGATATCGATCTAATAGCAGAGCAAATCTTTTCTTATTCCCTGTTTTGCCTAAGAAGAGATGCTGGGAAAAGAACTCGACAAATGCGATCCATGGTGGAGGTATATAAGATTCGGCCCGGCCGAACTTAGCACGCTTTTACTTGTTTTATACTGCAAAAATCACAAGGCAGACTAAAAAAAATATTTATGATGAATAATTCAACCTTCACAACACACAATTATTTTCAAAATATCTCCACACAAAGTTAAATAATTAATTCTTTTGCACATCATGATCAAAACACTACAAATACATCCCAAATGTGATCCAAAACCATTTATAAAAAATTTAAAGATGACAATCTGCTGCCATGCATCAACCACTCATTCAATACAAGAAGAAGATTTGAAGGATGATTCATAACACTATGGTTTAACAATGAATATGGCAAGATGTCGATTGAAGTGCAACCGTCCAGTATTCTGAATGCCTCACCGAATTAAAATTTGTTTATAAATTCGCAATGAAGCGAACAAGTGAAATATGTAATTTAGGCGTCTAGGGGCTCAAAAGTCAAATCGAGGGAGTAATAAGTTTTGAAATTGGCGGTGGGCTCACATGAAACTCACTTGGGTCCTTAGACAAGGCCTTTCAAGCATACTTTCATGCCATTTCCATGTCATTACGGCATAGTAAATCAGTTGCCTCATAACATCTTAATTCCATTGCCAAGATTTGTTGGCCATTGTGCTTTGAAAATGAATCTTTCTATGACCGTCACCCGACTCGCAAATGCAGTGAATGTATTCGATAATTTTTGTATCTCTAATACGTGAATCAGCTTTTGCAGAAATTTAAATAGTATATCGTTGTACTTGAATATCCAGAAGCACAAATCTAAATCGTACCGAAATCGAAAAAACTATCCAGATAGCTTTATAAAAGCCAATGATTTGCGAATATTGCTATCCGCTAATTCAGACAAGATATAAGAACTTAAAGTGGAACTCTTCCTGATTGTCAGTGCGGGACACACTCTTCAGATGTTCTCTAATATCCTGTTCTTCGAGTCTGTTGAAATCACGCTACAGTCTTTAGAAATAGAGATATTGACCTGAAACTTGACACAGATTCTTTCTTTGTCCATAAGCAGGTTAAGTTCGAAGAGGGGCTTTATCGGAATATATCTTGATTAAGCCCCCATATAGACCGATCAGCCGATTTAGGGTTTTAGGCCCATAAAACCCACATTTGTAATCCGATTTCGCCGAAGTTAGGAACAGTGAATTGTGTTAGACCCTTCGACATCCCTCTTAAATTTGGCCCAGATCGGTTCAGATTTGGATATATCTGCCACATAGACCGATCTCTCGTTTTAAAGTCTTGGCCCCTTAAAAGGCACATTTATTTTAGGCACATTTATTATGGATACCAAAAAGACCAATATTTTGTTCTTCTCAATTGAATAATGACTTATACGTATTAGACCACTCAATGTCCGTGTCGAATTTGGTCCAAATCGGACTATATTTCGATATAGCTGCTATGGGGGCATAAATTATGCATTTTTCATCGGATTATGACGAAAGGTCGTTTGCATAAATACATGGGTATCCAAAGTTCGGCCCAGCCGAACTTAACGCCTTTTTACTTGTTTTTAGTTCTTTACCACGGTTGTCGTTTGTATTAAAAGTGTGCTTAGGGCTCCTTTCCGTCATCCACCACCACCCTCCACCATGGATCACATTTGTCGAGTTCTTTGCGCGGTATCCCTTTTAAGGCAAACAAAGAATAATGAATAATAACTGTTATGTAAGTTGAGATATATCAAGTTATAGTCTGATTCGGACCATAAATGAATTGAATGCTGAACATTGCAGAAGTCATTGTGTAATATTTCAGTCCATTTCAAGAAGCAAAATCGGGAGTTCGGTTTATATGGGAGCTGTATCAAGCTATTGATCGATTCAGACCATATTAGACACGTATGGTGAAGGTCATGAGAGTATCCGTTGTACAAAATTTGTGCCAAAGCGGATGAGAATTGCGCCCCCCCACCGATGAGTGGGGTGTAATAAGATTGACTTTGGGAAACTCAATTCCGTACTCGCTTGCGGCTGCAACTAATGCGAACGGGTTAGTCAGCAGGATATGAACTCAGGCCTATGGCTGCAACCTGGGGTGCTTTTAAGCCAGCTATTTTACCGATAACCAAATTTCATTTTGTTGCATATGGAGCGACAACATTCCAACCAAGTGGGTTTAAACAATTCGTCAAAATATGACATAATTGGAAATCTTAGAGCGATATTCTCTATATGTAAAAACAGCGCTGTTATGAAATTTTGGCCAGTAGCAATGCTCACACTAGAAACAATATAATGAAAGGATTTCGAATGAGCAATGTTATTGGTTGAAAATCTGCATCCAGTACATATTATATATGATGAGTTTTATGATTCTTGAGTGAATAGAGTCCTTATATTTAACGTAAGTATTACCATGCACGATTGGTCTTTAGTTTATATATACATGTATTGCTGTGTGCACTTTTAATGTCGTTGATATAGGACATTGTTCTTTTTGTTCAATCAAATGTAAAAGACAAGGTGTAAGTTCACGTTGTTTTTCATTTTTGTGTTCAAAATTGTGTTCAAATAGGGTAAAGTGACATTGCTGAAAGGTTAATACCTTGCTGCTAAAAAATGAGAGCAATTTAAATTTCATTGTGAGATGGCAAGCCGTATGTTCAGCCCTTCCACAACAGATGAGTTTTAGTTCATTTTTTAAAGAATTATTTTGTCAAAAATATTTTTAACCTCATAATATTTATATATATTGTTTTAATAAATTAAAACTGATTTTGTATTTAATTGATTTAATTTGATTTACAATTTAATTGAAAATTGTTAATACCTTAGCGTTGGGACTCTCTTCGTATTTTCATATAAACAACTGGCAAAGTACATATTAAAAAAATTATAAATGACAAATGTATGCAAAGAACTCAAAGAGAGTTGTCTAAAGCAATATATCCTAATGTAATACAATATAAAGCAAGATTGTTTTGGCAATCTAGTTTAGCAAGTTTAAAACGACAATCTATACAGAAATAAAATAAAGTCCTCTTTTGGTTTTTAACGTTGTAATGAGTTTGAGATATTTGAAAATCTTTCTTCGAAAAACTGGATTTTTTTTTTATGTAGCATCCTTGATGATGTCCTTCAATGAAAAGTACGAAAAATTAGATTTAAAATAACGATTTTTATACGCTCCACCATAAGATGGGGGGTATACTTATTTCGTCATTCTGTTTGTAACTACTCGAAATATTAGTCTGAGACCCCATAAAGTATATATATTCCTGATCGTCGTGACATTTTATGTCGATCTAGCCATGTCCGTCCGTCCGTCCGTCCGTCTGTCTGTCGAAAGCACGCTAACTTCCGAAGGAGTAAAGCTAGCCGCTTGAAATTTTGCAAAAATACTTCTTATTAGTGTAGGTCGGTTGGTATTGTAAATGGGCCATATCGGTCCATGTTTTGATATAGCTGCCATATAAACCGATCTTGGGTCTTGACTTCTTGAGCCTTTAGAGTGCGCAATTCTTATCCGATTGGAATGAAATTTTGCATGACGTGTTTTGCTATGATATCCAACAACTGTGCCAAGTATGGTTTAAATCGGTTCATAACCTGATATAGCTGCCATATAAACCGATCTTGGGTCTTGACTTCTTGAGCCTCTAGCGTGCGCAATTCTTATCCGATCAGAATGAAATTTTGCACGACGTGTTTTGTTATGACATCCAACATCTGTGCCAAATATGGTTCAAATCGGCCCATAACCTGATATAGCTGCCATATAAACCGATCTTGGGTCTTGACTTCTTGAGCCTCTAGAGTGCGCAATTCTTATCCGATTGAAATGAAATTTTGCACGACGAGTTTTCTTATTGCATCCAACAACAGTGCTAAGTATGGTTCAAATCGGTTCATAACCTGATATAGCTACCATATAAACCGATCTTGGGTCTTGACTTCTTGACCCTCTAGAGGGCGCAATTCCTATCCGATTTAGCTGAAATTTTGCATGACGTATTTTATTTTTACTTTCAACAACTGTGTCAAATAAGGTTCAAATCGGTTCATAACCTGATATAGCTGCCATATAAACCGATCTGGGATCTTGACTTCTTGACCCCTAGAGGTCGCAATTATTATCCGATATGCCTGAAATTTTGTACGATGGATCCTCTCATGACCATCAACAAACGTGTTTATTATGGTCTGAATCGGTCTATAGCCCGATACAGATTCCATATAAATCGTTCTCTCTATTTTACTTCGTGAGCCCCAATGAGCGCAATTCTTATACGAATTGGCTGAAATTTTACACAGGTCTCCAACATATAATTTAATTGTGGTCCGAACCGGACCATATCTTGATATCGTTTTAATAGCAGAGCAACTCTTTTCTTATATCCTTTTTTGCCTAAGCAGAGATGCCGGGAAAAGAACTCGACAAATGCGATCCATGGTGGAGGGTATATAAGATTCGGCCCGGCCGAACTTAGCACGCTTTTACTTGTTAACTTTTAAACGCTTTCATTTTATAGATTTACATATGAAATACTTATGGCCTTATTCACAAAACTTAATGAATCCTTATAATAGGTGTTTTTGATAGTTCAATAAAGGAAATCTGTGAAATAAATCTTTTTCAAAGCTACATTAAGTTTTGTGAATACGGCAGTTAATTTTTGTTTAGTTAACTTACAAATTGTTGAATAGCCTGTTCAACTAATTCTCTGAATGAATATCCGGGATGTTTCTTCCACAAATGATGAACCAATTTGGCAATAACTTCCGTATCTGTATCCGATTCAAATTCGTAGCCTCTTTTTTCCAAATAAGTTTTGACATCTTTGTAGTTGGTAACAATGCCATTGTGCACCACAACGAAACTGTTGTCAAAATCTGAACGCTGGGGATGAGAATTTTTTTCACAAGGAACGCCATGAGTTGCCCAACGAGTATGAGAAATGCCAACGTGAATATTTATGGGTTCGTCATATTCTTTGCCGCTAAAATCTAAATTAAGGAAGGTTAAAAAATGTCATCATACCAAAGATGAATAAAACTTACTCTTTGCAATGGAATCCTCCAGAACTTTGACTTTGCCAACACTTTTCACCATAACAATGTCCTTGGTGTTGGGCCCATCGATAGCAACGCCTGTGGAGTCATAACCACGGTATTCCAAACGTTTAAGACCATTGACCAATAATTCCAAAACCTCAGAGCGGGACTTGGGAGTCAAGTAGTTCAAATAGGCAAAAATTCCTAAAAAATAAAAGAAACAATGCAGTAATAAATAAGGCACAAAGTGGCAATCTGCTTAATAGGACTTAAGGACTGTTGCATGTTTAAGAACAAAAAATTTTTCCAAAAACTACCCACTAAGGAACAGAGGCAGGGGAAATTAAAAATGGACAATGATAAATACTTTATATAATTTATTGAGTCGATATCGAATTGGGATGCCACATATTTTTACTCGCAGTCATATTCTATGATTATTTCCTAATATCTCTATTCAGAGCAATTTGTTAGTCAAAACAGCAGAAATGTTTGTTAAGACAACAAAAAGGGACTACAGTAAGTTTTACCTAAAACATACGTATTATTCTGTTTTCCGTTAGTAAAAAGTTTGCTGTAAGCCTAATATATCATAATTACTGTATAATTATTGCTCAACTAAAGACTTCATTGTAAATTGTGCATATCGCCGATGGAAACAAATATTGTTGTTATCGTTCTACTCAATGCCCAATGCCTTACTTCATTGAATCCCTCGGAAATATACTCAAATTAACTTTTATTTTATTCAGTTTCTTCTTTTTAGAGAAACAGAATCTTTTTTTTCGTATTTGTGCCACAACATGAATACAAACGGAATTAAATGTGCTTTGTGAGTTGTTTTTATTCCTTGATTTCATAGAATTAAACCTTTTTGTTTGGTAGGGACTAATAGCAACCAAGTTGAAAATATTCTGCTAATATTTTGGGCCATTTACTTGGCGAACGCTACTTTTATGTTATGTTCATAACAAAATATGTCCTAAGTAATAATTTAGGAGTTCTTTTGTACTCCTTTTTGTCTCATACCTTAGAGGCTCGAATTCGGTGAAATGTGAAAAAGGTTTCCCTTGAATGCAGCTGAATTGCTTTCTTTGTAGTTCGGTCCCTCTGTGTATTGTTAATGTTTTTTCACCATCTCTACGAAGGATTCATATCTACGGTGCAAACGTGATTGGAAAGGATTTATTTTTTCAAAACGTTTTAAGCTCACAACCAATTGAAATTTCCGCATGAATAATAGTCATACACAATGGAAAATCCTAAAAGGCCTTCCGCAAGGAATAGAGTGGTCAGATTTGATTAATGCTATGGTTATTTTTGGACTACCCCCCTAACTATTACGGGTCGTTTGGGAACGATGTCAGACGAAAGTCAATATGAAACAAACTATGGGTTGACCTTCAACAAATCTAAAAAACCTTTTTAGGTTAAACTCGTTAACCCTTGCAAAACACTGAATGGGCAACTTTTTCACTTGAATATGATGAATGGATCGGACAGTCTTAGTTTGCAAGAGAAAACTCAATTTCCCAAAAGAGAAAAAAAAAAACACGCAATTAACTACCATCGATACGTCAGATATCAATTTTATTAACTGCAAACTTTGACAAAAGGCTTTCATCCGGTTTTATATGATGGAAAGCAGTTTTGAATGCATAGAAGAAGTGGATTTAAAACAAGTGTCAAATTCAAACGATTCGAATTATTTTATTCACCCCCATGAATCTTTTGCTACTTCCATTTAATTGTAACTAGTTTGTTACACTTACTAACCAGTCCGGTGAATCGGTGAAAACATATTTATATGCTGGCCATGATATGTGGGGTAACCTATATATTCCAAATCGTTGCAATATCAAGTAGTAAAGTCGGCTAGTATTTATAACCTCAAGGTTTGTTCTGTAAGCATAATTCTTGGGTAGATTGGATCCAAAACTGGCATAGACCTTAAAGAGAAATGGAAAAAGCAAAAGGTTTAAAAAATGGACGCAAATGGTAGTTGGTGTCAATTTTACAAATCAAAAGTTTCAGCTGAAGAATAATTTTTTCCCGTTCTCATTTTGTTTTGAGTAGCATGAAAATTTGTTTACCTATTTAACAATTTACAATAGAAAATACAATGCGTCGAAGCGACAACGAAACGAAATAACTGGCTGACCCGGGCCCGCTCCGCTGCGCCTTCTTTTACTTTATATGGAACAAAAGTTTCCTTTGAATATTTATTTTCGCAGATTTTTTAGTGAAATACCATGCTAACTTGACTAAGAGTAACAATATAAGTGCCTTTATCTGAATCCCATATGATCTTTATTGGTCTACGAATTTAAGTTTGGATGTTCTTCCATTAAAAAATAAAAATAAAAGTATTCTTAAAATACTTCATTTCAGCCCGATATTCTCATGATTTCTGATGAAGTGGTATTTTCGAGGGATACTTGGCCCTGAAAAAATAACAGCATCGTGCTCTTCTCACAAATGCCATTTATTTAAACCCCATATTGCCATTGGCTTAAAAGGAGTGTACAGGATGAGGCGTCTTCCAAACACATGGCCCCAAAATAGGTTATCAAATTCGTTCTCTAATCTCGACTACCTTTTATTTGAGCCACATATTGGCGTGGTTGAAAATTTTTTTTACTTTGGGGGTGTTTTGGAAAAGGGGTGATGCCCTAAATACATGGTCCTAAATTTGGATATCAAATACGTATTCTACTCCCAAATACCTTTCATTTGAGCCCCATATGGCGATGGTCAGTAAAATATTGCTGTTTGTGGGGTATTTTGGGAAAGGGGTAGACACCCAGAAAATTGGTCCCGAAAATGGGAATCAATTCTTGCTCTACCCCCCAATTCCTTTCACTTAAGCTCTACATTGACATGGTATATATGCCCTATTAGGGGTGTTTAGGGGATTGGGGTGGTCCCCCAAACACTAAACCCGGAAAATATATCAGCAATGTGCTCTATTCTCATATATCATTTATTTGAAACCCATATTACCATTGCCCTCAAAATTGGACATCAAATTCGTTTTCTAATCTCATTTAAACTCCTTATTGCAAAAGTCAGCAAATATGTCCGGTTTGGGGTATTGGCCCTAAAAACTATAAATATTTAGTCCCACTCTCTTTAAGACCCAAATTGTCTTGGTGAGCAAATATGTCCTATTTGGAGGTTGTTATGGTGGTGGGACGTCCGCTAGACAGTTGGTCCCTAATGTTGATATCAGATACCATATTGCCATGGTCGGTAAATATGTCCGATTTAGGGGTATTTTGGGGCTTGGGGTGGTCCCCCTAGCACTTGGTCCGACTATTGGATGTCCGATACGTTTTCCTATCCTAAATACCTTTCTTTTGAGTCCCATATTGTCGTGATTGGTGTAAATATATGGTTGGTAGGTGAAATATTGATCTGTGGCCCAATAAAGTATTATATTCTTGATCGTCTTAACATTTTGAGACGATTTAGCCACGTTTGTCTGTCAATCGAAAACATGAAGGAGTAAATCTGGGCTCTTGAAGTATTGCAAACCAGTTAGGAAAGGCAAAAGTCGGGCGGTTCCGATTTATAATGCCCTACTCCTACCCTTACAAACTAAAGGGGGCTACATCTACGTTCGCTGTATCGTTGTACAAATTTTGTGAAGATTGGTCAATAAATACGCTTGCAAATGAGATCTACATCTAAACCTTAACCGATTTCTATGAAAATTATCAGTAATATCGAGAATTATAAGAAAAGCCTTGCTGTCAAATTTCGAGAGTATCGGTTAACAAATGCATTACATTTTATTGCATTATTGTTGGAGTATCAATCGACTTTGAATAATTAACTAAAATAACAATATATTATACATGCTGTCAATTCTAAAGAATATTTTTTCATTCTCAAATAAACCTTTGTATCATTCAATTCGTGTGTGTTCTTATTAACTCAATTCCACATAAATAGAAGCATTTCCAATAGGTTTTGGGTCCAGCGCTATGGAGTATTTAAGAACATCTTTCGCGAAATTAAACGAGGACAACTACCATTTGTGGAAAATTAAGTTGGAGTTGATTCTACGTAAGGAAGGTTTGTGGGAATTCGTAGCAAATCCGGTCCCAAGCGAACCAGACGAAATTTGGAAGAAAAAGAATGAGGAAGCCACGGTCATCATTGGTTTATCCGTGGAAGATAGTCAACTTATGCTCATTAAAAAGGCTGGAATAGCCAACGAATCCTGGGGAATATTGCGTTCTCACCATGAAAAGGACACGCTCGGAAGTAGCGTTCGTATTATGAGACAAATTTGCAATTTAAAATATTCAATGGATGGTGATATAAATGAGCATATAAAGGAAATGAAGCTATTGTTTGAAAAACTGGAAGCTGTCGGTGAAAATTTTTCAGAAAGATGGCTAGTAGCAATGCTACTGAGTAGCTTACCACCATCATTCGATACGCTCGTGACAGCTTTAGAAGTTCGCAAAAAGTAAGAACTTACTGTGAAAGTTGAAGGAATACGGTATGGAAAATGCAAAAGAATCAAAATATCCGTTGGATCCTGGCTACGGAAAAACCGAGTCTTAATTATTACTGCAAATTGGTTGAACATATATATCAAAGCTATATCCAAATCTGAACCGATTTTTTCCAATTTCAATGGGTTTCGTCTTTAGGCCGAAAAATACCAAATTTGAAGACGATCGGTAGTTTGTACACAAATTAACATGGACGGACAGACAGACAGACGGACATAGCTAAATGGAATCAGAACGTGATTCTGAGTCGATCGGTATGCTTATCAATGGGTCTACTTCTCTTCCTTTTGGGTGTTACAAACAAATGCACTAAGTTATAATACCCTATAAAACAGTAGTGGTGTAGAATATAAAAATACTTCCTATTAGTGTAGTGGTCGGTTGTGATTGTAAATGGACCAAATCTGTAAATTTTTTGAAATAGTTGCCATATAAACCGATCTCGGATCTTGACTTCATTAGTCTTTAGACTTCCAACAATTGTTATGACTTCCAACAATTGTGCTAAGTATGGTCTGAGACGGGTAAAAACCTGATATAGCTCCCATATCAACCAATCTACCGATTTTATTTCTTGAGCATCTCAAGGCATAACTCTTATCCGACTTGGATGAAATTTTGCACAGTGGCTTCTTCTATGACCTCCAACCTACGTGCCAATTCAAAACCTAATACAACTTTCATATTTGGATATAGTTCCCATTTTTATGCATCTCTCGATTTGACGATCTTCTCAGGGGTTCAGTGTCATAGGCGTACTTGCTAACCTCTGCGCTATGGTAGGGGCTTAGGTGTAGAGACTAAAAAATATATAGTGTGACTGAATCGCTACATTTGAAAAGTTGTAACCCCTTTTCATATGTTCTCTTAAAATAGTTGATATCGTGTCCAGAACGAAGATATTTTATATGCTACACCGCTATTGTGGTACATGGTATTATAACTTAGTCCATATGTTTGCAACACGCAGAAGGAAGAGAGCTGATAAGTATACCAATCGACTCAGAAACACTTTCTGATTCGATTTAACTATGTCCGCCTGTCCATGAACAATGAACAAGTCGCAATTTTAATTCAATCACCTTTAAATTTGGCATAGGCATTTTTTAGCCAAGAGATTAGGTCTATTGAAATTGGAAAAAACCGGTTCAGATTTGGATATAGCTCCCATTTATTCTTCCGATTTGGATTTCTCTCAAAGTTTGACATGAGGGACTTTCTTATTAATGTTGAGTTTAAAAATCGTCCGATTTTCATTTCTGGACCAATTGACCAATCTTACCAAAATTTTGCACAACGCTTTCCTAGACAACTACCACAATATCTAAGACGTTTAGTCGCAATTGGTTTAGATTTAGGTACAGCTCCCATATATATGTTTGTCCGATTTTGAGTAATTTGCAATAATGTTGTCATTAGGCAACCGATTTTCATGAAAATTGGCATATATATTTCTCTAATAACTGTTGATATTTTCGTTAAATTTTATAAAAATCGGTTCAGATTGATTTTTAACTTCCATATATACATATATACATGACCTTATTTGCACTAATAGAGCCGTAGTTATTACACTTTGAACATATTAGCTCTAAATTTTATGCGGATACTATAACCCATCTGAAAACCTCCGCAGAGGTCCATCAAAATTGGTACTTAAGGGGTAGATGTAGGGTATTATTTAGTCGGCACAGCTCGAGTTTTGTCTTTCCATACTGGTTATTTAATATGAATATGTGCACACTTGCTTACATGCCATTAGACTTCAAATGTTAACTCAATTTGGTCCATTTTTGTAATGGTTTTTTGCGAAATATGGTCATCCGAAAATTCAACCAACCATCCAGAGCAGCTACTGTACCAAGAAATCTACGAACCACATAGACAACAACTTTAGATAACAATCGAACGAACTACCATCAAAAATAAAATATTTTAGCAACAAAGACAGCGGCAGCGAAGCACAGCATAGACAGCAGCCAAAGAGTCAGAGCCCAAAAGTCATGTTGGCAATTTGCGCTACATATTTATGTGCAAGCGTCGAATTGGTGCCATTTGATTCTGGACAATCAGATGTAAATTGTAATTTGCAAATTTTCAGCAACCGGCTTTGGCTAGCACACATTCCCAAATAAATATCTATACATATTTATGATTGTATGCACACATATACACACACATAAATATATACAATGGTTTTACAATCACGTGTTTGACTGTAGTTGGGCCCCTGTGAATCTTGTCGTGCCGGCAACACAACATGGACAGGGAAGTAGTCAGAGAGACAGCCATGATTTGGGAAGAAAAATAAAGCTCGAAGCCAAACATTGGGCATGAAGTGTGCAAAATGCCAACAAGAAAAGAATGGAAAATTGCAAAACACAAAAACACGTATTCAAAAGATTGGTTGGCACATGGCAAGCCAGTCTGTGGGAGTAACGCGGACAAGTACGAGGCAGAACGACTCAATAAATACAGTGTGGAGCAAGTTTAAATTGCAGAAACATCGATGGCGATCATCGGCCAAGGCGCAGTACTTCTTTTGATAGTGCCCAGAAATTCAACGGCGACAGACTACAATGCATGCATGTGTGCCAGCCTGCTAGATATGGTTGGCAATATGGTTAATACAATAGGGCACATGCCAGCAACACCCCTAAACGTGTCCCGTTTAAAGAATTTTTCTGACAATGTTGCCACCCAATTTTATAGTTGCCAAGACTTGTTGTTTGTCACTAATTGTTCGAAGACATATTTTTACTTCTTTTAATTTTCAAAGATAACTGATCTCCAAACATGTGAGCCGATTTAAGAGAATTATGATTTGTAAAGCCTTCAGTGTTTGGGAGAGCCAAATCTCCCTACCTCCGACATCCACCAACGCATGTATATATTGGTCATGAGAACATGGGACTGCAATAAAATATTTTACCGAGAACAAATCTCACTTCAATTTGAGTGGTTAAGTGGGCCATACCACCTCCAAATCCTTGGAGCAAGTATTTAGAACAATCTGACAATACGGGACTTTAATGGTAGGTATGGAGTTGGAGTTGAGTACATATCTCCCACAAATACCTTTCTACTTAAATGACTTCTAGAGCCACTGGAGAGCAAAATTATACGCAGTAAAATAAGGTTGTAATATCAGCTAACCCTTCTGAACAACAATTGAAGCATTTGCTTTATCTATATACGACGAAGGTATATTCATTTTGTTGTTCCGTTTTCAATACATCGAAATATTCATTTCCGATTTTAAAAACTGGAACAGGCCTGTTCCTTTCACCACAATCGCAAGAATTTTGGAAATGAAACTTTTATTTATGTTTCTGTAATTGGAATTTGCAAAATTGTGGGGTTCACAACGGTCAGACTTGCCTCTGCGAATTGAGAATAAATTCACTGATTTCACTATAATTAAGAAATCTTTTTATACCCACCACTGAAGTATGGGGGTATATTCAATTTGGCATTTCGTTTCCAACACATCGAAATATTCGTCTAAGAACCCATAAAGTATATATATTCTTGATCGGCGTAAAAATCTAAGACGATCTAGCCATGTCCGTCTGTCTGCTGAAATCAAGCTACAGTCTTTAAAAAAAGAGATGTTGAAATGAAACTTTGCTCAGATTCTTTTTTGTCCATAAGCAGATTAAGTTCGAAGATGGGCTACATCGGACTATATCTTGATATAGACCGATCCGCCTATTTAGGGTCTTAGGCCTATAAAAGCCACATTTATTATCCGATTTTGCTGAAATTCGGGCCAGTGAGTTGTGTGGACCTTCGACATCCTTCTTCAATTTGGACCAGATTTGGATATAGCTGCCATATAGACCGATCTGTCGATTTAAGGTCTTGGGCCCTATAAACGCCACATTTATTCTCCGGATTCGCCAAAATTTGGCAAAAGTGAGTTGTGTTAGTCCCTTCGACAACCTTCTGCAATATTGCACAGATCGGTTCAGATTTTGATATAGCTGCCATATAAACCGTTCTATCGATTTAAAATCTTGGCCCCATAAAAGGCACATTTATTATCCGATTTCGCCGAAATTTGGGACAGTGCGTTGTGTTAGGCCAGCCGACATCCTTCTTCAATTTGGCTCAGACCGGTCCAGTTTTGGATATAGCTGCCATATAGACCGATCTCTCGATTTAGGTTTTGGACCCATAAAAAGCACATTTTTTGTCCGATTTCGCCGCAATTTGAAACAGTGATTTATGTTAGGCTTTTCGATATCCGTGTCATATATGGTTCAGATCGGTCTGTGTTTGGATATGGCTACCAGAAAGACCAATATTTTGTTCTACAAAATTTAACAATTCAATATCCGTGTCGAATTTGGTTCAAATCGGACCATATTTCGAAAAAGTTGCTACGGGGGCATAAATAATGCATTTTTCACCGGATTATGACGAAAGTTGGTGGGTATCAAAAGCTCGGCTCGGCCGAACTTAACGCCTTTTTACTTGTTCAAAATTGCTACATACAATACATAGCTGCATCTCTATAACATGAAATCACATCATAACACTCCATTTTCATTCATGTTTTCCAAACATAGGAAAAAAGCAGCTGGTATTATTTTCCAACAAAATATTGCGAAATACACCGGTAAATGAAAAAATATAAACGATTATTGGATCAAAAACATATTATATGCTTTTGTGCTTTTGCAAGACCATTTTTTTATTGAATTTAGCAAGTTGTGGTCTGTGGCTGTGGTTTTGTTATTTCCAAAGCTGATTGCAAAAGTGCGTACAACAAATTGTGTCCGTCAAAGTAACACATGGTGGTGTGGACAAAATGTTTTTGTTTTGCATTGCATTTCATTGTCATACGTAAAACGCCAATACCCATTATTAACAAATATTGTTAATGTAGTGTTATAATTTTGCAATTTTAAATGTTTCTTCTAAAGCAGATTAAAAGTAATAGACACAAATATACGTATGGTGTAGAAGTTAGACAAACCACTGAACCATTTCTGCTTAGTATTGCCAACGAAATGTAATGAAATAAAAGTCGCACAAGAATCAACTTGGCGTCGCACGAATTCTTTGCGGTTTTTAATCTCAATCTTCCAGAATCCTAACAGTGCTGATATTCTTGGTTGTCGTAAATATCTATCATTATCTAGCCATGACCTCTGTCCATTTGTTGAAATCATTCAACAGTCTTTAAAAACTGAGATATGGAGCTAAAACTTTTCTCAAATTCTTTTGTTTTTTTCGTTCATGGCCATATGGCAGCTCGAAGATGGGCTAAATCGGATGATATTGACTGTGATTCAAAATCGAAGGATTTTCAAAATCCTTCTGCAACTGTGACATCGGGTAGAAATACTTCCATTTTGTATGGAAAATTGTGGCCGTTGTTGAACTGACAAAGTTGCAGTGGCATTTGACTATAAACTGTGAATGAAGCTTTGTATTGCTTGCCAAAACACTATTATTGGCCGATCTTAATCTTTCAAAAAACTACAAAATATACATTTCTTTATGTTTATCTAAGTTTTATAGTTAGATATGGGCTATCCAACTATTTTACAAAAACAAAAAAAACAAATAAGAGCTTGCTAAGTTCGGCCGGGCCGAATCTCATATACCCTTCACCATGGATCGCATTTGTCGAGTTCTATTCGCGATTTCTCTTTTTTGGCAAACAAAGAATACTGTTATGCTATTGCAGCAATATCAATATTCGGACCAGATTGAATATCCGATTCGGACCAGAAATGAATTGAATGCTGAACATTGTAGAAGTCATTGCGTAATATTTCAGTTCATTCGGATAAGAATTGCGCCTTGTAGGGGCTCAAGAAGCAAAATCGGAAGATAATTTTATATGGAAGCTGTATCAAGCTATTGATACCATTGTAAAAAATTTCAGCCAAATTGGATGAGAATTGAGCCCTCTACAGGCTCTAGAAGTCAAGATCCCAGATTGGTTTGTATTACAGCTATATCAGGTTATAAAGCGATTAAAACCATACTTAGCATAGTTGTTGGAAGTAATAACAGAACATGTCGTGCTAAATTTCAGCTAAATCGGATAGTAAATGTGCCCTCTAGAGGCTTAAGAATTCAAGACCCCAGATCGGTTTATATGACAGCAATATCAGGTTATGGACCGATTCCACCATAATTAGCACAGTTTTTGGAAGTCATAACGAAACACGTCATGCCAAATTTCAGACAAATCGGATGAGAATTTCGCCCTCTAGGGTCTCAAGTTAGCTTTACTCCTTCAAAAGTTACCGTGCTTTCGACAGACAGACGGATGGACGGACATGGTTAGATCGACTTAAATATCATGTCGATCAATAATATATATACTTTATGGGTTCTTATACGAATTTTGCTAGGAGTTACAAACAGAATGACGAAGTTAGTATACCCCCATCCTATGGTGGAGGGTATAAAAATAAGCGTATTAACTTTAGTATTTTGATGACCATTTTTTGTTTTTTTTTTAAATTTGACCAATTTTACTGTTTATTTAAGATTTTTTTCTAGGGTTATTTTTATCAGAATTCTTTTTTAATGAAAATTAAAAAAATTAATTTTATTTCATTGTTGCTCGACGTTTCGTTGGCATTTTTTTCAACATTATCAATAGGGTCTTTATCCGAAATTTTAATTTTTGTTGTTTATTTCAAAAAGCTTAAAATTTTTTTAATATTTTAATTTGGTCCCTAATTGGTTCTATGATTTCCCAGAAAATGTCCAGGTTTAGACAATTTGTTTTAAATCCATTCTATTTTCATAAAATTGTACGTAAACAAACTGAAAATTTTAAGCAATTATAATTTTTATACCCACCACCGTAGAATGGGGGTATATTAATGTAGTCATTCTGTATGTAACACCTCGAAATATTGATCTGCGAACCCATAATGTATATATATATATTCTGAATCATCTCGACATTCTTTGTTGATCTAGCCATGTCCGTCTGTCGAAATCACGATAGCGGTCGAACGCGTACAGCTAGCCGCTTGAAATTTTGCACAGATACCAACTATCAATGTAGATCGTTGCAATGGGATTGCAAATTGGCCATATCAGTTCAGATTTGGATATAGCTCCCATTTACACCGATCTCCCGATTTGACTTCTTGAGCCCCTGAAAGTCACAATTTTTGTCCGATTCGGCTGAAATTTGTCATGTGCTGTTCTGTTATAACTACCGTACCAACTACGGTCCGAATCGGTCTATAACTGATATAGCTCCCATATAAACCACTCTCCCGATTTGACTTCTTGAGCCCTTACAAGCCGCAAATTTCCTTCGAAGGAGATAACCGCCTTCTCCGAGAATGGCGGGCCAGCGGAGTAAGGGGCAATGAAAAGCTGATGATTTGGCAGTGAAGGCCAGATGACTGCCGTCAATAAACTTGGTTAACACGAAGCCTACGAACGCTCATATGATACTTTGGAACAGCGAAACGGTCGCTATGTCGACTGAAATTCTATGAGGAGAGCCGGATTGTGGAAAAACGACGCTATTATTGAAAGGAAGGAAGCAAGAGATCAGTTAAGCTTTCGGTATCATAACAGGACACATAGGACTACGAGCTCACTTATGCAAAATCGGCGCGGCAAGTGACAGCATGTGTCGGGCATGTCATTGTCCGGCTTTCGCGGCTAACAGACACTTGCACTTATGTGGGGACACAATACCAGACATGAACCAACTAAGGGGAGTGGTATGGAAAACAATTAAGGATTTTGTGAGCAGCACGGAATTCCTAACTCTAATTTTCTTTTTCGAGATTTCTTTTTCGTATTTAGACCGCACAACAAGCCGATTACTGGATTAATATTAATTTACTAATGACAACATTATTGTAAACAACCCAAAATCTGACGAACATATATATGGGAGACACATTTAAATCTGAACCTATTTTGACCAAACTTGTTAGATATTGTGGTAAGCGTTGTACAAAATTATGGCAAGATTGGTCAATAAATGCGCTTGCAGTGTCTCGAGAAGTGAAAATCGGGCGATACATATATTTGGCTGCGATATACATATATGGTAGCTGTTTCTAAATTTGAACCGATTCCTATCAAATTCACCAGCAATCATAAGAAAATCCTATCTGCCAAATTTCGGAAGAATCGGGCAACAAATGATTACTTTATTGCAATATGTCTCAAAATCGGGGAGCTATATCTAAATCTGAACCGATTTTGACTAAACTTTGTCGATATTGCGGAAGTCGGCGAGAAAAGCATTGTACAAAATTATGGGGAGAATGGTCAATAAATGAGCTTGCAGTGGCTCTAGGAGTGAAAATCGGTGATATATATATGAATGAGAGCTATATGTAAATCTGAACCGATTTCTATGAAATTCACTACTAAATTTCGAGAGAATCGGTTAACAAATGACGATTTTATTGCATTATTGTTGCAAATCAGACGAACATATATATGGTAGATACATCCAAATCTGAACCAATTTTTGCAAATTTCAATGGTCTTCGTCTCTAAAAACAAGCCTGTACCAAATTTTTTTTTTGTTTGTTTTTTTTTTGTTTGTTTTTTTTTTTTTTTTCTTCTTAAACAACTTTTAGTTAAACTTTATTCTTACAAAAGAGAGAAAAACAAAAATGGAATTCCTGTACCAATTGATGAATCGATATGACATATGACAAGTGCATTTATAACTCAATACGTTTACGTATGAGATTCTCCAATGCCACAGCATCGACAGCAAACTTGCGTATACCCTCAGAAAGTTTATCAGTCGACATGGCATCCTCGTTCAGCATCCATCTGAAAGTTGGCTCGTCAATGCTTATTTTTTCCAAATTTGCTTCGGCTGCTTTTTCAGCACTCAATTGGGGAACAATTTCAGCTGAATCGTTCTCTAATTCTTTCAACAATGAAGGCCCAATAGTTAGCAAATCACATCCAGCGAGAGCTTTAATCTCTCCCGTATTTCTAAAGGAAGCACCCATAACGTCGGTCTTGTAGCCGAACTTTTTATAGTATGTATAGATTTTTGTCACCGAAACAACGCCAGGATCTTCTTGGGGCTCGTACTTCTTTTTGTCGGTGTTAGCAACGTACCAATCCAGAATTCGGCCAACAAATGGGGAAATTAGGGTGACATTGGCCTCAGCACATGCCACAGCTTGAGCGAAAGAAAAAAAGCAAAGTAAGGTTACATTTAACATTGTGCTCAGATTCGAGAATTTTTGCTGCTTTTATTCCTTCCCAGGTAGAGGCTAACTTTATAAGGATGCGATATTTTTTAATGCCCATATCCTCATGCAGGGCAATTAATTTCAAAGCCTTTTGAACACTCTTGTCTGTGTCAAACGACAAACGTGCATCGACTTCTGTAGATACGCGACCGGGAACAATTTTTAGAATTTCACATCCAAATAGTACGCATAAATAATCCATGGCTTCAGCTACTTTCTCTTCAGAAGACCCTCCAGTCTTGTTGCCGTACTCGACAGCTTTATCTACGATGCCTTGATAACGCTCCATTTTGGCAGCATTTAAGATAAGAGAAGGATTCGTAGTGGCATCGGTGGGCTTGTAAAGCTTCATGCTTTCAAAGTCACCGGTATCAGCAACGATAGTTGTAAAATTTTTAAGCTGCTCCAAAGCGGACATCTTTGCTTTCTTTGCCTGTTCCATGTTGTGATCCAATCTCAATTTACTCCACTATTCTAACTTCGTAGAGCTGCTAATTTGAAGGCGATCGGATGAAAATTGCGACCTGTTGTTTGTACACAAATTAACACAGAGAGACGAGCAGACAAACGGACATAACTAATTCGAATCAGAAAGTGATTCAGAGCCGATCGGTATACTCATCAGTCTATCTCTTTTCCTTTTGGGTGTTACAAACTAATTCACTGAGTTATTATACCCTGTACCATAGTAGTGGTGCAGGTTACAAAAACAAGTAAAACCTTGCTAAGTTCGATCGGGACGAATCTTATATACCCTCCACCATGCATTACATTTTTCAAGTTATTTGAATGGCTTTCTCAATATGTGTATGAGCTACATCAAGTTATTGACCGATATGGATCGTACTTGTCATGGTTGTTAGAAGTCATAGAAAAATACCACCTGCAAAATTTCTGGCGAATCGAGTAAAAATTGCGCCCTCCAGTGGCTCAGAGTGTCAAATTGGGAGATTGGTATATATGGCCGCTATATCAGGTTATGAACCGATTTTGACCATACTTGGCACAGTTGTTGTAAGTCATACCAAAACGACATATGTAAAATTTCAATCAAATCAGATAAGAAGTGCGCCCTCTAGAAGCTCAAGAAACTAATCGGGAGATCGGTTTATATGGCGGCTATATCAGGTTATGGAACGATTTACCATATACAATCCCAACCGACCTACACTGATAAGAAGTATTTGTGCAAAATTTCAAGCGCCAAGCTTTGCTCCTTCGAAAGTTAGCGTGATTTCGACAGACAGACGGACATGGCTAGATGGACTTTAAATGTCATAACGATCAAGAATATACATATACTCTGTGGGGTCTTAGACGCATATTTCGAGGTGTTACAAACAGAATGACGAAATTAATATACCCCCATCCTTGGGTGTAGGGTATAACAAATAAAATCTATTCCCAAATCTAACTGATTAGAATTATAGGTTATACGTCTAATTAATGAGATGCGAGCAGCGTGCATTACACATATTACAAATTTGACAGCGGTAAGTTCGTGACTAACAGGTGGCAACATTGCGTAGCTCATGCCAAGGTACTGCCTTCGTTGTTGATTCCTTTGCGGCTCTTTTTTTTTTTGCTTTGTGCTATGTAGCACAGCCTCAATCAGGTTTCTGTTTCTCATTGTGGATTTCCTCATGGAATGTAATTCAGGTTTGACTTCTTGCAAAACTTGTGTCATATAATTTTTATTTTAATTTCATTACTCGTTGGTGTCTCTTGTTGTTTCTTCTTTGGATATCTTTAGCTTGTGCTGCTAATTTGGTTGCTCTTAAAGTCTGCAGTGATTTGCGACTGACTGACTCACTGACTTGCTGGCTTAATAATGTTACTGTATGTGTGTGAGTGTATCTGGCTGTCGGTATGATTGTTATTAGATTCCTATATCGTTATTTCTATCGCATGTGGGCGGACCGGGAGGGTAGTTGGTCAGGGAGCATTCGCCTTACTGTGGAATTGAAATTGGTAACACACCCGCTTTTGCTAAATGTGAACGTGTCTGAGATAAATATAACCACAACGAGTTTGAGCTTCATACCAAATTTTTAAAGGCAGGCACAGTCGCAGTCGTAGCTGTTGCAGAGGCCCTAGGAAAGAGTGAAGTAATGAACAAACAACCACCTTCAGCAGCAGCACCTAGCAAAAAGCCAATTGGGTTTTTGGTTATTTCGGCAAATTTAATGGTAATTGCGGAGCGATGCAATGTGTATTATTGCATAACAAATGATTGTTATTTGTTCAATTTAAAAAATATAAAAAATATGATATAAATTGGGCCAATTGTTGTTGACTTCGTAACTACAGTTCATCTAAAATCACACCCTACCACATTTGCAAACATTGCAAGCAAATATATGGCAACCAATAGACCATATGCTCTTTCGTCTTCAGAAGGCATATCGTCAAATCAGGTAACTTGGTGACAGCCTTTTTCCGCTCCGGTAAATTTTTTTCGCTCCGCTCCGAGAATTTTTGAAATTTTACAAACATACTTCATACTTGGGGATTGCAAAAGATCAAATTGGTACAGATTTGGAAATAGCTCGCCTATCAACCGATCTCCCGATTTGATATCGTGAGCCCCCGAAAATTTTGCATATAGTGTTTTGTTACGACTTCTAACAGCCATGTCAAAATCGGTCTTAAACAGGGGTGCACAAGACTAAAAATTTCTTCACGCTAGCGTAGATGATCAATTCACACATATTCTTATTCTCTAGGCTTCAGTCGTTGTTGAGACAGCAACGAATAAACACACGCATGGGTATACATATCATTTTTCTGTGCTCAATCTAGAAACAATGCTTTCTTCTGATTTAACGCTTGACAGGAAAAAAATGTTATTTGATTATCATAATATTGTGCTAACTTTCAAGAAACATCATTGGTTCTGACCAATTATTTAATTTTTAGTCATGGAGAGAATTAAAAATGTTTTGGACAGTAATACACGCATACAATCTCATTTTCTTTTGGGCACCTCTGGCCTTAAACACAATAGCTGATCTCACGATTGGCCTTCTACAACTCCTACAAGTTTTTGCCTGGTTTGGCAATTTGGTACGTTAAGTATAACTATGTATGTCGCTACTTTTAAGCGGAATCCATTGTGGTGGGTGCGTGGTCTACTTGTTTTCCAATTTTCTTTTTGTACTCACCATTATAAAACAAGTGGTATATTAATTATTACGTTTGCAACATCTAGCAACATTAAACTCCAATTATGTATATTCTTGATCTCCGTCTTCATCGGACCATATATTTTTAAGGCGCCCATGTATACCGATCCCCCGATTTAATTAAAGGCAACACTTTAACCCTTTACCATCGAATGGTGGTATACCAAGTCATTTCGTTAACAACACCTTAAAGTATACATCAGCGTACCTATAGTATATGTATTCCTAATTGTCATGACATCTTAAGTCGAACTTGTTATGTCTGTCCATCCCTCTATCTGTCTGTAGAAAACACGACAGGTTCTTAACGAATGAAGCAATTATCTTGAATATACCCGATTTCGCTGATATTTGAAACAGTGGGTTATTTTAAGCCTCCCCGACATCTGACCCAAATATTGTTCAGATCGGACTATATTTAGATATAGCTGCCATATAGAGCGGTCTCCCGATAAAGGGTCTGAAGACCACAACAGCTTTATTTATTACCCGATTTCGCTGATATTTGAAACTGTGGGTTATTTTAAACCCCCCGACATCTGAACGAAATATGGATTAGATCGGTCTATATTTAGATATAGCTGCTATATAGAGCGATCTGCCGAAGAAGGGTCTGAAACCCATAAAAGCTTTATTTATTACCCAATTTAGCTGAAATTCGAAACAGTGGGTTACTTTAAGCCTCCCGACATCAGACCTAAGTATTGTTCAGATCGGACTTTATTTAGATATAGCTTCCATATAGAGCGATCTCCCGATAAAGGGTCTGAATCCCATAAAAGCTTTATTTATTACCCGATTTGGCTGACATTTAAAACGGTGGGATATTTTAATCCTCCCGACATCTTACCTAAGTATGGATTAGATCGAACTATATTTAGGTATAGCTGCCATATAGACCGATCTGCCGATAAAGGGTCTGAAGCCTAAAAAAGTTTTATTTTTTATCCAATTTCGCTGAAAATTGAAAAGTGGCCACCCGCCATCCGAACCAAATATGGTAAAATAGGATTGTATTTAGATATAGCTGTCATGACCGAAATGCTGGTCAAGGGTCTGAAGCTTTGTTACCCAATTTTATTGAAATTTGAAATACAAAATTCAACATTGACTTATATATATTAAACCACTCAATGTCCGTGCCGAATTTGGGTGCATAAGTTATCCAATTTTCACCGGATTGTGACGAAATGGGGTTTACATATATACCCGATGTGGTGGGCAGCCAAAGTTCGGCCCGACCGAACTTAATGCCTTATTACTTGTTTTATTTTAACGGAGCGGAGCTGTTTTTGAAACCTGGCGAGAACGTCAGAGAACATTTTCAGCAGTGGTTATCCCCTGCTAATGCTGCCGACATTTTTGAGCTAATATGCCATGCATAGAAGCCTTGTAAAAACTTTTCCCCCAAGAGGTGTCGCGTGAAGAAGTTGTATAACCTAAGTTGGTCGACTTTGACTAATATATAATTTTTCCGAAAGACATTCAGAATAGTAGTCATATTAACTCAATTTATATTTGGAATAGTGTGGAGAAATCAAATCCGAAGGACAGAGTAGGCCTGGGGTTCTACATTGAGGATCTAGCGACTGAGATCTGTTTCCGACGGCCTGAACACATTACAGTCCCGCAGCAGAGAACCGGATGACCACCAAATACTTGAGGTGGTATGGTATCGAGTGTGAACATCTTTGCGCATAGTAAACTGGCCATCAGACCTATGTATAACAACTAGGAGTAAAGGGGAATAAAAGGTCTGATGAATTGACCGTAGAGGCCAAAAGATTGTTTTCAATAAACTTGGTGAATGCGAAGCCTTTCCGTAAGATGCAGTTCGAGTTAAGAGCATGAGTAAACAATGCGCATTTAGCACTGTGAAATGGTTGCTAGGACAATGAAATCCTAATTGGGGGATCTCGATCGTGAAAGAGGAGGGTATTTATATTATATTTGTATTTGCCAACGTCTTACATCAACAAGAAGTATCTGAGTGGCCAGCTTTGTGCGTTCGACCGTTATCGTGATTTCGACAGATCGAGGGACAAAAGGACCGACATAGCTAGATCGACTTCAAATGTCAAAACTATAAAGACAATGCATACTTTATTGGGTCTCAGATTAATATTTCGAGGTGTTACGAACGGAATGCCTAGATTAGTACACCAAGAGGATTAAGTTTGCTGATATCAGCAAACACGGTCTGCTGATTTTAAATTACACATTTTCGATCTTTGAAGGAAACACTTTCAATTTTGTGAACATCTAAGTGATAGTTAAGGCATTCCCTGTATGTCAATGTACAGCATAAATATGATTTTAGTAAATAATTAGGCCGCTGTTATTTGAAATCATTAAAACATTATTCAATTGTAAAATATTTGGTAAGATTGTATTCTGCTGGTTTTCTTTTTTGCTGTTTTTACCTACGAACTTCTCTAAGTGTATACTCCCTATACTATTTTGGTGGGTATAAAAACGGTAAGAGATTTTGTGAGCAGCATGGAATTCTTGACAAAGATCCCCTTGGGGTTACTTTTCTGATTAACGCAGAGTATTCTGTTCAGCTTTCGAAATTGTTGCGAAAAAGTTTAACAAAATATCAAATAACATAATTACATAAAATTTTTTGTACTAACTCAACCTTATATTTATATTACACTACATGCAAAAAATAAAACGTTAGGGAAATTTTTACGACAAACAAAATACTTTTATCACAAAGTTTTGCTTTTATTTTAACCAAGTAATATTTCGCTTTAACAAACGTTAGCCATAAACGTAGTATTATTGAACGTAACTATCATTATTTATTGTATACACTTTAGTAGATTCGTCTACGGTAAAAGAACCTCCCTTTTGTTGTAAAATAAAAAACTCTTTAGTTGTAAAGAGCCTTTATAGGCGCAAACGATTATTCGTGTACCTTTCGTAATTATTCTCCTGTGTCTCTCCCACCAGAGAGAAAGGGTGAGTATTTGAGCGTATAGACTAGTCTTTGGCAAAAATACTCCCTCTTTTGTACATTACTTTATTCGTAAACAAAAAAATAATCCCAAGCAGACCCGTAGGCTTGCAAATAATTGCAATTGTGTGCTCATCACTGGTGCAAACACATTTTCACACACATTTTTCACTTTTGTGTTTTGACTGAGTAAAGAGCAGACAGTATTTTAAGAAGCTCGGACGAATGCAGATTGTAAACTCGGAAAGTGCCAGTTTTTAAAGTTTCAGTGCAAAAATACTGGTATGGCCAATAACAAACATCATTAGAACACACAAATGGCTGTCAAATACAAGAAAACACTACAAGAAAGTCTAAGCCACATACATAGTTTGGATACATTTACACGATAAAGAAATACGAATCACAAAGTAGATTAATTTAAATGTGCCTAAACAACAACAACAACTTTTTTTTTAGAGCATAAGGAATACAGTACATTATAATACAAAACCTTGTGCAACATGGAAAGCTTTTAATATATTTGTGTATCATAACATCGAAATAAATCCAAATCTACTCTGAAGGATTTTAATTAACACTAATTAATTAAATTGTTTTATTAACACTACAAGAAAGTCTAAGACACATACATAGTTTGGTTACATTTACACGATAAAGTAATACACATCACAAAGTAGTTTAATTTAAATGTGCGAAAACAACAACAACATTTTTGTCTTGTTTTTTAGAACATAAGGAATACAGTACATAATAATACAAAACGGAAAGTTTTAATATATTTGTGTATCATAACATCGAAATAAATCCAAACATACTCTGAAAGATTTGAATTATGTTAAATGTTTAACAGTAAACGTTTGAAGTTTAATCTTCTTATATATAAAAATCAATTCGTGTTTGTTTGTAGGTTTGTTTGTTTGTGTGTTCCTTATAGAAACGGCTGAACCGATTTTCTTAACATTTTCACGGATGGTGCATAATGACCCCGTGGTGAAAATAGGGTACTACATTTTTTGATACCTGAAGGGGGGCGGACCCTCCCCCTTACCCTAATTTTCAGAAACGCCAGATTTCGGAGATGGGTGGTGCGGTTTAAGCGAAATTTTGTGTGCTCTCATATAGTACCCTAAAAATAAAAATTTGGATGGGGTACCTAGAGGGGCTGCCTCACTCTAAAACCTACCAAACATATATTTAGACCAATCACGACAATATGGGACTCAAATGAAAGGTATTTAGGATACGAAAACGTATCTGATATCCAATTGTCGGTCCAAGTGCTAGAGGGACCACCCCAAGCCCCAAAACACCCCTAAATCGGACATATTTACCAACCATGGCAATATGGGAATCAAATGAAAGGTATTTGCGAGTTAACTACAAATCTGATATCCACATGTTGGACCACGTTTCTGGGGGTCCACCCCTTACCCAAAACACCCCCCAAACTGGACTTATTTACTGACCATGGGAATATGGGGCTTAAATAAAAGGTATTTGAGTGTAGAATTCGAATCTGATATCCAAATGTGGGACCAAGTGTTTGGGGATCCGCCTCTCACCAAAAACATCCCCCAAAGGGGACAAATTTACGACCATAGCAATATGGAGCTCAAATAAAAGGTCTTCGGGAGTAAAGCACGAATTTGATATCAATATTCGGGAAAAGTGCCTATGGGGCCACACCACCCCCACAACGACACCCAAATAGGAAGTATTTGCTGACAATTGCAATATGAGGCTCAAATAAGAGGGTTTTTAATGTGGAACACGAATCCTAAATATATTTTTAAAGCCAACTCACTGAGTAGCCGCCTATCCCACAAAACACCCCCCAAGCCGGTCATATTTGCCAACTATGGAAATATGGGGCTCAAATTAAAGGTATGTGGGAGTAGACCACGTATCTGATATCAACATTAGGGGCCAACTGTCTAGTGGACGTCCCACCACCATAGCAACCCCCAAGTAAGACGTATTTGTTCACCAAGACAATTTGGGTCTTTAAGAGAGTGGAACTAAATATTTATAGTTTTTAGAGCCAATACCCCAAACCGGACATATTTGCTGACTTTTGCAATAAGGAGTTTAAATGAGATTAGAAAACTAATTTGATATCCAATATTGAGGTCAATGGCAATATAGGGTTCAAATAAATGATACATAGATATATGAGAATAGAGCATGTTGCTGATATATTTTCCGGGCTTAGTGTTTGGGGTACCACCCCAATCCCCAAAACACCCCTAAATCGGGCATATTTACCGACCATGTCAATGTGGAGCTTAAATTAAAGGAATTGGGGGTAGAGCAAGACTTGATAAACATTTTCGGGACCAATTTTCTGGGTGTCTACCCCATTCCCAAAATACCCCACAAACAGCAATATTTTACTGACCATCGCAATATGGGGCTCAAATGAAAGGTATTTGGGAGATTTTTCGACCATGCCAATATGTGGCTCAAATGAAACGTATTTGAGATTAGAAAACGAATTTGATAACCTATTTTGGGGCTATGGGATTGGGGGACGCCTCATCCTGTAAACTCCTCTTAAGCCAATGGCAGTATGGGGTTTAAATAATTGGTATTTGATAGAAGAGCACCATGCTGACATTTATTCAGGGCCAAGTGTCTGGGGGACCATCTTACTCCCGAAAACACCCCTAAAGGTCGGGCTGAAATAAAGTATTTTAAGAATGGAGTACACCTTACATCCAAACTTAAATTCGTAGACCAATAAAGATCATATGGGATTCAGATAAAGGCACTTATATTGTTAAACTGTTAGTCAAGCGATATACTATTTTCGTAGCATGGTATTTCACTAAAAGCTCTTTAATTGTCGAAAATAAATATTCCACGGAAACTTTTGCTCCATATAAAGTAAAAGAAGGCGCAGCGGAGCGAGCCCGGATCAGCTAGTTAATTTATAAATAAAGAAAAACTAGTTGAAACCCCGAATAACGTGTTCTATATATACCAAGAATTAAAGGTATTGGCATCGTTTATAATTGTCACAAATTCTTGCAATAATTTATCGCAAATGCATGTACTTTTATCGTAAACAAAGTTTACCGTTTTTCAGAAAAGAAGTTTACTTGGCGAAAATTTCCTTTATGTAAAACGAATTATTTTTTTGCGTGTAGGATTAATTGTTTTTAAGTGCTCCTTCTAAGCCATTATCGCAAAAATGGCATTTATTTATTTCACATGTTTTTAGCTTAGGCGTTTTTCAATATGGAGTTTGACAGTTATTCACCTGAAAAGCCGAATAGAGTGCACAGCAAGCCGATTATTGGCGTATTATGCGCATATCCTCGTGGCATTGAGCGGATTAAAATCCGCACACTCTTTCAGCCAAACCTAATAAAGAGTTTTCCTCGAAACAAAGCATTCAAATATTAAATGAAATGATTTAAATATAAAATTTAGCAAAATACATCTTCGTTGCTAATAAATTTTCGAAAAGTGACAATTCTGAATCAATTTAAATCTTTAACTTAAAAATTAAGCGCATAATTAAGTGCAAACAAATCACCTGAAGTGAAGTTAAATTTGACTTAGACCCTAATTAAACTATCAAACATTTATGCAATTAGGCATTTCGAGCGCTCTTCTTTATTTCAATTTGTGCTATCAATTGCGTGATGGTCTGAGCGCCCGCGACGGTTACAGATGGTTGGGGTGAGAGCATAGTCACATACATATACCCCGAAGTGTTTCAAAATTTTGTCATTTCATTATTTTTCCATTAATTAAAATTTGTCATGGGTTTACGCGTTTAAATACCATATCGCTCGCTTCTCACTTCGATGTGATGGTGTTCCATTGAAATGAAAAACTTGACGGTGTTTTCCCTTTTTTGTTTTTTTGCTCTTACTTACCGCACATTATGTAGTGTTCAGTATTCAATTAATTCCTCCGAAATGAGTTTCAACAATCTGCAAATAAAAGAAGTTAAAGGGAATGTTAAAACAAAAAGGGTATCGTCATTGGATCATAGCATTGGACTGAATTTAATTTAAGAAAACAATTTGTTTAATTGCTTCCGTTAAAGTGGCCATTCAAAGACAGAAAGCTGGCGTCAGCGTCTGCGCCGTCGATAACCACTGCGGACAAGTGGATTTGTGTTCGTCTTCAAAAGGTCTCATTATCATCGTTGTGTTTGACTCCTTTTTATTCGCGTTACTAACAATGGTCTGTGGTTTGCGTTCTCTGGCAATTAAGGTTGTAAATATACATGTTTATGTTTTATACATAACAAACAGATGGGGAATAATTTGCAAATTACGTCCTTATATATGCATAATTATTATTATCTGCAAATGCCAATTCAAAGAGATGTCAAAGGAGTTAAAGCGAGGAGAAAATCAATATAAGATGGGGCTATGACGCCAGTACATGGCCACGACATCTAACTATGAGTGTAATTGGGCATTGCCAAGATCTTCAAGATGGCAAATGTGTACAAACGGCGTCAAACTCAGCCCTAAAGAAACTTTTATATCCAATACTTTAGACATCTTTGGCACATTCAAAGAACAATTGTCATAAACATGTGTGAACAATTGCCTTTGATGTTAATAACTTCAGGACAAATGGCAATCAATACATAATGGGCTGCTTTAAAAGGCAAAATATCTAAAAATTTCTAAAATATCTTACTTTTCTCAAAGAATTATGTTGGTGTCTTACGAAACCGTGACATTATATAAGGATCAGTTTTATTCTCCCCGACAAAATTTGGTTAGATTGATAAAATACCTTGAGTACTGAAAGAAAAGGATGTTACAACGTTCAAACCTATGTCAAACATAATCCAAATGGGTCCCGTAACTAATATAGCTCCCAAACCGAACTCCCAATTTAACTTTTCTAATTTCCAGTGGATGCAGTTCGTATTGGACTAAAATTTTCCTTTTGGAGTTCTGTCAAAAGGAAGAAGATCAAGATATATTTTTTATAATACCCTCCACCAAAGGGTATATTATTTTCGTTATTCCGTTTGCCATACATCGAAATATTCATGTATGACTCCATAAAGTACAAACATTCTTAATCATCATGACATTTTAAGTCGATCTAGCCATGTCCGTCCGCTAGTCCATCTGTCGAAAGCACGTAACATTCGTGCCGAATCTCATATACCCTCCACCATTGATCGCATTTGTCAAGTTCCTGAATAACTTTTTCAAATAAAGGGTAATTTTTTAGGAGCAACAGAAAAATTTTCAAATAAAAAAAGAAACACATAAAATTCAGAAAAATGCATGAAATCTTTATTTGAATCGATAGCACGTTTCATATAATTTAATGTTTGAAGATTATTTCATCCACATGTTGACCGTGATTGCGCCTCAAATTGTCCATCCGCTTAGTCCAATTTTGGCATACTCTTTCCAACATTTCTGCCAGTATCTCATGAATAAATGCTTCAATGTTGTCTTCCAATGCGTCAATTTAAGTGGGCTTTTCTATATGCATATGAGTTTTAACATAGCCACACAAAAAATAGTCTAAAGGCGTTAAATTGGCCGGTCCCGAACGTGGAATGAAATGTTCACCGAACTCGTCTCTCAATAAGCCCATCGTTACGCGTGCACCGTCTTGTTGAAACAACATGCCATGGAAGCCAAGCTATTGCATTTTGGGCAAGAAAAAGTTGGATGTCATCTCATAGTAGCGCTCAACATTCACAGTTACTTTACGAATAGCATCATCTTTGAAGAAGTGCGGTCCAATGATGCCACCAGCCCATAAACCGCACCCAACTGTGACTTTTTCTGGAAGCGTTGGTAGCTCTTGCAATGGTTCGCACTGATCTTCACTCCAAAATCGAAAATTCTGCTTATTCAAGTACCATTTGAGTCGGAAATTAGCTTCATCGTAATATGGAAGAAGCGCGCGATAAACTTTATTAACCGAGCACGCATTTTCATAATAAAATTCAATAATTTGCAAGATTTATTCGTTTGTGAGACGATTCGCGCCTAAATTATAGACCAAGTTATGTCATAGACTGGAGATGTTTGACAGTAAAACAAAACACGAAACGTGAGTGAGCTGTTTAAACCTGTATTGCCTAAATGACAATAGTTAAAAATCACCTAGTTATTTACCGATGTGGACCATACTTGTCATGCCATTCAGGTTACGGTAGGTTAGGTTGAAAAGAGGGTGGACATACACCTAAGCCATTAATCGCCTTGTTGTGCCCTCTTAATACTAAAAAGTAACCTCGAAAAAAAATCTTAAGTTAGGAATTCCGTGATACTTAAAAAATCCTTTTTTGTTTCCATGCCACTTTCTTAAGTTGGTTCATATCTGGTATCGTGTCCCCACCTAAGTACCGCTGACTGTTAGTCGGGAAAGCCGGGCAATAACAAAGGAAATGCTCCAAAGTCTCATCATCTTCCCCACATACCCTACACATGCTATCACTTGCCGCACCGTTTTCCAAAAGTGAGCTCGTAGTCCTATGTGTTCCGTTATGACACAAATAGCTATACTGACCTCCTTCTTACTTCCTTCAGTAAGAGCCTTGTCCTCTCACGTTCCGGATCACCCCATAGGATTTTCGCCGTCCTAAACCAAGTTTATCGACGACAATTCTCTGGCCTTCACTGCCAAATCGTCTGCCCTTTCATTTCCCCTTACTCCGTTATGGCCCGTCACTCAAACGAGGTGGATTGTGCCATCCTCATAGAAGCCGTTAATCTCCTTCTTACACTGAAAGACTGTTCATGACCTTACCCTCCTGGTTTTTATTGCCCTTATGGCAAATTTACTGCCGTAAAGATGTTCACTCTCGACGTCCTCGCATTAGTACCACACTACCTCGCACATTCCGTGATCGCTCGGATCTCCGCCTTCAGGACCGTATTATAGTCAGGCAGTCTTAAACAGATCTCAGTCCCTGGGTTCTCTCTCTCTCCACCACTCTGTCATCCGTGTAACATGATCTTTCAGACGGCAATACTAGGGTTCTGTCACACAAATTATGTCGAAATTATAATTGTGTACCAAGGGATGCAGTTTGTTCATTACTTATATGTTTGCAATATAACAGTTTGAAAATCGGACCATGAATGCGCTTTTGACAGCCCGAACAAAATTTTGTAGGGCCGAGATGATCAAATTTGAAGGCCCACCAATGGGCCCCTGGGCCTTCTAGGGCTCTGAAATAAAATTGGATAGCACCTCAGCTATAACCGTGTAAATATTCATGAAGATATCTGTTCCAAAATGGTAGACTTATTTGCACTAATTTTTTCACCATCCCATTGTGCGTCCTCGCGTAAGCACCACACCATCTTACGCATTCCTTGATGGCCCGGATTTCCACCTGAAGGATCGTTTTATGGTCAGGTAGTCTAAGACAGATCTCAGTCCATGGGTTCTCAATGTAGGCCCTGGCCCACTCTGTCCTCTAGCTTTGATCCATCCGTGTAACATGATCTTCCAGATGTTACCAGAGTTCCGTCAATCCAAAACTGTGCCGCTGGCAGCAGTCCCTCGCACTCGACCTCAAGGTTCATCTTAGGTATTCGATCGGAAACCTCTTCCCTTACTTCCGGGTTTCCTATCGCCGCCTCGATTATACCGCGATGGTAAGGTATATTTTTCTGGGTTTACTATTGAAATATTAGTTCAAATATCTGAACCGATATTTTCCAGTTACTTTTGCCAAATTTGAAGACGATCTAATGAAAATTGCGACATGTAATGTGTGTACAAATTAACATGGATGGACAGACAGACATAGCTCAATCGAATCAGAAAGTGATTCTGATTCAATCCGAATACTTTTCAATTTACAAACAAATGTACACTGTACTACGGTAGCACTATGGGGTATTATTATCTATGTTTGTCTCTCAAAAGGCAAATTATTTTTTCGGCAGCGAAACTATTCCAAAAATACATACTCGTATATCTAAAGCAATTGACGGTGCCATCAAACTCCGCCCCACTGCTCCCATCTAATTGTGTTATTTTGCTGCGTTATTGCTCGATAGCAGGTGTCGTACGCCTGATTGAGTAGAAAACCAGCAGTCAATTTTGGTATGAGAACTTCTTAGAGAAACGTTCAAAATTATTTTATCAATTCACAGCCATATCTAGACATATTTTTCCCAGGCAAAAAAAAAAAAACAGCAGAGTACGAAGTTAATATTGCCGTTGTAAGTGAACATGCTAAGAATATATAATGGCCAAGACAAATTTGCGAAATAATGACATCAAAATAATGGTATATACAATTCGAAGAATTTTGTATCTGTTAATTTAATTTTAGGTCAAGGTCAACTCAGGCGGAAAATTCTGTTTAACTTCTTCAAGTACTTGGATATTCTTGACATCAACACATATGTGTGTGACATGTTTTCGGCACTTTTCCATTTTTTGAAAAACAACCATTGATTGAGCCATTGAGGGTAATTACATTGGTTGGTTTCGGGGGAAATTTCTCATCCGCCTTTGGGATATTAATGGGAGTCGTGCTGAAAGAGTAGGACTTTGCTGTGTGTACATCAACAACTATGGTAGCCCAGTTGAGGCATCTAGCATCTGTAGCAAGTCAGTGCAGTACTATTTCATTACTGTTTTGTCATTTTCCCCATTTCATATTCAGCTATATGACAACAGCATGTAACCCAGAAGAAGCTAAATATGCATGTGTGACTAAATTTTATTATCCTATGAAAAAAATAATTGTTTTCACAGACAACTATGCAATCGCTGAGGTTACTTTTATTACTGCGGAGCTCAAAGGATTTATCTTTGTCCATACTATAGCCATTTGCCCCACTCCTAACTGTATATGACACATTTCACAAAATGTCATTTAGCCCGACTTGTATGTTTGTGATGTCAACGAATGTCAGAAAGTTATACGCTACACCTAAAAGTCGCTTTTTCAAATTGAGAGCTTCTCCAAATTTTCTTGGATCTGTATTACTTTATTTGTTTATGGCATGTGTTAATCAAATACATATTGTATCCTATACATCAGCTTTAATCCTTTCTGGATCAACCAAACTCCAAATTTGGATGTATGACTGGTACTCTACCATATCAAGTTTCCTTCATTTGAGTTTCATTTTAACCTCATTTCATGCGTACAGTACTTCCAAAGTCTTTTGATTTTAGACCTATGTTGTCCCGTTAGGGGGTATTAAGAGTGCCTCGCACACATGGGGTCTAAAATTGGTTCTCTACTTTTTAGTCTATATTGTCCGGTCGACCTACATGTTAGTTATGGGGGATTTTTGTATGAGCGGGGTGGCACCCTAGACGCATTCTGTCAAAATTGATATCAGAATCGTACTCCTGTTCCAAAGATCTTTTATTTGAGCCTCATATTGTATAAATCGGCCGACAAGCTTCGATCGGCTTACAACGCTTGCTGTCAAATTTTAAGTTACATTTTTACTCTTTGCTCAAATACAGCTCTCAATTGATTAGCATACTACCTAGATCACGTTTTCCTTTTGGGATGCTTTTAGGGGAGGTGCCAAACTTTTCAGCGGTGGTTTTCTCCTCCTAATGCTGGCAACATTTGTGAGGTACTATGTCATGTAAAACTTCTCTCCAAAGAGGTGTCGCCGTTCGGACTCGGATCGGAGGCCCTTATCATTGAGCTTAAACTTGAAACGGACTGCTTTCATTGATATGTGAGAAGTTTGCCCCTGTTTCTTAGTGGAATTTTCATGGGAAAAATTTGCATTTGCATTTGCCAAATTTTGATATCAAATTCATATTCCATTGTATTAGGCATACCTCCCAGTTGAATTGCATATCGTTCTTATCGGTCCAATTCTCCTTTTGTTTTTCTTGTTGAGTTCTTTTCCCAAATTCCTTTAATTTGCGTCTCATATTGTCTTGATAGGTTTTCATATCCGTTTGAAGGGTTTTGAAGTGGTGCACGGCCCCCTGATACCCAATACCATATTTTTATACCCTACACCACTACTGTGGTACAGGGTATATTTAATTTAATGAATTAGTTTGTAACACCCAAAAGGAAGACTTAGAATAACTTTCTGATTCGATTTAGCTATGTCCGTCTGTCTGTCTGTCCATACAAACTACCGGTCGCAATTTTCATCCGATCGTCTTCAAAGTTGGTATGGACATGTTTTTCGGCTTAGAGACGAACCCCATTGAAATTGGAAAAAGTCGGTTCTGATTTGGGTATAGCTCCCATATATATATGTTCGTCCGATTTGCAGTAATATTGCAATAAAATGGTCATTTGTTATCCGATTTTCCCGAAATTTGACAGGAAATATTTTCTAATGACTCTCGACATTACTGGTGAAGCGCATTCATTGACCAATCTTCCCAAAATTTTGTACAACGCTTTCCTCGACGACTTCCACAATGTCTATAAAGTTTGCTCGAAATCGGTTCAGATATAGACATGGCTCTCATATATATATTCTCGTCCGATTTGCAGTTATATTGCAAAAATGGTCATTTGTTATTGATTCTCTCGAAATATGACAGGATTTATTTTCTCTTGCTTCTCGACATGATGAATTCATAGAAATCGGTTCAGATTTACATATAGCTGTCATACATGTATATCACCGATATATCTAGAGCCACTGCAAGAGCATTTTTCGACCAACCTTGCCAAATTTTTGCACAACGCTTTTCTCGAAGAGTACCACATTATCAAATTTTGGGTAATATGCAATAATGTTGTCATTAATGAATATATTATGCCCCATAGCAACAATATCGAAATATGTTCCGATTTGGACCAAATACTAATAAGTTGATCAATTGTGTAAAACAAAATGTTGATCTTTTTAGTAGCTATATCTAAAAATAAACCGATCTGAACCACATACGACACGGATGTTGAAAAACCTAACATAAGTCACCGTTTCAAATTTCAGTGAATCCGGATTATAAATGCGCCTTTTAAGGGGCCAAGACTTTAAATCGAGATATCGGTCTATACGGCAGCTATATCTAAATCTAAACCGATCTTAACCAAATTGAAGAAGAATGTAAAAGGGCCCAACACAACTCACTGTCCCAAATTTCGGCGACATCGGACAATAAATGCGCCTTTTATTGGCCCAAAACCTTAAATCGAGAGATCGGTCTATATGGCAGTTATATTGAAATCTGGGCCGATCTGAGCCAAATTCAAGAAGGATGTCGAAGGGCGTATCACAACTGACTGTCTCAAAATTCGGCAACATCGGATAATAAATGCGCCTTTTATTGGCCCAAAACCTTAAATCGAGAGATCGGTCTATATGGCAGCTATATTGAAATCTGGACCGATCTGAGCCAAATTCAATAAGGATGTCGAAGGGCGTATCACAACTGACTGTCTCAAATTTCGGCAACATCGGATAATAAAGGAGTCTTTTATAGGCCCAAAGTCTTAATTCGAGAGATCGGCCTATATGGCAAATCTGGACCGATCTAGGCCAAATTGAAGAAAGATGTCGACGGACCAACGCAACTCACTGTCCCAATTTTTGGCAAAATCGGATAATAATTGTGGATTTTATAGGCCTAAGACCCTAAATCGACGTATCGGTCTATATGAGGGCTATATCAACATATAGTCCGATATAGCCCATCTTTTTATGTTAAGATCATCATAACATTTTATATTCCTTCTCGGAGAACTCACTATTTTGAACCCTTTGGTTTGTCGCTCGCGAGAACTAATTATGAGATAAGTAACCCATTGAGAGCCTTATGTGCTAGATACAATGGCTTATGTCCTGCTATATGTTTAAGTGATCCATTGCACGTTACGAGGAAATTGATATTGATAAGATTGTATACAAAGTGAAAGCCTCGTTTATTTTGTTTATTTTATAATTGGGATTCATTGCCCTAATTATTGATCACTTTGTAGTTAATTTACGGCATCATATTCTACGACTCCCTGCGCGGAACAGTAGAACTTGGCCTTTGAGCAGTAGTTGTCAGTTTTTATTAATCGTTGTCCTTATTTATTTGCCTCTCACATGAGCTTTGGCACTTTATCTACAACTCTCTCTGCAGACCATTTGAACTTTGCTTATTGCATAGGTTGTTGGTCAGCTGGTGCATAGACTACAATTCCCTCTGTGGACCAGTAGAACATTGCTAATGAACGGTTGCCTTGTGATTATGTTTACATCGGTGTTTTGTGTTGTTTTTCGCAATCACTGTTTAAACGTTGTTTTGAAAGAATTTGTAGGTATATAACCTTGACTTATTACTGGTTGAGGTACTATCTGAAGAACCACGACCAAACCCCCACATTCCAGAATTTGGTGGTACTCCTCCATCCTATGGGGGAGGGTACAAAAATCTGTTAGATGTAAACCTAGCTACTCTCATAGGGACTGAAAATGAAGTATGCCCAGTGGGCCGGACGTTCGCACTAATTTTTTTTAATTAAAGTGGTGTTAATGTTGTTGTTGTTTTTTTTTTTTTTTTTTGAATACGTCCATCAATGCGATTAAATATGATTTGTATTTAAGGGTGTAATGCAACGAAAACTAAGCTCCAAATAAAAGTTTCCAAAACTAATTTAAATGAAAATAAACCAAAGTTGAAACGAATTCATCGAACCGACAGTTTATAATGACCACAAACACACTCGTGTTAGTCGAACAAAAACAAATTTTCAAACCAATGCGTAGTTAGTTGGTGACAGGAGAAATGACAACAGCATTATGCTGTAAAACTCTATGACAACCGGCAACCGGTGTGCAAAAAAAAACGGAAAATGTTAAAAGTGTGAAATGAGTCATTCGGTACATTTTGCAAACATGAATATTAAAGAAGGTTGCGAAAACCAATTACATTTTCATTTCTCTTTTTTTTTAATTTTTACTTTTCCTGTGCCTTTGTGTTTATTTGTTGCTGTTTTTTTCTCCTTTTAAAAGTTATTTCTATATCCTGAATCAAACTCAACTCGAAAGTTTAAAAGAAAATTGAAGAAGTAAAAAGGCATTACTTTGGGTCAAGCCGAATTTTGAATACCCACCACCTCAGAAAATGCAAATTTGCCAGGAACTTTCCATTAAGCAACAGTGGCAATCTTCTCACATATCGTTGAGTGCTGTCTAGTTCGTGTTTTAGCTCAATGATAAGGCGCCTCCTTTTTACAGGCGAGTCCGAAGGGTGTAGGGCAGTGGGACACCTCTTTCGGCAAAAGTTTTTAAATGGCTGCCACACAACTTTTTCAAACGGCACAATCGTCACAAATGTAGCCAGCATTAGCAATAACCACAGCTACAATTTTTCTCTGATGCTCCGCCAAGATTGGACGTCTAGCGTACGACAACATAGGTGTACATGTTTACCTCTTCGCTACGCACTTCGCTCTCACCTTTAGATATATATAAAAATATATATAGAATAGAAAAAATGGTTAGAGCTGAGGTCATTGTGCCAAATATCAACGCCCCAGGTATTTCGGGCGCTTCTTGGCAGGGCCCTAAAATTGATTACCTCGGCATTTCCAAAAATTGGTTCTGGCTGCCAAATCTTCATTTCTAGTCTGGCTTTCAAAATCCTTTTTTTTGCTGAATAGTGCTCAAAAATCCATACAAAAAAGTTCAAGTGAAGTATACAAAGTCTCCACTGGTTTCAGGGACATTGAGACCAAGGGGTCTCAATATTAACCCAGAGAAGACAGAAATATGCCAGTTCACAAGGAAGACGAAGGTGGGGCAATTTGACGCCCACGTTTCCTCAATAGAACTATTTCGATACCTTACAAGGTCAAATACTTAGGAGTGATCTTGGATAAGAAACTTAATTGGAAGTATCACATTCAGGAGCGTACTGAGAAGGCTCGCAGATGTTGGGCACTATGTAGACGGGCCAGGAGGGTAAGGTCACGAACAGTCTTGCAGTGTAAAAAGGAGAATAACACCCTCTGAGGATGGCACAATCCGCAGCGTTTGAAAGCCGGGCCATAACGGAGTAAGGGGGACTGAAAAGGCAGACGATTTATCGATAAACGCCAGGGCACTGCCACCGATAAGGGTTTGGCGGTAGGACGGCGAAGACCAATAAGATGATTCAGATCCTGAGAGGACGAGGCTATTACTGAAAGGAAGTATGAAGGAAGTCCTATTGGTGTCATAACGGGACACATAGGACTACGAGGTCACTCATGTCAAATCGGTGCGGCAAGTGATAGCATGTGTTCGGCGGCCAAGCTTTTGATACCCACCCCCTCGGGTATATATGTAAGACACCTTTCATCAAAATTCGGTGAAAGTTGCACACCGTATGTCCCATAGCAGTTATATCGAAATATGATCTGATTTGGACCACATACTAATAATTATAAGTCATTGTTCAATTGTGGTTTTTTTTAGTAGCTATATATAACAAGTAAAAGCGTGCAAAGTTCGGCCGGGCCGAATCTTATATACCCTCCACCATGGATCGCATTTGTCGAGTTCTTTTCCCGGCATCTCTTCTTGGGCAAAAAAGGATATATGAAAAGATTTCCTCTGATTTTAGAGCGATATCAAGATATGGTCCGGCTTTGACCACAATTAAATTATATGTTGGAGACCGGTGTAAAATGTCAGCTAATTCGAATAAGAATTGCGCCCTCTAGAAGCTCAAGAAGTCAAGACCCAAGATCGGTTTATATGGTAGCTATATCAGGTTATGAACCGATTTGAACCATACCCGACACAGTTGTTGAATATCTTAACAAAACACGTCGCGCAAAATTTCATTCCAATCGGATAAGAATTGCGCACTCTAGAGGCTCAAGAAGTCAAGACCCAAGATCGGTTTATATGGCAGCTATATCAGGTTATGGACCGATTTGAACCATACTAGGCTCAGTTGTTGAATGTCATAACAAAACACGTCGTGCAAAATTTCATTCCAGTCGGATAAGAATTGCGCACTCTAGAGGCTCAAGAAGTCAAGACCCAAGATTGGTTTATATGGCAGCTATATCAAAACATGGACCGATATAGCCCATTTACAATACCAACCGACCTACACTAATAAGAAGTATTTGTGTAAAATTTCAAGCGGCTAGCTTTACTCCTTCGGAAGTTAGCGTGCTTTCGACAGACAGACGGACGGACGGACGGACAGACGGACGAACATGCCTAGATCGACATCAAATGTCGCGACGATCAAGAATATATATACTTTACGGGGTCTCAGACGAATATTTCGCGTAGTTACAAACAGAATGACGAAATTAGTATATCCTATGGTGGAGGGTATAAAAATAAACCGATCTGAACCATATACAACATGTATGTATATCGAAAGTCAACGTGTCAAATTTCAGTTATATCGGATTATAAATGCTTGTTTTATTGGGTCAAGACTGGCAGCTATTTGCAAATCTTGATCGATCTAGAACAAATTGCAGAATATGAAGAGGGGCTTAACTTAACTCTCTGTCCAAATTTCGGCAACATCGGACAATAAATGCGCCTTTTATTGGCCCAAAACATTAAATCGAGCGATCGTTCTATATGGCAGCTATATCCAAATCTAGACCGATCTGAGTGAAATTGAAGAAGGATGTCGAAGGGCCTAGCACAACTCACTGTCCCAAATTGCGGCAACATCGGACTATAAATGCGCTTTTTATGGCCCAAACCTAAAACCGAGAAATCGGTCATATGACAGCTATATCCAAATCTGGGGCGATCTGTGGCATAATGCAGAAGTATGTCAAGGGGGCTTAACTTAACTCACTGTCCCAAATTTCGGCGACATCGGACTATAAGTGCGCCTTTTTTGGGCCTAAGACCCTAAATCGGCGGATCGGTCTATATGGCAGCTATATCCAAATCCGGACCGATCTGAGCCAAACTGACGAAGGCTGTCGAAGGGCCTTACACAACCCACTGTCCCAAATTTCAGTGAAATCGGATAATAAATGTGGCTATTATGGGCCCAAGGCCCTTAATCGGAAGATCGGTCTATATGGCAGCTATATCGAAATCTAGACCGAAATCTGGACCTAATTGATGAAGGATATCGAATAGCCCAACATAACTCACTGTCCCAAATTTCAACGAAATCGGATAATAAATGTGGCTTTTATGGGCCTAAGATTCTAAATCGGAGGATCGGGCTATATGGCAGCTATACCCAAATCTGTACCGATCCGTTCCAAATTGACGAAGGATGTCGAAGGGCCTAAGACAACTCACTGTCGCAAATTTCAGCAATATGGGATAATAAATGTGGCTTTTATGAGCCTAAGACCCTAAATCGGCAGATCGGTCTATATGGGGGACATATCAAGATATAGTCCGATATAGCCCATCTTCGAACTTAACGTGCTTATGGACGAAAAAAGAATCTGTGCTAGGTTTCAGCTCAATATCTCTATTTTTAAAGACTGTAGCGTGATTTCAACAGACAGACGGACGGACATGTCTAGATCGCCTTAATTTTTTACGCTAATCAAGAATATATATACTTTATAGGGTCGGAAATGGATATTTCGATGTGTTGCAAACGGAATGACAAAATGAATATACCCCATCCTTCGGTGGTGGGTATGAAAATGGTGAAAAACCTGCAGTCACAGTTTCCGCCGAAATCAAAAAATCATCTTGACTGTTGAGGCCCATTTCCACCTCGGTGTTTACATGAACAATCAAAATCGTCGCATCTGTGGCTCGAAAAATCCAGGAGAAAAAGTGGTGGAATCAACAGTTACGATGAATAGATTTTTCTATCGAGTCATGATTAATGATTTTTTATGGTTGGAGTTGAATACAATTGGTATGGACAACGTTTATTTTCTACAAGATGGCGCTACGTGCCACACAACCAACGAAACCATTTTGATTTTTGAGATCAGAAGGTGAGGTTTATATACAAGAAACAAGAAGTCATCGAAAATTTTTGGAAACTGTTTTATACCCAAGATGCATACCCCGGAATTTACTTCCTCTCTCTACATATTGCTGGTTAACATTTTTAACATACAAAAATTAAGCTGCTTTGCGCTCTTTAAGCCTTAAGACATTATATCCATACCATTTGCCATTTCTCTAATTCCAAAGATATTGGTTGCATAGACACTACTCTGACTAGACCAAAAAACTATCTCGATATGTCCTTTCTTATTCCTAAAGACTACATCTAGTGTAGAAATGCCCTTTGTACATTTAACTATCATGGATATTGTTTTTAATGTGGCTTGATGTAAAAAAGAATCTTGCCTTAAATGTAACAAAGGTATATCTGCCTTACCGTTGTTACATTTAAGGCAAGATTAACTAAAACATTCACATTTTGTAAATTTTACATATTTGTTTAAAACTCTATTTGTCCTGGAGTAAATCTTTTCAAGGTAAAAATATTTTACATATTAAATTTTGTCGAATTGTTGTTGCTAATGAAACTGTTTAAAATTCCCTATGCAACAAACTATATTGATACACCTTTAAAATGTAATAAACTTTGACCCAACGACCATAAAACATAAGCTTGAAAGGTATATACATATGGACGTTTTTATACCCTTCACCATAGAATGGGATATACTAATTTCGTCATTCTGTTTGTAACTTCTCGAAATATTCGTCTGAGACCCCATACATTTTTGATCGTAGTGACATTTTATGTCGATCTAGCCATGTCTGTCCGTCTGTCTGTCGAAAGCACGATAAATGGGCCACATCGGTCCATGTTTTGATATAGCTGCCATATAAGCCGATCACGGTCTTGATTTCTTGAGCCAATTCTTATCCGATTGGAATGAAATTTTGCACAACGAGTTTTGTTATGATGTCCAACATCTGCCCCACGTATGGTTGAAATCGGTCCATAACCTGATATAGCTGTTACATAAACCGATCTGGTCACTTGACTTCTTGAGCTTCTAGAGGGAGCAATTCCTATCCGATTTGGCCGAAATTTTGCATAACGTATTTTTTATGCCTTTTAACAACCGTACCAAATAAGGTTCAAATCGGTTCATAACCTGATATAGCTGCCATATAAACCGATCTGGGATCTTGTCTTCTTGAGCTTCTAGAGGTCGCAATTATTATCTGATTTGCCTGAAATTTTGCACGACGGATTCTCTCATGACCATCAACATACGTGTTTGTTATGGTCTGAATAAGTCTATAGCCTGATACAGCTCCCATATAAATCGATCTCTCTATTTTACTTCTTGAGACCCCAAAGGGTGCAATTCTTATTCGAATTGGCTGGCATTTTACACAGGTTTCCAACATATAATTTAATTGTGGTCCGAACCGGACCATATCTTGATATCGCTCTAATGGCAGAGCAAATCTTTTCTTTGATCCTTTTTTGAAGAAGAGATGCCGGGAAAAGAACTCGACAAATGCGAGGGTACATAAGATTCGACGCTGCCGAACTTAGCACGCTTTACTTAACGCTTTTAGTTGACATACTAACATTTGTACATCTAGATGGACTCTAAATAGGCATTCCATTGAAAAAAACGCAATATTTTGTTGGTTGTAAATATCATTGTCATTAAATAGAATTTAATTTAATTTAAATAAAATTTCATGAAATTGATTTATAATGCAAATAAATCTCATTATATTTAATATTAAATTACTCCGAGTCTGATTTCCACGAATTGCACAGCAGTCAGCAAATTGAATATTTTATAAATTGCATGCTAAAGGGTTTCACCTAAATGGAATATTGTCCGGAAATAATGTGGGTAGAAACAAAAGCTTCATTATTTGCCTAAATATTTAGCTTAACAAAATTAATAGCTTGAAAGTTTAAATGCTTTTTTTATTTTTCCTATTTGAATTTCAATTTAATTCATTGATATAATTCATTAACCCTTGAACCTACATGTGCAAAAAGGAGTAAAAGCGGGTTAAGTTCGGCCAGGCTGAATGAATGGCTTTTTCAAATATACATGAGCTATATCATGTTGTTGACCGATATGGATAGTACTTGGCTGTAAGAAGTCATAGAAAAATACCACCTACAAAATTTCAGGCAGTAATTGCGCCACCGTAACGCAGAGGTTAGCATACCCGCCTATGACGCTGAACGTCTGGATTCGAGTCCTGGCGAGATCATCAGAAACAAATTTTCAGCGGCGGTTTTCCCCATCTAATGCTGGCAACATTTGTGTGGTACCAAGCTATTGTGTTTAAATCTTCTCTCCAAAGAGGCCCCTTATCATTGAGCTAAACTTGAATCGGACTGTACTCATTGATATGTGATAAGTTTGCCCCTGCTCATTAATGGAATGTTCATGGGCAAAATTTGCATTTGCACTGCAATTTCGCCCTTCAAAGGCTCAGGACGTCAAAAAGGGAGATTGGTTTATATGGCAGTTATATAATTTTATGAACCCATTTAGATCATTCTTGGCACAGTTGTTGAAAATTATACTAAACCGATATGTACAAAATTTTAGCCAAATCGTATAAGAATTGCGCCCTCTAGGAGCTCAAGAAATCTAATCGAGAGATCGGTTTGTATGGCAGCTATATCAGGCTATGATCCGATTTGAACCGTACTTAACACAGTTGATGGAAGTCATACCAAAACACCACATCGGAAAAAAATGCGCCCTTTAGAAGCTCAAAAAGTCAAGACACAAGACCGGTTTATATGGCAGCTATATCAAAACAAGGACAATTTACAATCCCAACCGACCTGCACTAATAAGAAGTATTCCTGCAAAATTTTAAGCGCCTAGCTCTAATTCTTCGAAAATTTGGGTAGATTTGACAGACAAACGGACGGACATGGCTAGATGGTCTTAAAATTTCCTTCCTATCAAAAACATATATACTTTATAGAATCGTAGAAACATATTTCGAATGGCGAAATTAGTATTCGACCATCCTATGGTGGAGAGAATTACAAAAAGACTGCAAATCCAAGACAAAGAAATATTTACTAATCGCGAAAAATAAAACTAGTTTCATATATCAAGAACCAAAGTGTATTTGACCTTACCACATTTATCATATAGTTGGACCAACTTATTTAAAATTACGTGCTTTAGGGCTTACACTTTCCACCACCTCCCAATAAAATAAGCTGTAATAACTTTTTGTGAATATGGCGGGAAGTGTTTACTTTAATACTTAAATTGATAAGTATAACGATCGATTAACAATCATTATTTGATTCGGTTTAGCTATGTCCGTCATGTTAATTTGTACACAAAGTATAGGTCGCAATTTTCATGCGATCCTCTTCAAATTTGGCACAGCTATCTTTTTATACCCACCACCGAAGGATGGGGGTATATTCATTTTGTCATTCCGTTTGCAACACATCGAAATATCCATTTCCCACCCCATAAAGTATATATATTTTTGATCAGCGTAAAAATCTAAGACCATCTAGACATCGCTGAAATTTGGGACAGTGAGTTGTGATAAGCCCTTCGACTTCCTTCGTTAAATTGGCCCAGATCGGTTCAGATTTGGATATAGCTGCCATATAGACCAATCCTCCGGTTAAGGGTCTTAGGCCCACAAAAGCCACATTTATTAACCGATTTTGATGAAATTCGAGACAGTGAATTGTGTAAGGCCTATCGACATCCTTTGTTAATTTGGTTCTGATCGGTCCAGATTTGGATATAGCTGCCATATAGACCGATCGTCCGATTTAGGGTCTTAGGCCCATAAAAGCCACTTTTATTATCGGATTTTTCTGAAATTTGGGACAGTGAGTTGTGTTAGGCCCTTCGACATCCTCCATCAATATGGCTCAGATCGGTCCAGATTTAATCCGATTGCACTGAAATTTTATTCACTGACTTATGTTATGCTTTTCGACATCCGTGTCGTATAAAGTTCAGATTGGTTTATTTTTAGATATAACTACGAAAAGGACCAATATTTTGTAATATACAATTGAACAATGGCTTTTACTTATTAGTATTTGGTCCAAATTGGAACACATATTCATATAGCTGCTATGGGGCATAAGGTATGAGTTTTGCACCGGATTTTGACGAAAGGTGGTTTACATATATATCCGAGGTGGTGGGTATCCAAAGTTCGGCCCGGTCGAACTTAACGCCTTTTTACTTGTTTTACTTAGGCACGAAACCTATTTAAATTCGAAGAAATCGGTTAACATTTAGATATAGCTTCCATATATTTATATGTGTTCGTCCGATTTGGAGAAATATTGCAATAATGTCGTAATTACTCGATTCTCGCGACATTATGCACGAGTGATTCTCTTGTGACTCTCGATATTCGTAATGATTTTCATCAAAATCGGTTAGGATTTAGCTACAGCTGTCATATATATTTATCGCCCGATTTTCACTTCTAGAGCGTTTTCAAGCGCATTTATCCAACGAAATTTTCCACAATACTTCATTCTACGACTACAGCAAACCGTGCTGATTTTGGTTGAAATCGGATCAGATTTGGATATAGCTCCTTTTTATGTGTTTGTCCGATTTTACGAGATATTGCAATAAAGTGCTCATTTTTTAACTCGAAAATTGGCCGAAAGAAGGTTTCATAGAAATCGGTTCAGATTTAGATACCCATGTTTACCTTTATCGATAATAAATATTTGAGTAAAATTGGGAGCGGACAGCTTTATTCGTTTGGACGCTATAGTGATTTCCATAAACTAACACACAGAGATACGGACGGACATGGCTAGATCGACTTAAAATTTAAGGACGTTCAAGAATACGTTTACTAACTTAATAGGGTCGCAGATCTATATTTCGAAGTGTAACCAACGGAATTACTAGATAAGAATGTTCTCATCCAAAAGTGGTGGGTATAAAAATAGCTATCCAATCCTGAATGCAACATGATAATATGTTTCCCAATATTTCTTCTTGTTGAGCAATTCTTTAATAGTACTGTCCGTCCCTCTATCTGTCCGCCACTGGGGCACAGGGGCGTCCTAATGATGTAGGTTATTGGGGATTGCAAATTCGCCAAATCAGATCCGTTTTTGATATAGCATATAAACTTATCTCTGCATTTGCCTTCCTGAGCAACTATAGGAAGCAATTTTACACCTAATATATATGTATAAGGTGCTTCTATTGTACATGCAAAAAATAAAATGTTTGGAATGTCTTTACGACAAGCAAAACTACTACGTTTATAGTAGCAGTGGAACATTTGCCTCCACCGTTGATTAGGTTAGGTTTAAGCGTCTGCCTTCGGACTCACTTAGACGTTTTCGTCCATTGTCGTCCATACCACGGAAACAGGAGCAGAAAGATGCCTTCTAGTTCCTACCGTTGAACTATTCAGATCGCTTTAAAAAGCCTAACAACTTGCGTATGTTCATATCAGCTAAATCAGATCTGCGACAATCGAGGACGGTTTTTGAATTAAGAAATATTTTCGCCAAAAATGTAGTGGCTTTCTTAGAAGATATTTCAATTATTCGTCGCTATTTACTTGGAAGGATCGCTTTAATTGCAAGGATCTCCGCTTGATATACACCACAATTGATGGGTAATCTTCTCGATATGACCAGTTATACTTCTTCAGAATACAACCCAAGGTCCACCAGGTCATTGGGTCTGCCGGTCATAGACTGCCATTCTTACCTAACATAACCTACGAACGTAATGTTTTTTGATGCCTTCATTGTCCGAGCTGCTTCCTGGCATTGTTTGCCTCTAAAACCGATCATTGGGTCTGCCGGTCATAGACTGTCATTCTTACCTAATTAACAAACGTAACCTAGTAGACAAAATGCACATTTTTAATGTTTGTCATAAACAATGCCATACAGTGCATATGTTAATCATAACAAAACTTCCTCTCACTCATTCATCTTGGTTTCACTGATTTCTGATACCCAACTGCTGGAAAATAGTTTCCCACTCTTTCGACAACAAACGGTGCCATTACTCACTGTATACTGGCAGCCACCCACTTTCGTGTTGCTCTTATCGACGAAGCACCATTTCCGCAAGCAATTAAATAAGTGTGTAAACAAATGCTATAATGTGTGTACATACTTGGGTACCCAGCAGTCCAATCGTCTATCATGACATTGTCTCCAAAGACTTCTATAAGACAATTTGAATTTTGTCACCGATATGGCATATTTGCTAGTTGTGCTGACTTTTTGTGGACACGGTTAGTGAATTCATCGACAATCAAATTTTTATAACTGACAATCTGTAAGACACGTTACAGAACTACATATTTTTTTTTTGAGAAATTCAAAATTTTATTTTGTCTTCGAATAACGAAAGCTCTCTAAAGAAAATCGTAACAGACCTGTCCCTTGAATTGACATGATGACATGTTCGTTCACAATGTCGCTTGAAATGTCATGCATGATGTTCGCAACAACTATAAAAAAATGTCATCAACGATTTGTATGGGTTGTCGGCTGTATGTCTTCAACGATTTAGCATGATCATGCATCATTCTTTTAAGACATCTTGACGACGAGGCCTGCTGGGCACCAACATCTACGAACTTACGCACATATAATTGCTGTTCTTTTCAAATTATATTCATTAATGTCTACATAAACCAATACGGCCGTAGAAAAATCACAACACCAGCGACAACAATCAATTTCCTAAAATCTGTCACAAGTACCGTTTTTCTTTTCTTACTGAAGTTCGCATAAAGCGAAGTGAGGGGTGGACATCTTAATTAAGCGAAAAAAAAAACACATTTCGCAAGAAACAGGGAATTGTACTTTAAAATTCTTTGAAAAAGAGATAAATTTTGATAAGCAATTTGTAAGAAGATAGGAGACGAAGTACAAGCCATTAAATGTTGTATAAATAACAACAACAATACATCAAAGAGATACAATAACAAGAATTTTAATGGCAAAGTTTTGATTAGGATGTGAGTTGTCAACTTGACATTGCACCAACTGGTGTTTGTCTATACCATATGAGATCGGTTCAAAAGACTTTTTTATTGCTGCACAGAGACAAATATATAATAGAAATATATAACCTTCACCATGTATCGCGTTTGTCAAGTTCTTTGCCCGGTATATCTTTGTAGCAGCGATGCCCAGCCTTTCATGGTACCGTTGATGGCAAGTCACACATATTCTTATGCTCGTTGTTTCAGTCATTGTTGAGACAGCAACTGTTTCTATTTTAAAAACAAGGCCACCGCAGCGCAGAGGTTAGCATGTCCACCTATGACGCTGAACGCCTGGGTTTGAATCCTGGCGAGACCATCAGAAAAAAATTTTCAGCGGTGGTTTTCCCCTCCTAATGCTGGCAACATTTGTGAGGTGCTATGCCATGTAAAACTTCTCTCCAAAGAGGTGTCCCACTGCGGCACGCCGTCCGGACTCGGCTATAAAAAGGAGGCCCCTCATCATTGAGCTTAACTTGAATCGTACTGCACTCATTGATATGTGAGAAGTTTGCCCCTGTTCCTTAGTGGAATGTTCATGAGCAAAATTTGTAAATTTGCATTTGCAATTTAAAGACAATAGTTTTTTTCATTTTGTCATTCCATTTGCAACACATCGAAATATCCATTTCCGACCCTATTAAGTATATATATTCTTGATCAGCGTAAAAATATAAGACGATCTAGCCTTCGCAGTCCGTCTGTCTGTTGTTGAAACTTTGCACAGATTCTTTTGTGTCCATAAGCAGGTCAAGTTCGAAGATGGGCTATATCGGACTATATCTTGATATAGCCCCCATATATACCGATCAGCCGATTAAGGGTCGTAGGCACATAAAAGGCGCATTTATTGTCCGATTTCGCCGAAATTTGTGACAGCGACATTCGACATTTTTCTGCAAATTTGGCCCAAATCGGTACAGATTTGGATATATCTATGGATATATACCCCCTATCCTACGGTGGTGGGTATAAAAATACTTAAAGTAACATTTTTATTTCGATTATCGCTGATTTATAGGCAAACAAAGGATAGTGTATAGGAATTGATATGCTATTGGATGTTAGAGATCATAGTAGAATTCATTGTGCAAATTTTCAATCAAATCGTATTAGAACTGCGCTCTTTGGAGGCTGGAGAAGTATAATCGGGATATCGGTTTATGTGGGAGCTATATCAGGTTATGAACCGATTAAGACCATATTTGGCACGTTCAAGGCCATAGGAAAAGTCATTGTGCAAAATATCAGCCAAGAACTGCAACCTCTAGGGGATCAGGAAGTGCAATCAAGAGATCGGTTTATATGGGAGCCCTATCAAATTTTAGACCCAGGCCATACTTGAAAAATATATTGGAGGTCATAATTTCAGCCAAATCGATTAAGAACTGCGCTCTCTAGATGCTGGAGAAGTACATTTGGGAGATCGACTTATATGGGAGCTATATCTGGTTTTGAACCGATTCCAATCATATTTGATACATCTGTTCATGACGTCATGCAAAATGTTATAGTACACAATTTCACCCAACTGGGATAAGGATTGCGCCTTCAAAACGCTCAGGAAGTCAAGATCCGAGATCGATTGATGCGGAAGCTATATCACAACGTGGACCGATTTGGTCCCTTTAAATTCCCAACCGACCTACACTTCTAGGAAGTATGTGTGCAAAAATGCAAGCGTCTAGCTTTACTCCTTCGAAAGTTAGCGTCATTTCGACAGACAGATGGACGGTCGCACGGACGGACGGACGGACGGACTTACAGATCTTATCTCTAAATGTAAGGGTATATAGATTAAAATTGATACTAGTTGAAACTACTAAGTTGGCTGAAAATTTAAGATTTTCCCTTAACCAAAACTTTCAAATGAAGATGCTAAATTTAAATTTCCTGTTTACTAACGAACATGATCATCCGTTTCAAATTTAAATCGCTGATTGATTCCTATTCAACCTCATGCATGGCTGTCCAAATACTATTTTTTGGAAAATGTTTATACCCTCCACCATAAGATGGGGGGTATACTAATTTCGTCATTCTGTTTGTAACTACTCGAAATATTCGTCTGAGACCCCATAAAGTATATATATTCTTGATCGTCGTGACATTTTATGTCGATCTAGCCATGTCCGTCCGTCTGTCCGTCCGTCCGTCTGTCCGTCCGTCCGTCTGTCCGTCCGTCCGTCTGTCTGTCGAAAGCACGCTATCTTCCGAAGGAGTAAAGCTAGCCGCTTGAAATTTTGCACAAGTATTTCTTATTAGTGTAGGTCGGTTGGTATTGTAAATGGGCCATATCGGTCCATGTTTTGATATAGCTGCCATATAAACCGATCTTGGGTCTTGACTTCTTGAGCCTCTAGAGTGCGCAATTCTTATCCGATTGGAATGAAATTTTGCAAGACGTGTTTTGTATTGATATCTAACAACTTTTCCAAGTATGGTTCAAATCGGTCCATAACCTGATATAGCTGCCATATAAACCGATCTTGGGTCTTGACTTCTTGAGCCTCTAGCGTGCGCAATTCTTATCCGATCAGAATGAAATTTTGCACGACGTGTTTTGTTATTATATCCAACAACTGTGCCAAGTATGGTTCAAATCGGCCCATAACCTGATATAGCTGCCATATAAACCGATCTTGGGTCTTGACTTCTTGAGCCTCTAGAGGGCGCAATTATTATCCGATATGCCTGAAATTTTATACGACGGATCCTCTCATGACCATCAACAAACGTGTTTATTATGGTCTGAATCGGTCTATAGCCCGATACAGATCCCATATAAATCGTTCTCTCTATTTTACTTCGTGAGCCCCAATGGGCGCAATTCTTATACGAATTGGCTGAAATTTTACACAGGTCTCCACATATAATTTAATTGTGGTCCGAACCGGACCATATCTTGATATCGTTTTAGTAGCAGAGAAACTCTTTTTTTATATCCCTTTTTGCCTAAGAAGAGATGACGGGAAAAAAACTCGACAAATGCGATCCATGGTGGAGGGTATATAAGATTCGGCCCGGCCGAACTTAGCACGCTTTTACTTGTTAATTTTAAACTTAACATTTTAGCAAGGTCAATTTACTATCTTTCTTCAATATTTTGACCTCCATTTTAGATTTTTGTCTAAAATACACCCAGAAAAATTAGTCTGCTAATATCAGCAATCACTGTCTGCTGATATTAAATTAAAAATTTTGAACTTTTGAAAAATCCATTCAAAATTTTTGAACTTCGATACAACGATTGAGGCATTTTTTTATGTTAGTTAAAAAATTTGTCAATTTTCGTCGTTTATTTTTTGTTCAAAAGCATGTATTAAAAAGCAGTAGTTGTTTTGTTTGCTGTTATTTAAATCCTACCGAAAATTAGCAAATTGTAGAAAATTTTAAAAAGTTATGTGCATGTAAAATTAAAAATAAGATGGAATATACAAATTTTTGAAATATTTTTGACATTTTTGGGCTTTCTTTAACTTTTCAAAATTTGAAAACAGCAGGAAATGTTTGCTGTTTTAGCATATATAATTGAAAAAGTCATACCATTTTCAGCAAAGTTTCTGCTGTTCAAGCAAACATTTTTGCTGTTTTTACTTTCAAATTTCTATGGGTGTAAGAAGAAGCTAAGTTAAGGATTTATAAACCAACCATTTTACATAGATAGAAAATCCTTAATACAATGGAAAATATTTTTCACAAAAGGGAATATTTCCTTATAAAGTTGGAAAATTTATCATCTTTAAATTAAGTTTGCTAATCTTTTGCTCGAATCTTTAAAACTAGGACAAAAATTTGTTCAGTGTACTTTAAAACAAAAAAGCTGACGTTAAATTTGCCAAAATTGTGTATTAATATATGACATATACTTTACGAGTATTTATCGCTTAAAAGTATAAAAAACTTGCCTTAATGTTAACAGTTTTATTTAAAAGTTGTAACATTATACACGTTTTGCTCTGAATTAATTCGGTGATTCGCAGATGAGAAAAGGCATGTATCCAATTTGACAGGTCCCACCGATGAGTTTGGTGTGGTATCAAACGAAATCGTGATATAGGAAACTAGTTAATGCTAATACTGCATTACATTTTTTTGCCCCATTGTTGGTATGTTCGCTTTTCGTCATTACTTTTTTTTTAATAATAGATTTGGAAGCCAAAAATATCGTTGATTTCATTCAGATGGTCATTATCCGTAACTCATGAAACAATTTTGTTAAAAAAAAAAAAAAAATATTTTATTATTTAGTTAAAATAGGAATATTATATCGAAGATTTCGATAGTCGTAATATTCTTGATCTACATACAAATACTGAAATTAACAAACTATTTAACTATAGTGCCGGTCAGTCAGATGCATATAATTTCCGTTGGTTCTGGTCTCTTAGCCCTAAAATCGAAAAGTGTTCACCTCTCATATGCGACTGGTTGCGTGAAAGCTTATTTTGCATCATATTATAAAATTTTTGCAGCTGAAATAGATCAAAGCCTCTCTAAGGTATGTTATTTTATTTTCTGAGTGTATTAAAAAAGCTATTAGTTAAGACATGTTTATATGTATAAACTTGAAAAAATTCAACTGCACTTGATAAGAAAGTGTTGTCTTACATATGAACGCTTCCGATATTATTTACTCATTAAATTTGTCTTGTCTCATAGCTTATCACAATCGAGTTTATTGATACGTCAGAGTAAAAAGAAATGCGTTTGAAACAAAATTATTAGAAGTTGACACAAGTGTATATCTAATTATGTATTCGCGTTCTATTGTGAAAGTTCGAAATAAAAATGAAAGCAATTACTCTCTAGCACAATATTACAAAATGTATATAGAAATTTGCCATTGTTATTGACGTTAAACTTTTATTCTAAAGTATCGGCAGCAAAAGTGGTAAATAGTATAACAGTAACGCCGATCTGAACTTTATTGCAAACCGCATTATTGTTTCTTACATTTCTAGATCCTAGGACCGGACCGATTCTTGGGAACTCAGCACCATCGATTCTACTAACAATTTTAACAAATAAGCAGCGTGGACACATGTAAAAATTTTTTGTGCACTGAAAATGGGAAAGCAGACATTACTGCTGTTTCAACAAACGTAAGGCTGCTGTATTAGCAAACATTTCGCTCAGCTAAATCAGCAAACAAAATCGGTTCATAACCTGCCATATAAACCGATCTCTCGATTGGACTTCTTGAGCTTGTAGAGAGCGCAATTCTTATTCGATTTGGCTGACATTTTGCACATACCGTTTCGGTATAACTTCCAACAACTGTGCCAAGTACACCAGAGAAAAGGCGCTCATTACAGTACCATACGGTATTGATAGTAAAGCAACACCGGATGTAATGGATGAAATATAAAATGATTAGTGCCGTTTGGTACCAGCCTTAGTATCGAACTGGTATTGGTTTTAATACCAATCTGTTATTGATTTAGCACCTAAACGGTTTTTGGGTTTAGTACCACCCCCTAACGAACCAAAAACAAACCATAATTTTAATCTAATTTTATTTTCATTATTTATGTTAATAATTACAAAAAGTAAGGTTACACAATGACAAACCTCAAGTCTTTGTATTCAGCAATTGATTTCTTATGCATTTATACCTAAGAGTAAATTTCATATGAATACGTCAACACAGCAGCGTTTTCCACACAAGAGACTATCATGTTTTTTATGTACAATAGAATGTCCATAGAAATAGTACAACTATTTCCATTTTTACTGCTTACGAGTATTTGAACAGTTTTTTACGCACTCAAATTGTTTTAAAACATTTTATTTATTTTTTTAACAAATATGTTATAATAGTGTCCATCTGGTATTGTATTGATACCAAATGGTATTAATAATCTTTGCCAATGTTGCAAACAAAGTGGTATTGGAAAAGTACAGCCATATGACATTTTCTTTATCAGTTTATGGTCTAAATCAGTCCATAACCTGACATATCCGGCATATAAACCGATCTCCCGAGACTTCCTGGGCTTCCAGAGGGCGCAACTCTTTCCAAATTGGTTGAAATATTACATATGTCGTTTTGGTATGATTTTCAACAACTGTTCTAAGTATGGTCTAAATCGGATGACAAACTGATATAGCTGCCAAATAATCCGATCTCCCAATTTGAGTTTCTGAGCATCTGGGGGCTCAATTATTGCTCGATTTGTCTGAAATTTTGGAGATGGCGTTTTTCTATGACTTCAAACAGTCATGACAAGTACAGTCCATATCGGTCAATAACTAGATATAGCTCTTATATTTGAAAAAGTCATACCAAGAACTTGACAAAGGCGATACATAGTGAAGGGTATATAAGATTCAGTAAGGCCGAACTTGGCACGCATTTACTTGTCGTAGTTTAAGTGACGTACACAAGCGTACGTGCGTATACATGATAATGTATATCACACACATCCATCAATAGAATTCTTGAAAGAAATTGCATATTTTGGCAACGTGAAATCGTTTGAATTTGGGATTTAAATATAAATCCAGATAAATCGGATGTCCGTCCGTCGGCCTCTCTGGCCATGTTAAATTGTGTACAAAGTACAGATCACAATTTTCATTCGATCGTCTTCAAATTTGGCACTGGCATTTTTTCGACCCAGACAAAGCTTATTGAAATTGAAAAAAATCGGTTCAGATTTGGATATAGCTCCCATATATATGTTCGTCCGATTTGGACTAATATTGCAACTATATCGTAATATGTGAACCGATTCTTACGCAATTTGGCACAAGGGAGTCTCTTAGATAGCTCCCAAATATGCACATGTTCGTCCGATTTGGACTAATATTGCTATAATGTGGTCATTTGTTATTCGATTCACTTCGCTACTTTCGACCGTCTGTCGAAATCACTATAGCGGTCGAGCGCATAAAGCTAGCCGCTGAAATTTTCTACATATACCTAATATTGATGTAGGTCGTTGGGAATTGCAAAAGGGCCATATCGATACAGATTTGGATATAGCTCTCATATAAACCGATCTCCCGATTTGACTTCTTGAGACACTGGAAACCACAATTTTTGTCCGATTTGGCTAAAATTTGGCACATAGTGTTCTATTACGACTTCTAATAACTACTACGTTGACTACGTTCAAAATTGGTCTATAACCTGATATAGCTCCCATACAAACCGATCTCCCGGTTCGACTTCTTGAGCCTCTGGTAACCGCATTTTTTGTCCGATTTAGCTTCAAATTTCGATGTAGTTTTCTGCTTTGACTTCCAACAACTGTGCCGTGTACGGTTCAAGTTGGTTTATAACCTGATATAGCTCCCATGTAAAACGATCTCCCGATTTGACTTCTTGAGCCCCTTACAAGCCACAATTTTTGTCCGATTAGGCTGAAAATTGAGCATGTAGTGTTTTCTTATGATTTCAAATAATTGTGCTAAGTGCGGTTCAAATCGGTCTATAACCTTATATAGCTCCCATATAAACCAATCTCCCGATTTGACTTCTTGAGTCATAACAAGTTGCAATTTTATACCGATTTGGCTGAAATTTGGCATGCGGTGTTCTGTTGCGACTTCCAACAACTGCGTCAAATACGATCCAAGTCAGTTTATAATCTGATATTACCCTTGTTCGGTTCCTAGAAGCTTTAATTTTTGCTGGTTTGACTGAAGTTTGGTATGTAGAATAAAATTATGCCCTTCAACTAAATTATGCCCTTCAACCCTTAAATGGAGGCCACCGTAGCGCAGAGGTTAGCATGTCCGCCTATAACGGTGAACGCCTGGATTCGAATCCTGACGAGATCATCAGAAAAAAATTTTCAGCGGTGGTTTTCCCCTCCTAATGCTGCCAACATTTGTAAGGTACCATGCCATGTAAAACTTCTCTCCAAAGAGGTGTCGCCGTTCGGACTCGTCAATAAAAGGGAGGCCCCTTATAATTGAGCTTGCCCCTCTTCCTTAGTGGAATGATCATGGGCAAAATTTCCATCCATCAACTAAATTTATTTTGTATACATTTTTAGCAGAATCCATAGTGGTGGATTCTGCTTTTACTTGTTCAATTTATCAGAACCTTGAAACGAGATATTTGCCGAATAAGCGGGATGCTCATCGAACAAACGCAATCGAAAATTATTAAAATGTGAAATTTTTTGGTATACACCGAAAGAAAAGATGATACCGTATTATATCAAGGGTATTGATAGTAAAGCAACACAGTGAATTTATTCCAAAATAATGCCGTATGGTATTTATAATGCTTTACACCATCCATAACATACGGTATTGTTTTGGTATTACTTTACTCTCAATACCGTTGGTATACATTTGTCGTTCGGTGTAGTGAATTAGGCAAATGGTGTTTTCAGGGGAGTGGATTTAAATATGACCAAACTTTTTCCAGGTTTATTCTTTTTGACAGCTACCATTTGATTTTTGCTACTTGAAAATAACATATTGAAAAAAACGCTCCACTTGTTAATAACAACTCTCTGCATTTCATGATGTTCATGGCTTAAGTATTCCAACTTAACACGTAGCATAGCCCATACAAACACAAAGCTGAATTGACGTAGCTCACAATCGTCACAATGTGAATTTAAATCGATGTCTTCTAACTGTTCTACAAGTGTGCGCAGAGTTCTTAAGCATTTTAATTGTTACCGGTTTCCAGCCAATGCAAGTTTCCCCTTCTAAATGCATTCCAATGTAATTGATGTGCATAGATTTCATGAAAAGCAACATTTTGTTGCTTTTTAGTTTGATGTTGCTCCACAGTTTCCATACAAATAAATTGAACGTAACACATGTGCAAACCATGCGACACCACCCCTTCCGAACCAAACCAATGACAATAATCTCGCCGCTTATTAAGAAGTTCACCCACGTACAAAAGAAATGAAAACAGCTGATTTGTATGGCATGTACGTACGAAAGTGTGTGTGCACACTCTACGATAAGGCGGCGTTGTATAATCCAAACTTTAGACGAACAATTTCGTTTACTGAGGGGACATTTAGAGTTACCCAAAAATTGAGATATGCAATAATCAAATACGCTGTTGTTTATTTAAAAATCAGATAACATTCAAAAGAGAAACCTTTAGCAAAGGCATTACTTTATGTAACGAACTTAGTCAAAGTAAGTCAAAAATATTCTTCGGCGTTTTAATGTTTGGAATTATTTTCAAAGCGTTTGCTTGACTTCAATTGAATTATGGCACACGCAACATATGCATACATAGATAGATATTCAGGCTAATAACTCTTCGAGAGCATTCTCTCGCTAAGCGATGAGTGTATGTGGTGGGTCAATCCATTTTCGAAAGGGGAAAATCAATGAGTTGAGTTATCTGAAGAAATTCCATATTTGGTTTGTTTACCGTTTTTTTTTTTTCTTTCACTTCTTCTCCGTTCGGTTTCGTTTAAATTGTGGTTTGCGATTTTTTGAACTGCCTTGCTGCTGTGCGACTGGTTTATGTTTATTTTGATGATCTCTTATTGTTTTGCTTCTAAACTTTTTAGTTTGTTTTGTTTTTCTTTTTTGTATCTGTTGTTCTTTTGTGTTTTGTTTTGTTTTGTTTGCCTTTCTTTTGGAACACACGCGGAAACTGAACTGAACCCACTTAGTTCGCGTCTTAATTAACACTGAGCTCAAATCAAAAAGTATCGCGAGCAAAATGCTTCACTTTTATAGCAAAAGTCGGCTCCAACACAGCACACACTAACCGCTAACGCTGACGGCAGTGATCGTGTTCCAAAACAATTGGTGGTGCTTGTGGTGGCGGCAGCGCTAGCAGAACCAGAGTTTAAAACAAGTTAACAACTCACTTCGGCTGCTGCCGGCGAGGCATAACTTGTTGTTATGTTGGCGTTGTAGGGGCCGTGGTTGTTTGGTAGATGGTGATACTCTTGTTGGTAAGCGTTTGGCAAGCAAAGTGAATATGAGCGATGGCCAACTAGTCAGCGTTCCTTGGCACACGAGTGGCTGAGGTGGGAATTATTAACAAGTACCCGAACACTTTCAATTAATCGCTGTTGATACACAAAGAGCGTCGCATCGTGGTCTCCATATGCACACACGGACGTGGGTCAATATCTATCTTTACAGCGAACAATTGGAAATATTATTGTTACTTACAAGAACCGATTGAGGAAAGTGGGTAATAGTTGGCATTAAGAAGTCAACAAACCCGTACCATATCACTTCCCTAAAGCTTGTGCACGTTTGCACGTACCTATAGAATAGATGTGTATGTATGTGTGGCGTTTATCGAAACAACTCGATAACTGGCGTATGATTATTACTGTACAGAACATTGTGTGCAAGTGTTAGTGTAAATCCCAGAAGTGTGATAAAGGTATATGAAATCTTTATGGGGCCTCATTTATTTTATTCAATTAGAGCAACAAATAAGAAAGTATTTCCTCAAACCTAACTGAACAATGAGGCAGGCTCACAGATGTTGGGCACTATTTAGAAGGCCCGCAGGCTCGAAATGAGACTTGAATCCGAGGATAGTACGCTAATAAAATTTACGCCTCAGTAGTTCTATGGATGGCAATGGAGAAGAAGCGCCACGAATGGATACTAAAAACAGGTTCAGAAAACATGTTTTCTTGACATAGACGGGGCTATGAGGATCTCACCTAGTAGGGCAGTGGAGACTATTTTAGATACGCGACCAACAGACGTACAGATTAGGTATGACCTTGGAATCCAAATCGTGAGTAGAGAAAGTAGGTCAGTATAGCTTTCGGTATCTTTACGAGTCTCTTAGGACTACGGGCACACTTATGGGGAATTAGTCGGCAAATAAAAACGTGCGTCGTGTCCAACAGACTCCGGTTCAAAGATGCAGTTACGATACCAGACTAGTACCAACATAGAGACATAGAATGGAAATGATTAAGGATTTTCTTATCAGCGGGGAATACCTGTCATAGATTACTACGGGGTTACTGTCATAGATTACTACTTACTTACGGGCTAAGGTGTATCTCCATAGTGAAACGGGTCGGGTTAGAATCAACACCCTATTTTCAAACTGAGCTAGCCTAACCTTAAAGAAAAAATTTGGAATATTTTTGATACATACTATGTAAATCTAATTTCAGACACATTAACTAAAACGGCAAGAAGTAAAATCAATACTGCAAAATTGCCCATGAACATTCCATTAATCAACAAGTCCAAATTTTTCACTTATCAATGAGTGATGCCCGATTAAGTTTTAAGTTCAATGATAATTAAAACCAGGAGACTGATTTATATGGGGCCTGTAGCTTGATGTGTATTTGCAGGCCCCTCTGTACGCACACATGATGATAAATGTACTTTGTATACCTAATTTCAGACAAATTGGCAAAAAAAATCCTTCTCAGGAATGACAAGAAATTTAATCAACAGATCAATTTATATGAGACATGTAGTTTAAATGTTATTTACATTAGAGATATGCACGTGAGTGTTGAGTTTTCATATCACAAGTTGAATTAAGTCAAGTGATTTATTAGTGAGATTCAAATTCATTCACGTGAAGGTATGTGACCATGATTGAATTAAAATGTATTCGTGCTTGAGTGTGAGTGAGTTCATTCTCACAACACTTATCACGATTTATGAAAAAATCATGACTCCAAGTATTGTTTTGCAAAGGGAAATCGCAAACTGGGTTTTCCCGGCAATACGGGAATATGAACAGTATGGTCATGCTAATATATATTTTAAAATTTTATATATAAATTATATATTAAAAACTTAAAATTTACGGGAATGAACAGTATGGTCATGCTAATATATTTTATATTTGAAAATTTTATTTTAAGAAATTTTTTCTTAAGGAATTTAAAAAATGCTCGCAAAATCTCTAAGTCCTTAAAAAAAATAATAATTGTGTTCAAAAAGCCGCATTGGAATAAACAAGTAAGAGCGTGCTATGTTCGGCCGGGCCGAATCTTATATACCCTCCACCATGGATCGCTATATGAAGTTATAGTACGATTCGGACTATAAATGAATGCTGAACATTGTAGAAGTCATTGTGTAATATTTCAGTTCATTCGGATAATAATTGCGCCTTGTAGGGGCTCAAGAAGCAAAATCGGGAGATAGGTTTATAAAGGAGCTATATCAAGCTATTCATCGATTCAGACCATAATAGACACGTATATTAAAGGTCATGAGAGAAACCGTTGAATGAAATTTCTGCCAAATCGGATGAGAATTGTGCTTTCTAGATGCTCAAGAAGTCGAGACCCAAGATCGGTTTATATGGCAGCTATATCAAAACATGGATCGATTTGAACCATACTTAGCGTAATTTTTGGAAGTGATACCAAAACACCACGTCAGCTCTATCAAAACATAGACCGATTTGGACCAGTTTCAATTCCAACCGACCTACCAGCTAGCTTTACTCCTTCGAAAGTTAGCGTGCTTTTGACAGACAGACGGACGTACAGACGGGCGGACATGGCTAGATCGACTTAAAATGACATGACGATCAAAAATATATATACTTTATGGGATCTCAGAAGCATATTTCGAGGTGTTACAAACAGAATGACGTAATTATTATACCCCCATCCTATGGTGGAGGGTATAAAAAAGTCAACTCAACTAAAATCAACTCTTTTGACAAGATTGAAGGCATGACGTCAAACAAAATAGTGGAAGTGTAAAGTAAAGCGACCAAGTAGGCTTTGGGGTGTACTCTAAAGATCACGACTACTGCAGTGTGTATCAAGCGGAGATCCTCGCATTTAAGGAAGTGGTGGAATGGCTAAGATATAATGTCATTACGCCGATTGGCACAAATATCTTCTCAGACAGCCAGGCAGCCATTAAATCCCTGGGGAACTTATATTGAACACAAAAACCGTCCTCATCACAGACATTATCTGTAATATTAGAATATTATGAACAAATTAATTTTTAAAACCAGTAAGGAAAGATACCACCGTAGCGCAGAAGTTAGCATATCCGCCTATGACTCTAAGCCCCTAGGTTCGAATTCTGGCGAGACCATCAGAAAAAAATTTTCAGCGGTGGTTTCCCTCCATGTAAAACTTCTCTCCAAAGAGGTGTCGCACTGCGGCACGCCGTTCGGACTCGGCTATAAAAAGGAGGCCCTAAAATTGAGCTTAAACTTGAATAGGACTGCACTCATTGATATGTGAGAACTTTGTCCTTGTTGTTTAGTGGAATGTTCATGGGTAAAATTTGCATTTGCAAGGAAAGACATAAGTCCCTATACCACCGAGTCTACGTATTACTTTTAATTTACGGAACCTGTGTTGAAATATACTCAGACTTTTATTTTGCATACTTATTGACTAGACATTGCAGGATTTTCTTCGATAGGACCTCAATTGTGGCTACTGCAGCCTTATCGGAGGAATGATATATGTGGAAGCTATATCTACATCTTGATTGACTTTGATGAAGTAGAGCGCACGTATTAGTATGAGAACTTCTAATAAAACACCTCACTCTAAACTTTATACGGATCTGACCAAAATTGTAGCTTCTATAACCGTAAAGTTGAATCGAATCGAATGAAAGATACATATGGAAGCTATAGCTTATTCTGATTCGATTGTAATGAAATTTTCACACGTATTGGGGCGTCAAATAAACACCTCTTGCTAACTTTTGTAAAGATCGGACAAAAATTGTGGCTATTTAAACCTTAAAAGGCCATATCGGATGAAAGATGTATATGGGAGCTATATCTGAATCGGAACCGATTTTTATGACGTAAAATACAACATCTCGTGGAAAATTTTGCAAAGATCGGACCAAAACGGTGGCGACTATGGCCTTCAAAGCCTATATCGGATGATAGATATGAAAGGGATCTATATCTAAATCAGGTTAAAGTCAATAGCGTTTGTGCTTGGACAAAAACATTGACTTGTGCAAAATTTAATGAGAACCGGACAAATGCGACCTGTACCTTGGTTACAAGAAAATATGGACAGACAGACAGACGGACAAATGGACATATTTAGCTTAATCGAATCAGGGAGTGATTCTAAGCCGATCGGCTTACTTAGCAGCGGGTCTAGCTTTTCTCCTTCTTAGCTTTGCAAATAAATACACAAAGTTATAATACCCTTTATCACAATAGTGGTGTAGGGTATAATGAATCGTAACAAATACTAATCTTAGGATTTTGCACACAGTACCACGAATTGCAAATGGGCCATATCGGTTCAAAATTGCATATAGCTCCTATACAAACCGATCTCCCTATTTGACTTCTTGAGCCCCTGGAAGCAGCAATTTCTGTCCGATGTGGCTGAAATTTACATTGTGTTCTGTTATGAGTTCGAACAACTGTGCCAAGTACGGTTCAAATCCGCCCGATTCGTATTGATTTTAGCACAACTAATGAAGTATTTATATCAAGTATATATTGCTCTTTTCCCCTAATATAATTTTTGTAAATATTTTTATATTTTTGAATTTTAGGGACAAGGATATGAAATTCCATTGACTATAATCAACAAATAAATTAAAGAGAATGAAATATGCCTTCTAGCTGCTACCATTGAACCATCCAAATCGCTTTAAAAAATCCAACAACTTACAAATGTGTACATGCGCTAAATTAGTAGAGTCTTAAAGAAATGAAAATGTAAAGTGGGACTCCTTCCGACTGCCAGTGCGGGACATACACAGCAGATGTTCTATGGTCTTTTCATCCTCGACGTCCTCACAGCGTCTGCAGAAGTCGTTACATACATCATTCAGTCCGTCAACATATTAACCGATCAGATAGCGACCTGTCATGACGGACACACTGACTGTGTGTCCGAGAAACAAAATAAATTTATTACTAAGTTTTTCCTTTATTGTAACTATCTAACGTTTCGCTTCAACATATAAACCGTTAGCCATAAACGTAGTATTATATAACGTAACTAAATTTGTTTATTGTAAACCCTTTAGCAAATTCGCCTACGGTAGAAATACCTTTCTTTTGTTGTAAAACCAAAAACTCTTTAATGGCAACAGTGTTTCGATAGCCCCTAACGATTATTCGTTTATCGGGCCAATAATTATTGTCTTATGTCTCAAAAGAGAGAGAGAGAAAGAGAGAGCGGGTGAGTATTTAAGCGTATAAACCAGTGAAGAATAAAAAGATGGTAAATCGGAAATTGAAAATTTCGCCATAGATACGGCCAATGACAAAAATCAATAGAGCAACATGGAAGGATTTTAATATAATTGTGTATCATAGCATCTGCTTATAATTGGTAAACAGTTTAAATAGAATTGTGTAACTAAATTAAAAGCAATCTACATATATATAGTCATGACATAAATTTATTAAGAACAAGTAAAAGTTGCTAAGTTCGGCCAGGCCGAATCTTGTATACCCTCTACAATGGATCGCATTTGTCGAGTTTTTTTCTCGGCATCTCCTCTTAGGCAAAAAAAAAGGATAAAAGGAAAGATTAGCTCTGCTATTAGAGCGATATCAAGATATCGTCTGGTTCGGATCACAATTAAATTATATATTGGAGACCTGTGTAAAATGTCAGCTAATTCGATTAAGAATTGCGCCCTTTGGGAGCTCAAGAAGTAAAATAGAGAGATCGATTTATATGGGAGCTGTATCAGGCTATAGACCGATTCAGACCATAATAAACACATGTGTTGATGGTCATGAGATGATGCATCGTACAAAATTTCAGGCAAATCAGATAATAATTGCGACTTCTAGAAGCTCAAGAAGTCAAGATCCGAGATCGGTTTATATGACAGTTATACCAGGTTGTGAACTGATTTGAACCTTATTTGTCACAGTTGTTGAAAGTAAGAATAAAATACGTCTTGCAAAATTTCAGCCAAATCGGATAGGAATTGCGCCCTCTAGAAGCTCAAGAAGTCAAGTCCACAGATTAATAGGATGAAAACCTTTCACTTTCGTTTGATAAGGTTTTCCTGCTTTTGGTATGAAAATTACCTTTGTGTACCCACATCCAACAGGTATATATGACATGTTGATACAAGCGGAGAATACGTCCCTAAGCCAACCGGTGTGAATATATCCCTATCACCAACCAGTGATTCATCATCAGGAACTGGCGACATAAAGGAGTCGAAACTTTTTATCGCCCAAAAAATGTACGACGGATGCATACCAGTGACAACCTCTTCTGGCGTAACGTTGTCCGTTGTAGAGTTTCCCGGGAAATATGTATCAATGTGTTGATCTAGAGTTTCCTTACTAGACGTTGTCCGTACATTTTCTGACTTCGGAATATATCCCACCGTAGTAGGTACCTTCCTTAGCCCAGAGGCCTCAGATGTATCCTCCACAGAACTGCAGAATTCTACCCAGGATTTGGTCTGAGCCTTTTCAGCTTGCCCTTGTATTTTCTTAGCTCAGCCTCATAGACGTCCCAGTTGTGTGGTGCCCTTGCGGATTTGGCCCCGTTGAAGAGTTTTCGTCTGACATTCCAACCAGGTTTGTGGTCCTTCGAGGGGGTCGATGTTTGCCCCCAGGCTTGGCTCTAGGACATGTTAACACAAGCGAGTCATTCGGGGCCTTCGTAAATTGCTTGACCTACTATATCTACATCTTTCGCAGTTTCAACTTGCTTTTCTGGTCTAGAAGGGAAAGCCGTGAAGAATGTGTTCGGAAATATATGCAAATTCGCTTTTATTCTGTTTTATCATCCAATCTTCTCAAAATTATGCTCAACGCTTTCTTCTTCGAATACGAAAATATGTGTGGTATATGTATATGACACTTGATATAACTGATGAGTTTCATAGAAATCGGTTCATATTTGGCTATAGCTACTTTTTTCCATTCCTTGAACAATGTGTAAGGATTTGGATCGAATTCAGTTCAGATTCAGATAGAACTTCCATATATATGTTCTTCCTATTCTAGATAATATTGCAATAAGGTTGTAGTTTTTCAACCGATCTTCAATGAAATTGGCACATATAATATGAATGTTTACATTTTGAATTTATTTTATACTATTTAGATTTCATATACATACAATATATACCTCGCCGCAGTTTTAATTTTGAAATAATTTGCTCAAATGTGATGCGGTTTATTTAATAGCCCATCCAAAAACCTCCGCAGATCTCCATCAAAATCGGTTTGGAACTAGAAATAGCGCCAAATTTCTACTTAAAGGGCAGATGTAGGGTTTTGTATAGCATTCATAGCCCGTCTTTTACGTTTCCTATCATGTTTTATTTAGTATTTTATATAGTGTTATTTTATTTAGTTTTATTTCATTTCATTTCATACTCAGGAAGCAGACTTTTTAAAAGGCAACCTGCTGATCTGAAATTACAAGCAGTACTACTGCTGTAATAGCAGAAAAATTAATAGCAAATACTTACACTATGCTTTTATCAGCAGAATTTGTTCTATGAGTGCAGCAAAATTAAATTGATTAAACTTAATATAATAAAAAACAAGTAAAAAGGGGTTAAGTTCGGCCGGGCCGAACTTTGGATACCCACCACCTAGGGTATATATGTAAACCACCTTTCATCAAAATTCGGTGGAAATTTTATATCTTATGTCCCATATCACTTATATCAAAATTTGTTGCGATTTGGACCAAATACTAATAAGTACAGTAGCTATATCTAAAAATAAACCGATCTGAGCCATATATGACACGGATGTCGAAAAGCCTAACATAAGTCACTGTGTCAAATTTCAGTGAAATCGGATTATAAATGCGCCTTTTATGGGGCCAAGACTTTAAATCGAGATATCGGTCTACATCGCAGCTATATCCAAATCTGGACCGATCTGGGCGAAATTGACAAAGGATGTCGAAAGGCCCAACTCAACTCCCTGTCATAAATTTCAGCGAAATCGGATTATAAATGTGGCTTTTATGGGCCTTAGACCCTAAATCGGAGGATCGGTCTATATGGCAGCTATATCAAAATCTGGACCGATCTGATCCAAATTTACGAAGAATGTCGAAGGAAATCGGCGGATCGGTTTATATGGGGGCTATATCAAGATATAGTCCGATATAGCCCATCTTCGAACTTAACCTGCTTATGGACAAAAAAAAAAGAATCTGTGCAAAATTTCAGCTCAATGTCTCTATTTTTAAAGACTGTAGCGTGATTTCAACAGACAGACGGACAGACGGACGGACATGTCTAGATCGTCTTAGATTTTTACGCTGATCAAGAATATATATACTTTATAGGGTTGGAAATGGATATTTCGATGTGTTGCAAACGGAATGACAAAATGAATATACCCCCATCCTTCGGTGGTGGGTATAATAATGGTGTTTACTTTTGAAAATGTATCCTTGCATTACAAATTGACAAATGTCTGTCCCTAACTGCTGGTGTCTGTTAGCCGCAAGAGCAGGGCAATGACATAAGAAATGCTCCAACGTCTCATCATCTTCCCCACAGGCCCTATACATGCTATTACTTGCTGCACCGATTTTGCATAAGTCTGCTCATAGTCCCATGTGTCCCGTTATGACACCGAAAGCTTAACTGACCTCCTACTTGCTTCCTTTCAGCAATAGCCTCGTCTTCTCGCAATCCGGATCTTGCCATAGGATTTTCGTCATCCTGCCTACCGTTTCGCTGTTCCACAGTGTTACATGCGCGAAAGGCTTCGGGTAACCAAGTTTGACGGCAGTCCTCTGGCCTTCACTGCCAAATCGTCTTCTTTTTTATTCCACCTTACTCCGCCATGATCCGGCACACAAATGATGCGGATCGGCCATTCTCAGAGAAGGCGTTAATCTCCTTCTTACACTCTAAGACTGTTCGTGACTTTACCGTCCTGATTGTTATTGCTCTTATTACCAGGCAGTCTAAAACAGATCTCATTCCCTGGGTTCTCAATGTAGACTCCCAGGCGCACTCTGATCTCCAGATTTGATCCATTCGTGTAACAAGATCTCCCAAATTGCAATACTAAGGTTCCGTCAATCCATGACTGTGCCGCTAGCAGCAGTGCCTCGCACTCAACCTCAAGTGACATCTCAGGTTTCCGATCGGAAACCTCTTCCATTCCTTCCAGATTTCCTTTCGTCGCCTCTGTTATACCGCAATGGCATAACCTGCTCCTATCCTCTATCCATTATCCCATCGCCTTAAGCCTCATAGCAGCAATAGCCGCAATGGCTGGGTTAACATTGAGGTTTCGTCCCAGTCATATGCCATATGCAACACCATTTCAGCCCTACTGGTTGGATCCCTACCTTTTAGAAGCTGATTCGGATCTTTACCTCTTAGAAGTATTATAACATTGCCTGTGTAGCAAAAGGGTTCAAATGCCTCCTCACTCAGCATCCACTTTCTCCCTTGTATTTATCCTTAGCATTTAGGTAATCCAGTCTCTAAGGACCGGGTCCTCCCGGTACTGGTCTAAGGATTGGATCAGTGTGTCGGTCCGCACATTGTTAAAAGCCCCCTCGATGTCAATGCATACCGCCAGTGTGTACGTTTTGGCATGAAGGATTCTCCTATTTAATGCACACCGACCTTCCCTTGACAAAGGAATGACGTTTGTACTTTAGCAGTTCGCTGGATGTCCTACTCTTTATTATGGTACCCACAATGCTTTCCTTTTTGAATAAAAATTACGTAAGGCCTTTGGTGTCGCATAAATTCCTTTACAGGGCTTAGGTTTAAATACCACCCTTGGCTCCTGCCAGGCTTTCTTAGTATATGCAAGTACTAGGTACGCTGTAAAAATACATACCAGATGGTGTGGCAGATAGTCCTCCTCCTTCTGTAGTAACACCGGAAATTTTCATCATGTCCGGGTGACTTAAATAGTTTAAACTCAAGGCTTCCTTTACCAAAAATTCTGTAATGATAAGCCTTCAATCAATGTTGTTATGTCAGTATCCCTACGATCCCATCTAAACCATTTCCGCAAAGAAAGAAGAGATATTTATTACAATTCAATCGTAAGACTTGAGCGAAATCAGATAAAACATGTAAAAGTGTGCTAAGTTCAGCCAGGCCGAAAATTGGGAACCCACCAGCATGGATTCTGCTAAAATTTTATACAAAATAAATTTAGTTGAAGGGCATAATATCATGGTTTTTTGGACCAGTTGTTGGAAGTCATAACAGATCGAATGTGCAACATTTTAATGAAATCGGACGAAAATTGGGGCTATGAGAGGCTAAAGATGTCAAATCGGGAGATCGGTTTATATGGCAGCTATATCAGGTTATAAACTGATTTGGACCGTATTTGGCACAGTTGTTGAAAGTTGTAATAGAACACCGCACGGAAAATTTCAGCCAAATCGAACAAAAATTGCGACTTCCAGGGGCTCAGAAGTCAAATCGGGAGATGGGTTTATGTGGGAGCTATAACAGGTTATAGATCGATTGAGACCGTACTTAGCACAGTTGTTGGAAGTAGTAATAAAACACTACATGCTTAATTTCAGCCAAATCGGTGGTGGTTATAAAAGTACGCATTTTATAAGTTCAGGATCTATAATCAGAAAATCGAACCAAGTATGGATCGATCTCGGCGTAATCGGATGAAAAATATGCTCGTTACGTTTACGTGCAACGCCCGTTATAAATAAATCAAATATTTTTTGGAGGGTTATGAAATTATGGAATAAGATGTTATTCCCATTAAAAATATTTTATTCGTTCATGAGTACGAAAATGACACATATTGTCTATTTTCGACCGTCAATCAACCAAGTCTGAAGAACAAGCCAATTTTAAGCTCTATCTCATATGTAGACATTACATTGAATTCGCCGTGATATAAATATGATTGCTTCTTTCGGGCCTTGAAATGCAAACTCCCGAATATTCCTACAGTGACATGTAATGTACTCATGATCATTGACGTACTAACCACACACCAACCACACTGCTCTAACCGGTAACTTCATTTGTATCTCTTTCTTTTGGTGTCTCTCAGTTTCTCTTAAGTCTGGCTAATGCTGTTTTCCGTCTAGTTTTAGTTGCAAAGCAACAAAACAACTGCCAACAATAATGCAATGATGCAGATGAAGCGTTTTTAATACACAAAGAGAAACCGAACTTTTAAATTTGGCTAATTTAAATTGACTTGATTAGCACTATAAATATAATAAAATTTTAATTATTGCTTGTGGTTTCATAGCTTCGCAATTATTATTGGCAGCTGTATGTTTATTTCAGACATTTGGTCTGACAGCGTAATAATAGGGTTGTTTCAACACAACAACAAAATAAGTAATTTTATACCCTCCACCATAAGATGGGGGGTATACTAATTTCGTCATTCTGTTTGTAACTACTCGAAATATTCGTCTGAGACCCCATAAAGTATATATATTCCTGATCGTCGTGACATTTTATGTCGATCTAGCCATGTCCGTCTGTCCGTCCGTCCGTCCGTCTGTCTGTCGAAAGCACGCTAACTTCCGAAGGAGTAAAGCTAGCCGCTTGAAATTTTGCACAAATACTTCTTATTAGTGTAGGTCGGTTGGTATTGTAAATGGGCCATATCGGTCCATGTTTTGATATAGCTGCCATATAAACCGATCTTGGGTCTTGACTTCTTGAGCCTTTAGAGTGAGCAATTCTTATCCGATTGGAACGAAATTTTGCATAACGTGTTTTGCTATGATATCCAACAACTGTGCCAAGTATGGTTTAAATCGGTTCATAACCTGATATAGCTGCCATATAAACCGATCTTGGGTCTTGACTTCTTGAGCCTCTAGCGTGCGCAATTCTTATCCGATCAGAATGAAATTTTGCACGACGTGTTTTGTTATGACATCCAACAACTGTGCCAAATATGGTTCAAATCGGCCCATAACCTGATATAGCTGCCATATAAACCGATCTTGGGTCTTGACTTCTTGAGCCTCTAGAGTGCGCAATTCTTATCCGATTGAAATGAAATTTTGCACGACGTGTTTTCTTATTGCATCCAACAACAGTGCTAAGTATGGTTCAAATCGGTTCATAACCTGATATAGCTACCATATAAACCGATCTTGGGTCTTGACTTCTTAACCCTCTAGAGGGCGCAATTCTTATCCGATTGGAATGGAATTTTTGCACGAAGTATTTTGTTATGATACCCAACAACTGTGCCAAGTATGGTTCAAATAGGTTCATAACCTGATATAGCTGTCATATAAACAGATCTGGGGATTTGATTTCTTGAGCTTCTAGAGGGCGCAATTCCTATCCGATTTGGCTGAAATTTTGCATGACGTATTTTATTTTTACTTTCAACAACTGTGTCAAATAAGGTTCAAATCGGTTCATAACCTGATATAGCTGCCATATAAACCGATCTGGGATCTTGACTTCTTGACCCCTAGAGGTCGCAATTATTATCCGATATGCCTGAAATTTTGTACGATGGATCATCTCATGACCATCAACAAACGTGTTTATTATGGTCTGAATCGGTCTATAGCCCGATACAGATTCCATATAAATCGTTCTCTCTATTTTACTTCGTGAGTCCCAATGAGCGCAATTCTTATACGAATTGGCTGAAATTTTACACAGGTCTCCAACATATAATTTAATTGTGGTCCGAACCGGACCATATCTTGATATTGTTTTAATAGCAGAGCAACTCTTTTCTTATATCCTTTTTTGCCTAAGAAGAGATGCCGGGAAAAGAACTCGACAAATGCGATCCATGGTGGAGGGTATATAAGATTCGGCCCGGCCGAACTTAGCACGCTTTTACTTGTTTTAATTTTAAATAAAAGCTTCTCGGAGTTCATAAATGCGATTTCATTAACATCTTCAGCAATTTTTGCAATCCAGAAGATTAATGCGTTTTTCCTCTTTTGATTTTTTCATGCCGATTGATTGATGACACCATAAGTTTTAATAAACCGCTTAGGAAAAGAGGGTGCAGATATTAATCCGCCCCATGCCACTATGGACATACAGCTAAGCCATTAATTGGCTTGTTGTGCGCTCTATAAACTATAAAGTAACCTCGTAAATAGAAAATTGTAAGTAAGGAAATCCATGCTACTTACAAAATCCTTAATGCCACTCCCCTAAGTTGGTTCATGTCTGGAATTGTGCATCCACCTAAGTGCCGTTATCTGTTAGACGCGAAAGCCGGGCAATGACAAATGAAATGCTTCAACGTCTCATCATCTACCCCGCATGCCCTACATATGCTATCACTTGCCGTACCGATTTGCTTGCTTCCTTTCAGTAACAACCTCGTCTTCTCACGATCTGGATCCCCCATAGGATTTTCGCCGTCCTACCGATGGTTTTGCTGTTCCACAATGTTGCATGCGCATTCGTCGACCACTCCCTTAACTCGGACTGCGTCGACATTTACTAATACATAATAAGATGAAATTTTTGCAATGGAGGACACCGTGTCGCAGAGGTTAGCATGTCCGCCTATGATGTCGAGTTCAAGTCCCGGCGTGAACATCAGTCAAATTTTCAGCTGTGATTATCCCCTGACTAATGACTGCTACATTTGTGATGTATCCTGTCATGTTAAAACATCTCTACCAAGTGAGGTCGTTATGCAGCACGCCGTTCGATCTCGGTATACGATAGAAAGCCCCTTATCGTTGAACTTTAATCGGACTGCACTCATTGATATGAGAGAGGTATCCCCTGCTCCTTAATGAAGTGTTCATTGGAAATTTAGTAAGCTAGCGAATCCCCCGATTGTTAAATAAAATAGACAAAATTTTGCGAATTTCGGGCAATACTTGAACATTTATTTTTAAACGAATTCAACACTGAATTAGGAAACATTTTTTTTATAAATGTCATAATATAGCAAGGTATGAAACTTTGTTCCTGAAAATCGGATGAAAATTTCGTGTTCTATTTCCTCAAGAAATCCAGTCCGAATATTAACAAATACAATGCAAATGCAAATCTTGTCCACGAACATATCATTAGTACTGCACGATTCAAGTTTATGCTTAACGATAAAGGACCTCCCTTTTATAATCGAACAAAGGTATTCTTATAACAGTTGCCGGGAAGTCTGTCAATAAAGTACTTAATACGAAATTTCATGCAAATCAGAATGTTATAGACTAATTTGGATCGTATTTGGCACTGTTGGCTCAAGAAGTCAAACCGGCTGATCGGTTTATATGGGAGCTATATCAGATTATAGACCGATTTTTTGGGCAACCCAATATATAAAGATTACAGAAAATTTAATTCTCTAGCCGAAAGTATAATAGATGCCTAAGTGCCTCGACCGTCTGAGCTTCTTCTTCGAGTTTTAATACCCAGTTTCGAGACGTCGCTCTCCACTTGGTCACTCCATCGGAGTTGTGATATTCCCCTTTTAAGTTTTTTTTAAGACCGCCTTCAAAAGTCTTCGAAAGTCCATAACCATAACACACAAACAACGCAAAATGGTTCGAACTGGTAACATACGAAAAATCAGGGTTGCACTAAACACTGATTTTGACAGAAGGTGTACTCAATATTTTGTTGTTGGGCAACTGCTATTACCTGTAAATTATTGTAATATATCCTGCGTTCAACTATGCTATCGCCGTCATACAGCTCGTGGTTCATTAGCGATAATTACCAAAAAAAAAAATTAATTTTTTAGCAAAATATTGGTCGAAAGTTACAGTTTCTATTGCATTTTTAATAAAACTTAGAATGAACTTTAATCAAATATACTTTTTTACACTTTTTTTCTAAAGCAAGCTAAAAGTAACAGCTGATAACTGACAGAAGAAAGAATGCAATCACAGAGTCACAAGCTGTGAAAAAAATTGTCAACGCCAACTATATGAAAAATCCGCAATTACTTTTTGGGCAACCCAATACTACTAATACTAATTTCCCATGAAGGGAATACTTCTCTCATATCAATGAGTGCAGTTGGATTTAAGTTTTAGAGGTCAATGATAAGGGGCCCCATTTGTTGTAGTTAAGGTTGTGTAAATCGGGCTGAACTGTTTGAGCGGAGGATGAAGATATGTAACAAACAATTATCCAAAAATTTTGTTATGGTAATCCGATTTTTTGATCCCAATAATCGAAATCTACTATTTCGTATTTTGCTTATTGATATCAAAAGGGAAAAAATTGACAGCTTGCGTTTCTCTATTTGCAAAACAAAAATATGCTCCCTTATAAGATGGTAGGGTGTAATGCCTCATATACAGATTTTCATTGTGTATGACAATAACCCTGCGTGACCACATAATAATCAGTTCAGGCAGGGCCGAACTTTGGATACCTACCACCTCGGGTATATATGTAAACCCCCTTTTGTCATAATCCGATAAAAAATGCATAATTTGGAGCAAATTCGACACGGATATTGAAAGGTCTAAAAAGTACAAGTCACTGTCAATTTTGTGGAACAAAATATCGGTCTTTTTGGCGGCCATATCTTAATATAGACCGATCTGAACCATATACGACACGAATGTTGAAAAGCCCAACATAAGTCACTGTGTCAAATTTGGGCGAAATCGGATTATAAATGCGCCTTTTATAGGGCCAACACTTTAAATCGAGAGATCGGTCTATATGGCAGCTATACCGATCTGAGCCAAATTAAAGAACAATGTTGAAGGGTCTAACACAACTCACTGTCCCAAAATTCGGCGAAATCGGAAAATAAATTCGGCTTTATGGGCCCAAGACCTTAAATCGAAAGATTGGTCTTTATGGCAGCTATATCCAAATGTGGACCGATCTGCGCAATATTCCAGGAAGGGGTCCAAGACCTTAAATCGAGAAAACGGTCTATATGGCAGCTTTATCCAAATCTGGACCGATCTGGGTTAATTTGAAGAAGGATGTCGAAGGGCCTAACTCAACTCACTGTCCCAAATTTTGGCAAAAGCGGACAATAAATGCGACTTTTATTAGCCCAAGACCTTAAATCGAGAGATTGGTCTATATGCCAGCTATATCCAAATCTGGACCGATCTGGGCCAAATTGACGAAGGATATCGAAGAGCCTTATATAACTCATGGTCTCAAATTTTGACGAAATCGGATAATAAATGCGACTTTCATGGGCCCAAAACCTTAAATCAAGAGATCAGTCTATATAGCAGCTATATCCAAGTCGGGACCAATCTAGACCAAATTAAAGAAGGATTTCGAATGGCCTAACACAACTCACGGTCCCAAATTTTGGCAAAATCGGACCATAAGTATGCCTTTTATGGGCCCAACACCTTAAATCGAGAGATCGGTCTATATAGCAGCTTTATCCGAGTCTGGTCCGATCTAGTCCAAATTAAAAAAGGTTATCGACTTGCCTAACAAATCTCACTGTCCAAAATTTCCGCGAAATCGGATAATAAATGTGGCTTTTATGGGCCTGGGACCATAAATCGGCGGATTGGTATATATGGCGGCTATATCAATATTAGCCGATGTTGCCTATCTTCGAACTGATCCTGCTTATGAATAAAAAAGAATCTGTGCAAAGATCTTCTTAGATTTTTACTCTGATCAAGAGTATATACACTTTTTAGGGTAGGAAATTTATATTTCGATGTGTTGCAAACGGAATGACAAAATGAATATGTAAGTTTACACGTTTGGTAACACGTTTTTGGTAATTTAAGTGACATATATACATGAATATACCTGAATGTGCATCTCACACATCCATTCACAATTCGTGAAAACTGTTGCATATTTTGGTACTTCTATCGACTAATCAGCCAAGAAATCCGTTTTATTTCGGATTTAAAAATAAATCCAGTTAAAATCGGATTTACATTTGAATGGTAAAACCTGCCAATAAACCCAGGAGTTAGCACTTAAATCACGAAAGGCCATAAAATAGGATTTAGTGCCCAATGTAGAAGAACTTTAATTGCCTTATTCACAAAAGTTAATAAAACCTTAAAATAGGTTTATTAGACAGTTCTATAAAGGAAATTTGTCTTGAAATCAAATAAACCTATTTCAAATCTACATTAAATTTTGTGAAAACCGATGTTAGGCCTTAAATAATACCAATATTTTAGATGTATACATTTTGTTCTAAAGTATGTTGACATCACTGAATTTAAACATAAGAGGGTGGAACCATTGAGTGAAATATGCTGGCTGAGACATTTGTTCCTGGTACCGTTTATACATGCTAATCGATTGTATCCAACCCGACTTCGGGGTTTCTAAAACCGTTCCCGAGAACAACGAAAGTAAAGCTATATACCCTCACATACACCTAAAATAAATTCAATGCAGAAGTAGTATCAGTTTTTTCAAATCTCTTATGAGGGGACACGCACATTATTCAAATTTTAAATTGTTTTTATCCAAACAAAAGAAAACAATCACACACTCATCATTCTGTTTATTGTTAATAATTAATTATCTCTTGGTTTGTTCGTCGGGGGAACCCGTTTAACATTTAGTCAATATCGAGATCTGGTTTGTAGCTGCCGCCGGCTGGCTGATGTGACCTATAACATTTTGTTGAAATGTGATATTTTGGAACTTTGTTTTGCCATCAAATTCAGCTAGTCGTAAAATGTCACTAAATTGAACTAAGCTATAGTTTAAGTTTTTGTTTTTGTTTGGCTGCACGAATATCCAACAATGATTAAATTGCAAACTGGTATTTATTTCTTTTAAAAAACAAGAAGACAGCCATGTAAAACTAGTGTTAACAAAGGCAAGAAATGAATATGCAGCAATATAAGAATGCTGCTGTTGGGAGTTGGTATTTTTTAATCGGATAATACTTTGGCAACGGACCGCAACATGGACCGCTAAATCATATTTTCTTTTCCTAAATATTAATGCATTTCTTGTTTGGCAATTTTTAAACTTTAGAAGTTATTTGAAAATATTAAAATATCGTGTACAAGTTTTCGAATATCTTTTATATTGTAGGCTATTTCTGAAGACAGCAGAAAATGTTTGATATTTGGCAAAAAAAGATAGCTGCCCCGTTTCCAGTAGGTTTTCATATTTCCGCAAGCATTTTTGCAGCCAATACTAATAATGTTTACAAGTACTGATGAATATTGCAAAACCAATGTAAAATCTGGTATCTTTTAAAGAGGGTGATTTTTAAGAGCTATAGGAAAGTTAAAAAAACACATAAAATTCTGAAAAATGCATGAAATCTTTATTTGAATCGGTAGTACAGTCCATATAATTTAATGTTTGAGGATTATTTAATGCAAATGTTGACCGTGACTGCGCCTCAAATGGTCCATCCGCTTAGTCCAATTTTGGCATATTATTTCCACCATTTTGGCTGGTTCTCACGAATAAATGCTTCAATGTTGTCTTCCAATGCGTCAATTGAAGCTGGCTTGTCTACATAGACAAGAGCCCCACAAAGAATATTCTAAATGCAGTAAATTGCACGATTCATGGGACCAATTGACCGGTCCCGAACGTGAAATAAAATTTTCATCGAACTCGCCTCTCAATAAGTCCATTGTTAAGCGTGTTGTGTGGCATGTGGCACCATCTTGTTGAAACCTCACGTCGTGCAAGTCAAGTTCTTGTACTTTTGGCAAAACAGAGTTGAAAATCATCTCACGATAGCGCTCGCCATTCACAGTTGCGTTACGATTTACATCACCTTTGAAGAAGTGCGGTCTAATGAAGCCACCAGCTCATAAACGGCACCAAACTGCGATTTTTCAGGATGCATTGGTAGCTGCTTATTTACGTACCCATTGAACCAAAAATAAGCTTTATCACTGAACAATATCTGCATTGCATAGCGCGCGATGAACTTTCTTAACATAGCACGCAGCGGACCCTGCCCCTTACCCCAATTTTCAAAAGCGCCAGATCTCAGAGATTTGTGCACTAATTTAAGCGAAATTATGTATGCCACCTTATGGTATCCCAAAAATACTTATTTGGTATAAAATGTTGGGGTCAAGTAACCTGGGGGGACGACCGATCCCCCAACCCACCCAAATGGACATGGACATGTCCCGATTGGGAAAAAAGTTATGAAAGGTATGTAGTAGTAGAGTACGGACTTGGTATACAAATTTCTCCATAAATGTTGGGGGATCCCCCATCTCCAAAAACTCCCCAACAGGACACTTTCACCTCTTTGTGCCATATGGATATCAAATGAAGCTATTGAAAAGTAGAGTAAGAATCTGATATAAACATTTATTCTTTGGTGTCTGGGAATTAAAAGAAAAGTCTGTGACAGTGGAGTTCGAATCTAATGTTAATGTAAAGATCCAAGTATCTGGGCCACGCCCTGCCGTTCAGCAGGACATATAGATGGCGACATCAGAGAACTCGAACAAATTGTCTTTTGGGTCTTAACGTCGGAGGGACAGACCCTCTCCCCTCTCCTCAAAATATATAAACAACACCAATCTGTCATGTAGGACTGCTGAGAACATATTGTACATAAATGAAACAAAAAGTAATTAAAAATAATATATGAAGATCGATCAGGATAGAATAGGACAGCAACAAAAAGTCTTTGTAGTAGAGTAGAGTTTTTGATCCAAAATTGGGATAGACAACGGTAGGACATGCGGATCTTTATAAACGTGAAATATGATTTTGAAAGTTGATAGCCAATACAACAAAAAATTAATTAGTGTGGATCTGAACGAGATTCGTAGGCCTGAATGTTTTGTTCACCAGCTTGAAAAGGCTTAAAGAAAAATCCATTTGCAAAAACAGCAGATTTTGTGTGCTGAAAATAGAAAAGCAGACATGACTGCTCTGTTTGCATATAAATGACGGTTTTTGTTCTGCTATTTCAGCTAAATCGATCTGGATGGTTCAACGGCAGGAACTCGACGACTTCAGCCATTTATACATAGTGTCTGTTTCATCGGACTTTGTATTTCTTACGCTTAGCGTTCATTTATATGACTATTTTGAAAAAAGGCTGAATGGCTGTGTTCAAATCCTGGCGAGAGCATCAGAAAACAATTAAGTGGTGGTTAGCCGCTCCTAATGCTGTCGACATTTGTGAGGAACTTTGCCTGATAAGAACTTCTTCCAAAGAGGTGTCGCACTCCGCCACACCGTTCGGACTCGGCTACAAAAAGAGGCCCCTTATAATTGAACTTAAATTTAAATCGGACAGCACACATTGATATGTGAGTTTGTCCCTGTTCCTGAATGGCAAATTTGCGTTTTGCATATAGAAAAGAAGTTGGAACATATCACAATTCACAGTTTTTCTATAATCTTGATCAAGTTTCAATTTTTAAGTTATTATTTATTAACAATAACGTAAAAAATGTTTATAATAGTCTAAACAAGTAAAAGCGTGCTAAGTTCGGCTGGGCCGAATCTTATATACCCTCCACCATGGATCGCATTTGACGAGTTCTTTTCACGGCATCTCTTCTTAGGCAAAAAAAAGGATATAAATAAAGATTTGCTCAGCTCTTAGAGCGATATCAAGATATGGTCCGGTTTGGACCACAAATAAATTATATGTTGGAGACCTGTGTAAAATGTCAGCCAATTCGAATAAGAATTGTACCCTTTGGGGGCTTAAGAAGTAAAATAGAGAGATCGATATATAAGGGAGCTGTATCGGGCTATAAACCGATTCAGACCATAATAAACACGTATGTTGATGGTCATGAGAGGATCCGTCGTGCAAAATTTCAGGCAAATCGGATAAGAATTGCGCTCTCTAGAAGCTCAAGAAGTCAAGACCCAAGATCGGTATATATAGCAGCTACATCAGGTTATGGACCGATTTGAACCATACTTGCCACAGTTGTTGGATATCATAACAAAACACGTGGTGTAAAATTTCATTCTAATCGGATAAGAATTGCGCACTCTAGAGGCTCAAGAAGTCAAGACCCCAGATCGGTTTATATGACAGCTATACCAGTTAATGGATCGAATTGAACCATACTTAGCACAGTTGTTAAAAGTGCCACTAAAATACAGTTATTGGATATTGTAACAAAACACGTCGTGCAAAATTTCATTCCAATCGGATAAGAATTGCGCACTCTAGAGACTCAAGAAGTCAAGACCTAAGATCAGTTTGTATGGCAGCTATATCAGGTTATGAACCGATTTCAACCATACTTGACAAAGTTTTTGGATATCATAGCAAAACACGTCGTGCAAAATTTCATTCAAATCGGATAAGAATTGCGCACTATAGAGGCTCAAGAAGTCAAGACCCAAGGACGGTTTATATGACAGCTATATCAGGTTATGGACCGATGTGAACAATACTTGGCACAGTTGTTGGATATCATAACAAAACACGTCGTGCAAAATTTCATCCCAATCTGATAAGAATTGCGCACTCTAGAGGCTCAAGAAGTCAAGACCCAAGATCGGTTTATATGGCAGCTATATCAAAACATGGACCGATATGGCCCATTTACAATACCAACCGACCTACACTAATAAGAAGTATTTGTGCAAAATTTCAAGCGGCTAGCTTTACTCCTTCGGAAGTTAGCGTGCTTTCGACAGACAGACGGACGGACGGACGGATAGACGGACGGACATGGCTAGAACGACATAAAATGTCTCGACGATCAAGAATATAAATACTTTGTGGGGTCTCAGACGAATATTTCGAGTTGTTACAAACAGAATGACGAAATTAGTATACCCCCCATCCTATGGTGGAGGGTATAAAAAGCAAGGGAGGCAGGTAAATGAAAGCAAGAAAAACTTACTTAAAGTTAATGGATTGTTAATGCGACCAATATTTTTACTTCAACAGCTGATGGGGAAAATCTTAACTATATGCGCGTTCAAATTATGATGAAATGGAACAGACTGACCTATATTGGGCGCCCTCTCTTAAAATTAAGTTTCCACCATTTAATTCTAAAAATAACAAGTAAAAAGGCGTTAAGTTCGGCCGGGCCGAACTTTGGATACCCACCACCTCGGGTATATATGTAAACCACCTTTCATCAAAATTCGGTGAAAATTCCATATCCTGTGTCACATAGCAGTTATATCAAAATATGATCCAATTTGGACCAAATACTGATAAATACAAGTCATTGTTTAATTGTGTATAACAAAATATTGGTCTTTTTAGTAGTTATATCTAAAAATAAACCGATCTGAACTATATACGACACGGATGTCGAAAAGCATAACATAAGTCAGTGTGTCAATTTTCAGTGTAATCGGATTAAAAATGAGCCTTCTATGGGGCCAAGAATTTAAATCGAGAGATCGGTCTATATGGCAGCTATATGCAAATCTTGATCGATCTAGACCAAATTGCAGAAATATGTGGAGGGGCTTAACTTAACTCTTTGTCTCAAATTTCGGCAACATCGGACAATAAATGCGCTTTTTATGGCCCCAAAACCTAAAACCGAGAGATCGGTCTATATGGCAGCTATATCCAAATCTGGACCGATCTAAGCCAAATTGAGAGAGAATATTGAAGGACTGAACTCAACTAACTGTCCGAAATTTCAGCAAAATCGGATAATAAATGTGGCTTTTATGGGCCTAAGACCCTATATCGGAGGATCGGTCTATATGGCAGCTATATCCAAATCTGATCCGATCCGTAGCGTGATTTCAACAGACAGACGGACAGACGGACGGACGCTGATCAAGAATATATATACTTTATAGGGTCGGAAATGGATATTTCGATGTGTTGCAAACGGAATGACAAAAGGAATATACCCCCATCCGTCGGTGGTGGGTATAAAAAAAATAATTTTTTGGAATAAACCGAGTTTTATGCACTAATGCCCATCTGCGGAAAACAGTTGGCCTTCTCACAAAAACCACTGAGAGTTGATCTTACAAGAGAGCCGATACACATACCCACTCAACTTTAAGCATCTTGCATTATAGGAGGCCTAAAAGATAGCATTTTATCAGCCAATGAAAGTGCTAATAGTTCATGAGAACTTCTCATAATATGGCTAAATGAATGGGCTGTAGTACATTTGTTGCCTGATTTTCATAAAATTAGACACAAGTATTTTTTCGGTTTAAGGACGCAATTGATTTTGAATAAAATAAACCGATATACCCTTTTAAAGCTGTAGAAGCCACAATTTTAATCCCATCTTTACGGAATTTGACATGAACCGCTCTTTTTGAAGTTTTAATACGTACGAACAATTTCGTCAAAATCGTTCAGATTTAGATATAGCTCCCATATATATCTTTCATCCGATATGGTCTTTTAGGCCATAATAGCCACAATTTTGGTCCCATCTTTACAAAATTTTGCATGAAATGTTTTTTTGACGTCCCAGCACTTGTGAAAAATTTTATCAAAATCGGTTCAGATATAGATATAGCTACCATATATATCTTTCATACAATATGGGTTTTTAAGCCGTAGTAGCCACCCACCTTAAATGGGAACAAGTCTATAAGGCAAGATAAAGAGAAATCTAATCCAGGTTAAATTGGGTCGTAAATGCTCCTTTTATGGGTCCATGACCCATTGTCGCTAGATTGCTCTTTATAGCAGCTATATTCAAATATTTTCCGATATGAACCACATTTGGGTCGGACAACGGAAACTTAAAAAAAAAAATTTCAGCGAAATCGAATAATAATTGCGACATTTATGACCTTAAGACCCTAAATCGACAGACCGGTCTATATGGCAGCTGTATCTAACTACAGTGTTATCTTAACCATATTTGAATCAGATTTTGGGAAGCTTAAAAAAACTCACAGCTTAAACTTAAGCTTAAAAAAGCTAACGGTTTCAAATTAATCGAAATCGGATAATGCGGCATTCATGGCCTTAAGACCCCAAATCGGCACTTGTATCTAACTATAGTCCGATCTTAACCATATTTGAATCAGATTTTGGGAAGCTTAAAAAAACTCACAGTTAGGAACCACAGTTAGGAACCACAACTTTGAGATAGTCAGCAACTTTATCTACCTCGGCGCCGACTTAACTGAAACGAATGACACCAGTTTTGAAACAAAGCGAAGATGCTACTTTGGATTATGTCAGCAGTTTAGAAACAAGGCCACCTCTCGACAAACGAAATTACACCACACAATACACTGATACTACCTGTGTTGTTATATGGCTCTGAGGCATGGGTACTTGTGAAAGCAGATGAGGCAGTGGAGTATTTGAGAGAAAGATTTTTCGTAAAATATATGAACCAGTTTGCGTTAATTGAGAATATAGACGACGTATGAACCACGAGCTGTATGAGCTCTATGACGACGATAGCATAGTTACAATCATCAAAAAACAACGGCTGCGTTGGCTAGGTCATGTTGTCAGAATGGATGAAGAAGCTCCAGCAAAGAAGTCTTTTGAATGCAAACACGGTGGTATACGCAAACCGGGAAGACCAAAAGCCCGATGGAAGAATCAAATGGTTCGAAACTTGGTGTCAGAGATTTTAGAATGAGCGCAGAAGATCGAGGCGCTTGGAACGCTATTCTACGTTCGGCTAGTGGAACTAATGTTCTGTCGTTGCCAATTAAAAAAAGAAGAAAAACAAGTAAAAGCGTGCTAAGTTCAGCCGGGCCGAATCTTATATACCCTCCACCGTGGATCGCATTTTTCGAGCTCTTGCCACGGTATGTCTTTTTAGGCAAACAAAGGATAAAAATAAAGAATTGCTATGTTATTGGATATATATATAGGAGACTATAGTAGAAGTCATTGTGTAAAATTTCAGCCAAATCTAGTAAGAATTGCGCTCTTTAGGGGCTGAAGGACTAAAATAGGGAAATCGGTTTATAGAGGAGCTGTATTAGGCTATGAACCGATTCATGCCATATTCAACACGTATGTTAATGGTCATGAGAGAAGCCGTTGTACAAAATTTCAGCCGAATGGAATAATACTTGCGCCCTTTAGAGGCTCAAGAAGTCAAGACACCAGACAGGTTTATATGACAGCCATATCAGGTTATGGACCGATTCCAACTATTCTTAGCACATCTTTTGAAAGTCATAACAAAAAACGTAATGGAAAAGTTCAGCCAAATCGGATAGGAATTGCTCACTGCAGAGACTCAAGAAGTCAAGACCCCAGATCGGTTTATATGGCAGCTATATCGGGTTAAGAACCGATTTGAACTATTCTTAATACAGTTGTTGGAAATCATAATAAAACACCACGTGCAAAATTACAGCCACATCGGATATGAATTGCGAACTCTAGACGCTCAAGAAGTCAAGACCCCAGATAGGTTTATATGACAGCTATATCAGGTTATGGACCGATTTCAACTATACTCAGCACAGTTGTTGGAAGTCATAATAAAACACCTCATGCAAAATTTCAACACCTCGGAATATGCGTCTGCGACCCCATAAAGTATATATATTCTTGATCGTTATGTCATTTTAAGTCGATGTAGCCATACCCGTCCGTCTGTCTGTCAAAAGCACGCAAACTTTCGAAGGAGTAAAACTAGTAGCTTGAAATTTTGCACAAATACTTTTCATTAGTGTAGGTCAGTTGGGATAGTAAATGGGCGAAATCGGTCCATGTTTTGATATATTTGTCATATAAACCGATCATGGGTCTTGACGTCTTGACCCTCTAGAGGATGCAATTCTCGTCCGATTTTACTGAAATTTTGTACGTGTTTTGGTATCACTTCCAAAAATTGCGCTAAGTATGGTTTAAGTCGGTTCATGTTTTGATATAGGTGCCACATAAACCTATCTTATGTCTTGACTCCTTGAGCCTCTACAGGTCGCAATTCTTATCCGATTTGACTGAAATTTTCCACGTAGCATTTTGGTATCACTTCCAATAACTGTGTTAAGAATGATTCAAATCGGTTTATAATCTAGTATAGCTGTCATATAAGCCGGTTTTGGATCTTGAGCCAATAGAGCGCGCATTTCTCATCCGATTTGGCTGATATTTTGCGTGAGGTGTTTTGTTATGACTTCTAATAACTCTGCTAAGTATGGCGCAAATTCGTACATAATCTGATATAGCTGCCACAAACCGATCTGGGATCTTGACTTCTTGAGCCTCTAGAGGGCGCAATTTTCATCCGATTTTTGAGAAATTTTGTACAACAGCTTCTCTTATGACCTTTAACATACGTGTCGAATATGGTCTAAATCGATCAATAGCTTGATACAGCTCCCATATAAACCTTTCTCCCGATTTTGCTTCTTGATTCCCTACAAGGCGCAATTCTTATCCGAATGAACTGAAATATTAAGTTATGATTTCTACAATGTTCAGCGGACTATTACTTGATATAGCTTCAATAGCACAATAGTTCTTATTCAATATTCTTGGTTTACCTAAAAAGAGATACCGCGCATAGAACTCGACAAATTCGATCCATGGTGGAGGGTATATACGATTCGGCTCGGCCAAACTTAGCACGCTCTTACTTCTCGTTATTTATTTATTTTGTTGCATTAAATTTATATATTTTTGGCTCAAGATTAGTGCTTGTCATTTTCTAAAAAACATTTTATGTTTCCAACCTGTATTTTATTTTAATTCTATTATATACCTAGTGTGATCTAATGAACTAACAAAATAATTTTTCAAAACTAGTATTTTTTGAATAAATTTTCGTTTATAAAAAAGTGTTAAAAAACCTCGACACAAAGTACACAAAAAAATTTCTCCACACCATTTAAAGATAAATAATGCTAGTAATACGAAACTTCAATGCGAAAGAACCTGAAAACTTAGCGCAAAATTTAACGGCACACTTAAAGAAGGAACTTAAATAATAAATGCTAGGAACACAGCATTGAGTTCTTGTATTTGAATTAACAGGGTCAGTTGCAACTGGCATTGAAGCCTCGTACTGCTAGCATTAATCTTTAGTTGGTAAAGTGGAATTTTTTACTTATACGTTACATGAGTAAAAAATCAAAACCCATTTTGCTAAAGATATAAAACTACTTTCCTTAGTTGTGATAAATTCAATTTTATTTCATTTCAGTTAAAAGTTCTGCTTCATCATGTAATGTGAGTTGATATTATTCGTAACAAAAACGACAATCTCTCAACATCATTGAAGTTTTCATTGCAGTGAAGCACAAAAATTGAATTGAAAAAAAAATAATAAAAACCTGCTCCAAAGAAACGTAGATAGCAACACAATATCATTGCACATGACAGAGTCTTCGATTCATGCAGAGAGCACGCAGACATCTGCATGAGGGAGATGTTCTTCCCTAGCCAACCGAATCACCACTGATATTGCTTTCTGTTATGATCATCATGCCGGTCTCTTGTGTCGCTGGTTTACCTTGAACTATTTAAATTAAGGTGATCAACCCGTTTATGAAATTGGGTTTACCACTTCAAGGCTGTTTCCAAAAGTCCCAAATGAAGTGGAACTAAACAACTTAGGATGCGAGTACTACGGTAACGGAACAATTTGAGACATATCCAATTATCGTGCAATTTCTTATCCAGAGGTGAGCATTCGTTGAAGCCAATATTATCGAGATATTGAAAATTTTTCTATTATTGTGTCTGCCATTGTTTGTTTATTTTTGTGTGAATTCGTTGACTGAATATTCATAGCTTGAACAGTCTGTTACGCAAATTTCCAACCTTGACGGACGGATTGAAAACCATAAACCAGCCGAAGCCAACAGCCAGCATCAAAACAACAGCGGAAAGCAAATCATTCCACCATCAGCTACAGTCGTTGCTGGTACAATTTGTGCGAATCATTTCTCAAATTGAAATTGTGAACACCAAAACCAAATGCCCATCGAGTATTGAATAAAAAAAGAAGAAACAGAGAACGGTTGTTTTATCGTCCTCTTTGTCGATATTGTGACACAATTGCGTTTTTAGTCTAAAGGCTGCAAATATGTTCGCTTTTCGTGATGAAAATCAATATTTTTACGCCATTCCTTTTTTTAAAACTTGCTGATTTCATTCAGTAGGATAAAACATCATCACTTCTAGTAAAAGATTAATAAAAGTGTTGTGTTATCATTGAGGTTTTTGTAGTGTTTCAAAACAATATTTTTCTTACCGCTCTATTAGCGCAAACTTAGATGCAGTACTGTAAGCGGGTACTTCCAATCTCGCGTAAAGAGTTGCAAGAGAGTGTGGGATAAATATTTCGATTTTCTCTCAATTTTAAAAAGAATTTAAGGGAGAGTGAGAGGGTGATTTTAAAGATTACTAACTGGTTTTTGCCCAAGTATCAAAGATGACAGACTTCTTGATGCACATATTAAATGTGTGTAATATAACTCTTTCATAAAAACTCTGGTACTTAAATCTTTTTAATTTTGTGCAAATAATTAAAACAAGTAAGTGCGCGCTAAGTTCGGCCGGGCCAGATTTTATATACCCTCCACCATGGATCACATTTGTCGAGTTCCATGCGCGGTATCTCTTTTTGGGCAAACAAAGAATATTGAATAAGAACTGTTATGCTATTGGCCCATAAATGAGTGCTGAACATTGCAGAAGTCATTGTGTAATAGACGATAGGTTTATATGGGAGCTGTATCAAGCTATTGATCGATTCAGACCATATAAGACACGTATGTGGAAGGACATGAGAGAAGGCGTTGTACCAAATTTATGCCAAACCGGATGAGAATTGCGCCTTCTAGAGGCTTAAGAAGCCAAGATCCCAGATCGGTTTATATGGCAGCTATACCAGATTATAACCCGATTTAAATCATACTTAGCACAGTTATTGCGCGCTCTATTGGCTCAGGAGGCCAAGATCCCTGATCGGTTTATATGGCAGCTATATCAGGTTATGTACCGATTTGAATCATATTTAGCACAGTTATTACGCGCTCTATTGGCTCATAAAGTCAAGATCCAAGATTGGTTTATATGACAGCTATACCAGATTACGAACCGATTTAGGTCATACTTAACACAGTTGTTGGAAATGACATCAAAACACTACGTGCAAAATTTCAGTCCATTCGGACGAGAATTGCTCCTTCTAGAGACACAAGAAATCAAGACCCAAGATCGGTTTATATGGTAGCTATATCAAAACATGGACCGAATTGAACCTAACCAAGCGCAGTTGTTGGAAGTGATACCAAAACACAAAGTGGAAAATTTCAGTCAAATCGGAATAGAATTGCTCCCCCTAGAGACTCAAGAAGTCAAGACCCAAGATCGGCTTTTATGGCAGATATACCAAAACGAGGACCGATTTGGCCGATTTACAATCCCAACCGACCTACACTAATTAAAAGTATTTGTGCAAAATTTCAAGCGGCTGGCTTTACTCCTTCGAAAGTTAGCGTGCTTTCGACAGACAGACGGACGGACATGGCTAGATCGACTTAAAATTACACGACGATCAAGAATATATATACTTTATGGGGTCTCAGATTCATATTTCGAGGTGTTACAAACAAAATGACGAAATAAGTGTACCCCCATCCTATGGTGAATGGTATAAAAAATATATGTATATATAGTTATTTTTTAGACTCCATTGCAGGGTATTGTCCGCTATAGACCATTTCGTTCAATGCTTGCTATTCAAGGAATAGCACAGCAAAGGAAAAAACTTTCAAAAGTAATGCAAAATGTATGATGCTGTTCAAAAGCATTTGAGCGGGTATCTGTATCGCAATTTCTGATTCGCCAAGAATACCTGCAGTGATACCTACAACACATGAGATGTGCCTTTCGTTTGGTTTGTCTGCTTGCGCTTTCTTTTTATACCCTTCACCATAGGATGGGGGCATACTAATTTCGTTATTCCGTTTGTAATTCAACGAAGTATTCCTCTAAGACCCCATAAATTACATATATTCTTGATTGTCATGACATTTTAAGTCGATCTAGCCATGTCCGTCCGTCCGTCTGTCGAAAGCACTCTAATTTTCGAAGGAGTTAAGCTAGGCGCTTTAAATTTTGCACCAATACTTCTTATTATTGTAGGTCGGTTGGGATGGTAAATGGGCCACATCGTTCTATATTTTGATATAGATGCCATATAAACCAATCTTGGGTCTTGACTGAGCCACCAGAGGGCGCAATTCTTCCCCGATATGGCTAAAATTTCGCATGAGATGTTTTGATATAGCTGTCATATAAGCCGATCTTGGACCTTGACTAATTGAGCCACTAGAGGGCGCAACTCATCTCCGATTTGGCAGAAATTTCACATGAGATGTTTTGTTATGATTTCAACAACTGTGCTGAGTATGGTCCAAATCGGTTCATAACCTGATTTAGCTGCCCTATAAACCAATTTGTGCTATAGAGCGCAATAATTTTCCGATTTAGCTGAAATTTTGCATGAAATGTTTTGGTCTGACTATCAACCACTGTGCTAAGTATGGTTTAAATCGATCCATAACCTGATATAGATGCCATGTAAACCGATTTCGGATTTTGACTTTTTGAGCCGCTAGAGAGCGCAATGATTATCCGGTTTGGTAGAAATTTAGCATAGAGTCTTTTATTTTAACTTCCAACAACTGGAAGGTTTGTATCGGTTTATGTTCTAAATCGGTTCATAACCTGATATAGCCGCTATATATACCGATCCCCAATTATATTTCTTGATCCCATAGAGCGCGCAATTCTTATCCGATTTTGCTTAAATTTTGCACAATGGTCTCCAACAGCCAAATTAAGAACAGCTCCAATTGCAATAGCAAGTCTTATTTATTATCCTTTGTTTGCCTATAGAGATATATCGGGCAAATAACTTGTCAAATGTGATCCATGGTGGGGGGTATAAAGGATTCGGCCCAACCGAACTTAGGACGCTTTTATTTGTTTTGCTCTTAAAATTTTAATTAAGGTCCATTGTGTGACGTTGCTGAAAGCATTTGACCGGCTATGTGTACTTTTGGCAAAATTGAGTTTGTTTGTTGCTATTGGCATTGTTGGATAATTTGGATTTGAATAAGAAAGTAAGATTTTACTTGTTATACCCTACACCACTATTGTGGTTCAGTGAATTTGTTAGACCCATTGATAGGTATACCGATCGACTCAGAATCACTTTCTAATTCGATTTAGATATGTCCGCTAGTCCGTCTGTCGAAATCACGATAGAGGTCGAACGTGTATAGCAGGCCCCTTGAACTTTTGCACAGATACTCAATAACGATGTAGATTGTTGAGGGATGCAAATGGGCCATATCGGTTTAGATTTAGGTATAGCTCCCATATATATCCCCGATCTCCAGATTTGACTTCTTGAGGCCCTGGAAGCCGCAATTTTTATCCGATCTGGCTGAAAATTTGCACGTAGCGTTCTGACTCCAAACAATTGTGCGAAGCATGGTTCAAATTGGTATAGCTCCCATAAAAACCGATCTCCGGATTTGAATTCTTAAGCCTCTGGAAGCCGCAATTTTTATCCGATTTGGTTGAAATATTGCTTTTGGTGTTCTTTTATGATTTCCAACAACTGTGTCACATACGGTCTAAATCAGTCAATAACCTAGTATAGCTCCCGTTTAGACCGATCGCCTGATTTAATTTTCTGAGCTTTTACAAGCCGCAATTTTTGTGCGCTTTGGTTGAAATTTTGCATGTAGTATTTCGTTATTACTTTTCATGACTGTGCCAAGTACGGTTCAATCGGTCCATAACCTGTTGTAGCTCCTATATAAACCGATCTCCCAATTTGATCTCTTGACATTATACGTACTCAGAACGTTTTGAGCCAAGAAATGGAATTAAATCGTGAAAATTTTCGTGCGTTTTTTTTTACAACTTTCGACGTGGATTAACTCAACAACAGTGCATCGATGAACTTAATTCAATATTTGGCGATGAAGCTCCATCAAGGACCAGGGTTTATTGATGGTGTGGTGAATTCAACCGAGGTCGTAGTTCACTCCAAGACGTATTTCGTGATGGTCGTCCAAAATCAGTTGCTGTTCCAAAAACCATTGATGCTGTGCGTCAACTGATATTGCAAGATCGTCATATGACCTATCGTGAGATTGAGACAAAAGTAGGCATTAGTGGGAGCAGCATACATTCAATATTGGCTGAACATTTGACCGCCAAAAAAATTTGCTCGCGTTGGATCCCACACAATTTTTCAATCGCTCAAAAAAGGCTCGTGTCGATATGTCGAAAATAATTCTACAAAAATACGAAACAACTGCATTTTTGAGCACTCAAAATATCGATTTGATTAGCGGTATAGTCGTATAGTTTTGACATGGCACCGACAGACTTGTTTTTATTCCAGTACGAAAAAAATGAAATGAGAGGTCAAAGTTTTTCGATACCTAAAGAAGCGGTTGATGCGTCCAGAATGCATGTTTTGGGGATACCTCAATCAGAGTGGCAAAAGTGCTTCGACAATTGGTTCAAACGCTTGAAAAAGTGTATAGGTTTTAATGGGGAATATTTGGAAGAACAATAAAGTGATTTTCGATGGTTAATATTTGTTCTTGTGTTCTCTCATCCCGATATATAAAAGGCAACCCACGTATGTGGGAGCTTTATCCAAATTTTTACCGATATGGCTTTTTTTTCAATCAATCAATTCAATCAAACGACCTACAATATATAAAAAAGTGTCTGTGCAAAATTTTAAGCCAATTAATCTTTCGTTGGGTTGACTCCATTGACTACTTATGTAATATCAGGAGAACATTTTGCTATAAGCCAACTAACATATATTCTCAAAAATACATTTTTGTGCATTTTAGCACTACACTACAAAATGGTGAGGAACTTGCCGTCACACATCTCAAAACTAAAGCATTTTTGGAAGAAGTGATCACAATTTTCCTCCAAAATCTTTTGATTTTACACCTTGGAAATTTTTTCTTGGGGTCAACAGCCAAGCCTAGATTCAAGACCTCAAGGATAGAATTTGTGATGCTATTGAAGATATAGGGCAGCTACTTTGCGATTTGGGCCGATCTGGGGTCTTGACTTCTTTAGCCTCTTGAGGGCGCAATTCTTATCCGATTGGAATGAAATTTTGCACAACGTGTTTTGTTAGGACATCCAACAACTGCGCCGAATATGGTTCAAATCGGTCCATAACCTGATATAGCTGTCATATAAAAAGATCTGGGGACTTGACTTCTTGAGCCTCTAGAGGGCGCAAGTCCTATCCGATTTGGCCGAAATTTTGCATGACGTAATCTTGAATTCTTGAGCCTCCCGGGTCGTAATTATTATCCGATTTGCCTGAAATTTTGTACGACGGGTCCTCTCACAACCATCAACACACCTGTTTATTATGGTCTGAATCGGTCTATAGTTTGATACAGCTCCCATATAAATTGATATCTCTATTTTATTTCTTCAGCCCCAAAGGGCGAAATTCTTATTGGAATTGGCTGACATTTTACACAAGTCTGCAACATATAATTTAATTGTGGTCCAAACCGGACCATATCTCGATATCGCCCTAATAGCAGGGCAAATCTTTTCTTATATCCTTTTTTGCCTAAGAAGAGATGCCGGGAAAAGAACTCGACAAATGCGACCCATGGTGGAGGGTATATAAGATTCGGCCCGGCCGAACTTAGCACGCTTTTACTTGTTTTATCCATAAGCAGGTTAAGTTCGGAGATGGGTTACATAAGACTATGTCTTGATATAGCCCCCATATAGACCGATCCGCCGATTTAGGGTCTAAGTCCCATAAAAGCAACATTTATTACCCGATTTTCCTGATATTTTGGTCAGTGAGCTGTGCTAGGCCCTTCGACATCCTTCTTCAATTTGGCTCAGATCGGTTCAGATTTGGATATAGCTGCCATATAGACCGATCTCTCGATTTAAGGTCTTGTGCCCATAAAAAGCGCATTTATTGTCCGATTTTGCTAAAATAGGTGATAATGAGTTGTGTTAGACCCTTCGACATCCTTCTTCAATTTGGCCCAGATCGGTCCAGATTTGGATATAGCTGCCATATTGATCGATCTCTCGATTTAAGGTTTTGGGGCATAGTCTTTTTACTTGTTTTTTAATCAACAGATAATGTTTGTTGAGATCAGCACACGTATTTCTCTGAGTGAATATGTATGTCGGTATATTTGAAAAGTGAACGATTTGTGACTGTAGCAAAGATTGTATCTCCACTTTAATTGGTATCTACCGCATCCTATGAAAACTGGAGATATACGCACATGCATATATTCCATTGGGGTGAGGTATGCTCATGCAGAAATGTTAATTTTTACTTTGTATATTTAGAGCTTTTGAACGTCAGAGATTGAACCAGAAATATTATTCACATTTTTTCCACAACCTGGCTTGGTGATTATGAGCTGAAAAACTAGAGTAAGGCATTATAATAAACTAGTATTCTCCGCTCCCATATTGCTAGTATGTTCTTAAATTAACGCTAATGTGATAGTTGCTGCTATTTGATTGAGCACTGAAGAATTTGAAATACAAACTGGCGCTTACTTGGCTATTTAAAATGTATGCAACTCGATGCACAGTGGACGAAACGGCGAAAAATTTGGAAATAAGCCCACAACTTTTTGTTTTCAATCAGCTGTAAAAAATATTCCAGACATTTGTGGAAGAGGACATAGGCTTTCAGGAAAACAACGATATTAGTATATATCTTTTGTGCAGGGTGAAATACAAGGTATCAAAGTTGATCACTTTCCTTTTTCCTCCAACCTGCAAGGGGCTATAACTTCGATGGGTTATAACTTTTGCTGTAATTTGAAAAAATAAATTTATTATGATATACTCCCCAGCTTTTACGTTGTATATGATCCATATCGGTTCATATTTTGATGTAGACCGACCATCAGATTAAACAAATTAAGCATTTTATAGGGATATATATTTTTTTGGCTGAAATTGGGATCGGGGAGTTTTATTCGGCATGGCAAAAGTTTTTCCAACCCAGGCTCCCACAAGAGAGTAATTTTTGTGCTCTCAAAAATTTATAGCAAATGTCAAGCTTATATGTGTCGGTAAATATTTTATTCTTCTTCAAAGCAAGCATCTTTTTTGAAAAAATTAAAAAAAAAGTAAAAGCGTGCTTAGTTCGGCCGGGCCGAAACTTTTATATACCCTTCACCCTCCATGGATCGCATTTGTCGAGTTCTTTTCCCGTCATCTCTTCTTAGGCAAAACAGGATATAAGAAAAGATTTTCTCTGCCATTAGAGCGATATCAAGAAATGGTTCGGTTTGGACCACAATTAAATTATATGTTGGAGTCCTGTGTAAAATGTCAGCCAATTCGAATAAGAATTGCGCCCTTTGGGGCTCAAGAAGTAAAATAGAGAGATTGATTTATATGGGAGCTGTATCGGGCTAAAGACCGATTCAGACCATAATAAACACGTATGTTGATGGTCATGAGAGGATCCGTCGTACAAAATTTCATGCAAATCGGATAATAATTGCGACATCTAGAGGCTCAAGAAGCCAAGATCCCAGATCGGTTTATATGGCAGCTATATTGGGTTATGAACCGATTTGAAACTTATTTGACACAGTTGTTGAAAGTAAGAATAAAATACGTCATGCAAAATTTCAACCAAACCGGATAGGAATTGCGCCCTTTAGAAGCTCAAGAAGTCAAGTCCCTAGATCTGTTTATATGGCAGCTATATCAAAATATGGACCGGAATGGCCCATTTACAATACCAACCGACCTACACTAACAAGAAGTATTTGTGCAAAATTTCAAGCGGCTAACCTTACTTCTTCGGAAGTTAGAGTGCTTTTGACAGACAAACGGACGGACGGACGCACGGACGGACAGACGGACGGACATGGCTAGATCGACATAAAATGTCGCGACGATCAAGAATATATATACTTTATGGGGTCTCAGACGAATATTTAGAGTAGTTACAAACAGAATGACGAAATTAGTATACCCTCATCCTTTGGTGGAGGGCATAAAAATCACTGGCAAAACTCTATATACGTCCATTTTGTCATAATTTCCTTTACGGGAAAGCAAATAATACATATTTAGAAAATGAAAACGATGCAAACTGCATGTCTTTGGCAGCAGAATTCTGCTTGCGGCATGCTCTTAGATAATTCTCATTTCTCTATATTTACAAGTGGCACCAACCAGTCTGTATTCGAAGTTCAAATCCTTTATCTGTATAAAATTTATCTATGGTGCGACATTATTCAAAAAATATGTTATTATGCGTTTAAAATCTCGTTAAACTTACTAATTTTTTGCTAAATAAACTGATTTTTAAATGTCGCATTCACAAACACTTACAAACAGTCAAAAAACTATTGCACGTATTTCGAAATTTTTGATGTTCTATCTGGAAATTCCGGTCAATTGACAATGGCAAATCGTTAATAAGCGAAATAGAAAAGAAATTATTTTTGCTCAAACTATTGGTGCTGGTTTAAAAATCTTTGAAAACGCGTGCGGATAAGACCGGTTACTTATGCCACTATGGACATATATCTAAGCCAGTCATCGGCTTTCTGTGCGATCTAAATCATGAAAAGTCAATCGATACAGGGACTTTCCTAATTGTTTTCCCACTCGTATTTATGGTCTCAGAGAGTTCCACAATACATCGCCTACGCCCCTTAGCTTGGACTGCCTTGAAAGGCTTGACTAAACCAAGTTTATTTATAGCAGTCCCCTAGCTCTTACAGTCAAGACGTCTTATTCTCTTTAATTCCACTATGGTCCAGCACCAAATCGATGCGGATTTTGTCAAACTCAGGGAACTCCAAGACTGCGCGTGACTTCACCATCTTGGTTGTTATTTCCCTATTGGATGTCTAACTGTCCATAAAAACGTTCACCCTCGATGTTCTTGCGTTGACACTGCACCATCTCAGGTAATTGGTGGTGGTCTGTAAGATTTTTTTTTTAAATTTTACGATAATGTCATGTTCAGAGAAGGCGTCAAATGCCTCCTTACAAACAGGAATGTTCTTCGCCTCACCGTCTTGGTTTTTATGGCCCGTTTACTATCCCAGAAGATATTCACACTAGACAATCCCGCATTAAACCGGGTTCCCAATACAGGGGCCTAGACGAGTTCTTTCTTCTAGCTTTGACCCGCCCGCGTAACAAGAAATTTTAGATTTCAGTCTATAGACGATTGTCGCGCTAGAAAAAGGTGTCTCACACTCGACCTCAATTGTTGGTGTTATTGACGCTACATTTGTTTGTGGTTCTCCTAAAACGCCATAGGTGAGCAAGCTTATTCCGATTCATAAGAACGTAACGGCTACGTTATAGCCACTGGTTATTTAAAGGCGCCAATAACTCCCCTTGTCATTTCGAATACCACCCGAAGTCGGTATTTAGGCAACCAATCGATACCTGTGATTATTCGCGACTACAGTTATTAGTCCCACAAACCGGAGCGCAGACTTCCAACACGGATAGGATGAGGCGTCCCCCAAACACATGGTCCCAAAATTGGTTATCAAGTTCGTTTTCTAATTTCAAATACCTTTCATTTAAGCCACCTATTGGCATAGCCGAAAAATTTTTACCCATTTGGCGGGTGTTTTGGGGAAGGGGTGATACCATAAATACAAGGTTCAAAATTTGGATATCAAATTCGTATTCTACTCCCAAATACATTTATTTGAGCCCCATATTGCGATGGTCACTAAAAAATTGCTGTTTGTGGGGTATTTTGGGAAAGGAGTAGACCCCCAGAAAATTGGTTCCAAAAGTGGGTATCAATTCTTGCTCCCCTTTTCTCTCCTCTCTTCTTTCACTGATATGGTCGGTAAATATGCCCGCTTTAGGGGTGTTTTGGGGATTGGGGTGGTCCCCCAAACACTAAGCCCGGAAAATATATCAGCAACGTGCTCTATTCTCATACATCTATATATCATTTATTTGAACCCCATATTGCTATTGGCCTCAAAATTGGATATGAAATTCGTTTTATAATCTCTTTTAAACTCCTTATTGCAAAAGTCAGCATATATGTCCAGTTTGGGGTATTGGCCCTAAAAACTATGAATATTCGGTTCCACTCTCTTTAAGACCCAAATTGACCCCTAAACAGTTGGTCCCTATTGTTGATATTAAATACGTGGTATACTCCCAAATACCTTTAATTTGAGCCCCATATTTCCATAGTCGGAAAACATGACCGGTTTGGGGGGTGTTTAGGGGGATGGGCGACCACTCAGTGAGTTGCCCTTGAAAATTTATATCGGCTTCGTGTTCACTCTAAAAACCCTCTTATTTGAGCCTCATATTGCAATAGTCAGCAAATACTTCCTATTTGGCTGGTGTTGTGGGGATGGGGTGGCCCCATAGACACTTTTCACGAATATTGATATCAGATTCGTGTTTTCTCCCAAAGACCTTTCATTTGCGCCCCATGTTGCTATGGTCGTAAATTTGTCCCCTTTGGGGGATGATTTTGGTGAGAGGCGGCCCCCCAAACACTTGGTCCCATATTTGGATAGCAGATTCGAATTCTACACTCAAATACCTTTTATTTAAGCCACATATTTCCATGGTCAGTAGATAAATCCTTTTGGGGGGTATTTTGGTGAAGGGGTGGACCCCCAGAAACGTGGTCCACATTTGGATATTAGATTCGTATTCTACTCATAAATACCTTTCATATGTCCCATATTGCCATGGTCGGTAAATATGTCTGTTTTAGGGGCGTTTTGGGGGTTGGGGTGGTCACCCTAACACTTGGTCCGGCAATTGGATATCATTTTCTTATCCTAAATACCTTTTATTTGAGTCCCATATTGTCGTGAATGGTCTAAATATGGATTCTGCTAAAATTTTATACAAAATAAATTAAGTTGAATGGTACAATTTTATTCTACATACCAAACTTCTGTCAAACCAACTAAAATGAAAGCCTCTAGGAACCGAACAATTATGATCGAGAGACCGGTTTACATGGGAGCTTTATCAGGTAATAGACTGATTGAAGTCGTAACAGTACACCGCATGTAAAATTTCAGCCAAATCGGACAACAATGCGGCTTGTAAGGACTCAAAAAGTCAAATTGGGAGAACGGTTTATAAGGGAGCTATAACAGGTTAAACACCGATGTTGACCGTATTTGGCGCAGTTGTTGGAGGTCATAAAAATATGCAAAATTTCATCCAAATCGGACAAAAATTGCGGCTTCCAGGGGCTTAAGAAGTCAAATCAGGAGATCGGTTTATATGGGAGCTATATCAGGTTATAGACCGATTTGATTCATGGTTAACACAGTTATTGGAAGTCATAACAACACCGATTCGGACCGTAATTTGCACAGTTGTTGGAAGTCATAGTAGAACGAGGGTTGCCTTTTATATTTCGGGATAACGGAACAAAAACAAATATTAATCATCGAAAATCACTTTATTGTTTTTCCAAATATTCACCATTAAGATTTTGCATGCGTTTAAAGCAATTGTCGAAGCACTTTTGCCACTCTGATTGAGGTATCTCCAAAACATGCATTCTGAAACCATCAACTGATCCTTCAGGTGTCAAAAAACGTTGACCTCTCATTTTTTTTTCGTACTGGCATAAAAAGAATTCATTCTGATGTCTGATTTAGGGGTATTTTGGGGATTGGGGTGGTCACCCTAACACTTGGGCCGGCAATTGGATATCAGATACGTTTTCTTATCCTAAATACCTTTCACTTGAGTCCGATCCAAAGAGGACTATACGACTATACGGCGGATGACTCATCAATTCGATATGTTGAGTGCTCAAAAATGCAATTGTTTGAGCCGATGTGTGAGAGCTCGCATTGTCGGCGGTTGGCTTTTCTTATTTCTTGGAAGGCAACTGGTAAACAAATGGTTGTGAACCACTTAGAATTGGCTGTTCTGCGTTGTTCTAGTGGAACGATTACCGTTAACAAATTGTGTGGAATCCAACGCGAACAAATTTGTCGAGCATTAAGCTCATCTCGAATAAGAAATGAAGACATTTTTGAAATATTTATGGCATTTTTAATCTTTGTTTTAACTTGTTTCCATATGAAAATAGCAAAAAAATAATTGGCACAGTAGTTAGAAGTCGCAACAAAACACGTCTTGCAAAATTTCAGCCAAATCTAGTAAGAATTGCGCTCTCTTGTGGTTTAAGAAGTCACGATTTAAGATCGGTTTATATGGCATTTATCAGGTTAAGAATCGATTTGAACCATACTAGGCGCAGTTGTTAAAACTCATAAAAAAAAACGCAATGGTTCAAGAAGTCAAGACCCCAGATCGGTTTATATGACAGCTATATTAGTTTATGGACCGATTTCAGCCATATTAAGCACAGTTATTGGACACCATAACAAAACATTTTATGCAAAATTTCAGCCAAATCGGATGAGAATTGCGCCCTCTAGTGACTCAAGAAGTCAAGATCCACAATCGGTTTACATGGCAGCTATATCAAAACATAGACCCATACGGCCTATTTACAATCCCAACCGACCTAGACTAATAAGAAGTATTTTTGCTACATTTGAAGCGCCTAGCTTATTCCTTCGAAAGTTAGCATGCTTTCGACAGACAGACTTACGGACATGGTTGGATCGACTTAAAATGTAATGACGATCAGGAATATATATCCTTATGGGATCTTAGATGAATATTTCGAGGAGTTGCAAACAAAAATTAGGATGTCTCCATCCTATGGTAGAGGGTATAATACTAATGTCCCATTTTCAGCAGACTTTCTGCTGTTTCAGGAAGTCTTTCTGCTAACAAATTTCTCTAAGTGGAAGATCAATTTTATTTCACAATTCTCACTTTTTTGAGACGAGCTTAATGATCCAAGATTTGCAATGAAAAGTATAGCCATAAGATACCACAACACCAACCATAGTTTCAATTCTTGGTTATGGAATCTCATTGCATACTTTTTGGTGTGAAGGCTTCAAGGGCCGTACATTGGTAGATTGTACTTATATCGAATTCTACACTAACCAAAAAACGCTACATTAAATTTTTGATATTAGGATGGGGTATACTAATTTCGTCATTCTGTTTGTAACACCTCGAAATATGCGTCTGAGACCCCATAAAGTATATACAAATATTCTTGATCGTCATGTCATTTTAAGTCGATCTAGCCATGTACGTCCGCCTGTCTGTCGAAAGCACGCTTACTTTCGAAGGAGTAAAGCTAGCCGCTTGTAATCTTGCACAAATAATTTTTATTAGTGTAGGTCGGATGGGATTGTAAATGAGCCAAATCGGTCCATGTTTTGATTAGCTGCCATATAAACCGATCTTGGGTCTTGATTTCTTGAGCGTCTAGAGGGCGCAATTCTCGTCCGATTTAACTGAAATTTTGCACGTGGTGTGGTATTACTTCTAACATTTGTGCCAAGTATGGTACAAATCGGTCCATAACCTGGTATTTTTGAGCCGCTAGAGAGAGCAATTCTCATCCGATTTGCATGAGGTGTCGTGATATGACTTCTAAGAACTATGATGAGTTGGAGCAAGTCGGTACATAACCTGATGTAGCTGCAATATAAACCATTCTTGGATCTTGACTTCTTGAGCCTCTAGAGAGAGCAATTCTCATCCGATTTAGCAGAAATTTTGTACAACGGCTTTTCCCGTGGCCTTCAACATACGTGTGCAATATGGTCCGAATCAATCTTTGGCTTGATACAGCTCCCATATAAACCAATCTCCTGGTTCTGCTTCTGAAGCCCCTACAAGGCGCAATTATTATCTGAATGGACTGAATTTTTACACAATGACTTCTACAATGTTCAGCATTCAATTCATTTCAGCATAACAGATCTTATTCATTATTCTTTGTTTGCCTAGAAATAGATACTGCACAAAGAACTCGACAAGTGCGATCCATGGTGGAGGGTTTATAAGATTCGGTCCGACCGAACTTAGCACGCTCTTTCTTGTTCATAATATATTGTTATGTATCTTTGTTTCAAATTATTTTGAACGAAAATTGTTTTTCATTGTACAAAAGGGCATTTTGGAGTAGCCATGGCACAGAACCCACCCAATTTTAAGGGTTGACATATGACTTTTGTACTATTTCTTTATGGCTTATATTCTGCAAAAACCGTACAGATAGTACGTCCCAGGCTGTTGTAAAGGTACATTTCTTGATCAAAAATATTTCAACCGTTCAAGATGGAGGCATCATTGTTTTATGGAAAAGTCCACATAGAAACGGGATATTTCTCTCATATCAATAAGTACAGTCCGATTAAAGTTTAAGTAAAGGGCCTCCTTTCTTATACCTAGTCCGAACGCGTGGCGCTTAGCGACACCACTTGGTAGAGAAATTTTTAAGTGGTATGGCTAATGAGAAGATTAAAATTGAAAGATTATGAAAGTTAAAATGAAAGGTACATAATTGAGGATATAATTTTAAAGATTTTAGGTTAGGTTGAAAAAAGTGTGCAGGAAAAGAGTGTGCAGATATTAATCCGCCCCATGCCACTATAGACATACACCCTAGCCAGTAATCGGCTTGTTGTGCGCTCTTAAAACTAAAAAGTAACCTCAAAAAACATTTTTTTTTTATGTTAGGAATTCTGTGCTACTAACAAAATTCTTAATTGTTTTACATACCACTCCCTTAGTTGGTGTATGTCTGGTATCGTGTCCCCACCTAAGTACCGGTGTCTGTTAGCCGCAAAAGTCGGGCAATAACAAAGGAAAAGCTCCAACGTCTCATCTCATCTTCCCCACATGCCCTACAAATGCTATCTTTTGCCGAACCGATTTTGCGTGAATGAGCTCGTAGTCCTTTATGTCCCGTTATGACACCAAAAACTTTACTGACCTCCGTCTTACTTCATTTCAGTAATAGCCTCGAGCTCTCGCGATCCGGATCACTCCATAGAATTTTCGCCGTCCTACCGAATGTTTCGTTCTTCCACAGTGTTTGTGTTAACGAAGTTTATCGACGGCAGTTCTCTGGCCTCCGCTGTCAAATCGTCAAGTAGATACAACAAGTAAGAGCGTGCTCAGTTCGGCCGGGCCGAATCTTATATACCCTCCACCATGGATCGCATCTTATAATAAATAAGAACTGTTATGCTATTGGAGCTATATCAATTTGTAGTCCGATTCGGACCATAAATGAATTGAATGCTGAACATTGTAAAAGTCATAGTGTAATATTACAGCCCATTCGGATAAGAATTGAAGCAAAATCGGGAGGTCGGTTTATATGGGAGCCGTATAATGCAATAGATCGATATACACCATATAAGAGGTGTTTCGGCCTTTAGGGGATCTCAGATTAGTGTTCTAGAGGTCAACCCACATACACATTCCATGTAAAAATCAATTTGTGTTTGTTTGTAGGTTTTTTTGTTTATTTGTTTGCTTGTGTGTTCCTTATAGACTTAGAAACGACTAAACCGATTTACTTAAAATTTTCATAGATGGTGCATAATGATCCCGTGGTGAAAATAGGGTACTACATTTTTTGATATCTGAAGGGGGGCGGACCCTCCCCCTTACCCTAATTTTCAAAAACGCCTGATCTCGGAGATGTGTGGTGCGATTTTAGCGAAATTTTGTGTGCTCTCATATAGAACCCTAAAAATAAAAATTTAGTATTCAAATTTCGGATGGGGTACCTAGGGGGGATGCCCCACCCTAAAACCTACCAAACATATATTTAGACTAATCACGACAATATGGGACTCAAATGAAAGGTATTTGGGATAAGAAAACGTATCTGATATCCAATTGTCGGACCAAGTGCTAGGGGGGCCACCCCAATCCCCAAAACACCCCTAAATCGGACATATTTGCCGACCATTGCAATATGGGACTCAAATGAAAGGTATTTGCGAGTAGAATACGAATCTGATATCCAAATGTGGGACAACGTTTCTTGGGGTCCACCCCTTTCCCAAAACACCCCCAAACAGGACTTATTTACTGACCATGGGAATAAGGGGCTTAAATAAAAGGTATTTGAATGTAGAATACGAATCTGATATCCAAATATGGGACCAAGTGTTTGGGGGCCGTCTCTCACCAAAAACATCCCCCAAAGGGGACAAATTTACGATCATAGCAATATGGGGCTCAAATGAAAGGTCTTCGGGAGTAAAACACGAATTTGTTATCAATATTCGGGAAAAGTGTCTATTTTGAGAGCAATGGCAATATGGATTTCAAATAAATTATATATAGATATATGAGAATAGAGCACGTTGCTGATATATTTTCCTGGCTTAGTGTTTGGGGGACCACCCCAATCCCCAAAACACCCTTAAATCGGGCATATTCACCGACCATGTCTATGTCGAGTTTAAATGATAAGAACTGGGGGGTAGAGCGAGAATTGATACCCATTTTCGGGACCAATTTTCTGGGGGTACCCCTTTACCAAAATGCCCCACAAAACAGCAATTTTTTAGTGACCATCGCAAAATGGGGCTCAAATAAAGGTATTTGGGAGTAGAATAGCTATTTGATATCCAAATTTAGGACCATGTATTTAGGGCATCTCGCCTTACCAAACACCCCCAAAGGACAAAACAATTTTCGACCATGTCAATATGTGGTTCAAATGAAAGGTATTTCAGATAAGACGCCTTTGGGAGATTTTGGGGACGCCTCCTGTAAACTCCTCTTAAGCCAATGGCTATATGGGGTTTAAATAAATGGTATTTGAGAGAAGAGCACGATGCTGATATTTTTTCAGGGCCAAGTGTCTGGGGGAAAACCTCTCCTCCGAAAACACCACTAAATCAGACATCATGAGAAAATCGGGCTGAAATGAGTTATTTTAAGAATGGAGTACACCTTACATCCAATCTTAAATTCGTAGACCAATAAAGATCTTGAGGGATTCAGATAAAGGCACTTATATTGTTAAACTGTTAGTCAAGTTTGCATGGTATTTCACTAAAAGATCTTTAACTGTCGAAAATAAATATTCCAAGGAAACTTTTATTTCATATAAAATAAAAGAAGGCGCAGCGGAGCGGGCCCGGGACAGCTGGTAACACATAAAATTCTAAAACGTCTCACCATCTTCACCGCATGCCCTATACATGATATCACTTGCCGCACCGATTTTGCATATGCGAACTCGTAGTCCTATGTGTCCCGTAGTGATACCTCCTTCTTACTCCTTTCAGTAATAGTCTCATCTTTTCGCTATTAGTATCTCAATAGGATTTTAGCTGCCTTATCGACCGTTTCGGTGTTTCACATTGTTACGTTAGTCGACCAATTTCGTGAAGCTTTATTTGTATATATTTTTAATTCGTAAATGGATACAAAACCTAAACCAGTGGTTTTATGTTCTGATCAGGTAGTCAAGTTGGTAGAATGGTCAGATTGCCAGAGTGGGGTCGTGGGTTCGATTCTCACTAGAGGCTTTGTACTGTCGCTACTGTGGTATGACGATGGACTTAAAATTGCCTAAGAGAGTCTTTAAAGGACTGTCACTCTTGCTTAACCTAATTTAGGTTTTGATTTATTCGTTGTTATTGTTTGAATATTTACGTTAGGATGAATATTTCCTTTATTGCACAAATATAATAAAACATTACACCGGATTTTGTTTCTACCAATACTGACTGTCGGCTCACTGACTATTACTTAAAAGAAAACAAGTATATACCCTCCACTATGGATCGCATCTGTCTAGTTCTTTGGTCGCATCGCATCTGTCTAGTAATTATGGTCCGATGGTCCGGACCATAATTAATCTGAATGTAGAAGTTGTTGTATAAAATTCGAATAAAAATTGCGCCCCTTAGGGACTCAAGAAGTAAAATAGGGAGATCGGTTTATATGGGAGATGTATCAGGCTATAGACCGATTCATATTATATTTGACACGTATGTTGAAGGAGAAGCCATTGTACAAAATATCAGCCAAATTGGATTATAATTGCGACCTCTAGCGGCTCCAGAAGTCAAGATCCCAGATCGGTTTATATCGCAGCTATATCAAGTTATGAACCAATTAAATCCACATTTGGCACATCTGTTGAAAGTCATAACAAAACACTTCTTGCAAAATTCTAGCCAAATCGGATGGGATTGCGCCCCCTAGAGGCTCAAGAAGTCAAGATCTCAGATCGGTTTATATGGTAGCTATATCAGGTTATGGACCGATTTGTCCCATTTACAAGTACCTAGCTCTACTCCTTCGAAAGTTTGCGTGACAGACGGACGGACGGACATGGCCAGATCGACATTAAATGTCATCAATAACATATATATTTTATGGGGTCTCAGGGGAATATTTCGAGGAGTTATAAACAGAATGATGAAATTAGTATACCCCCATCCCACATTGATATCCACTTCGAAATCCCAAAACCCCCACTGTACTACGGTGTCTTGACCGCATTCATGGCGGGTTAACAAAAACTAATTCAACACAAAGGTAGGCGACCTTGCAAATGAAAGGTTTGAATATACATTCACGCAACCATTCCGTAGCCAGAGGGAATGTTCAATTGCTTGAGCGTATCTAAAAGCAGCGCAACAGTTAAAGTATGTCAGTGCAATGAGAAAACTTGAATGTTCTTTGTTTTGAATAAGAAATGTTGCCTGTTCAAGACACGGAAATGATATACTCAAAGTTACTTCGATTCTATCCAAATGAAATAAAAGAAACTGTAGTTTTCGAAAAAAAAACCCCATTTGGGAATTCTATTTAAAAACCAATACACTGGACAACGATTTTTTAGAGTAAAACCACAAAGGAAGAGGGTTAGATCCATCAACAAGCATAGACTCAGAATCAATTTTTGATTCGATCTAGCCGTTTCCATTTGCTTGTTGTCTGTCCATGTAAAAGTTTATCGAAATATAGACTCAATTCCTTCCGATCATCTTGAAATTTTAGATAGACTTTTTTTGGGCTGGAAACGAAGCCTATTGAAAATGGAAGTTATCGGTTCCGATTTAATTATATGCTTGTCCGATTTGGACTTATATTGCACGTTTGTGGCAATTTATCGACCCTTTCTCACGAAAATTTGCATAACAAATTCTCTGTTGAATCCTAAAACTTCTGATGAATTTCCTAGAAATCGACTCAGATTTACATAAAGATCCCATCGCCGACGCACAGTGGGTCAAACGGTAAAAAAATTGGAAATAAATGTAAAACTTTTTATCTGTTTGATCTTAGAAGTACAAAATATTCTAAACATTTAGAGAGGGGCGCATAAGTTTTCAGGAAAGTGCTGCTGTAGGATCATATCTTTAATACAGGGTAAGATACGGGGTATCAAGGTTGACCACTTTTGACTTTTCCAACCTTCTGGGGCCATAACTTTTGATATACTGAACCAATTTGCCTGATCTAGGACTCTAAGAGAAAGAGCTTGAAAATATCTAAAAAATATGCCTAACGTATTATGCTACCGAGTACCTTTTACGAGGTATGTATTGTGTAATTTTAATTTTAAAATATAATAAACGAGTAAAAAGGCGTTAAGTTCGGCCGGGCCGAACTTTGGATACCCACCACCTCGTGTATATACCTTATACCTTATGTCCCATAGCAGTTGTATCGAAATATGTTTCGATTTGCACCAAATACTAATAAGTACAAGTCATTGTTCAATTGTGTATATCAAAATATTGGTCTTTTTAGTAGCTATATCTAAAAACAAACCGATCTGAAACATAATCGACACGGATGTCGAAAAGCCTAACATAAGTCACTCTGTCAAATTTCAGTGACATCGGATTATATATGCCCCTTTTATGGGGCCAAGACTTTAAATCGAGATATCGTTTTACTTGGCAGCTATATCCAAATCCGGACCGAGTTGAGCCAAGTTGCAGAAAATTTCGGCGAAATCGGACAACAAATGAGCCTTTTATGGCCCCAATTTGGACCGATATGGGCCAAATTGAAGAACGACGTCGTAGAGCCTAACATAACTCACTGTCCCAAATTGCGGCGACATCGGACAATAAATGCGACTTTTATGGCCCCAAAACCTAAAACCGAGAGATCGGTCTATATGGCAGCTATATCCAAATCTAGACGGATCTGTGCCATATTGCAGAAATATATCAAGGGGCTTGACCTAAATCATTGTCCCAAATTTCGGCGACATCGGACAATAAATGCGCCTTTTATGGGACCAAAACCTAAAACCGAGATATCCGTCTATTTTTGCAGCTGTATCCAAATCCGAACCGATCACGGCCAAATTACAGAAATATATTACGAGGGGCTAAACTAAACTCACTGTTCAAAATTTCAGCGAAATCGGATAATAAATGTAGCTTTTATGGGCCTTAGACCCTAAATCGGAGGATCAGTCTATATGGCAGCTATATCCAAATCTGGACCGATCTGAGCCAAATTGAGGAAGGATGTCGAAGGGCCTCATAAAACTCACTGTCCCGAATATCAGCAAGATCGGATAATAAATGTGACTTTTATGGGCCTAAGAACCTAAATCGGCCGATCGGTCTATATGGGGGCTATATCAAGATATAGTCCGATATAGCCCATCTTCGAACTTAACTTGCTTGTGGACAAAAAAAGAATCTGTGCGAAATTTCTGCTCAACATCTCTATTTTTAGAGACTGTAGCGTGATTTCAACAGACAGACGGACGTACATGTCTAGATCGTCATAGATTTTTACGCTGATCAAGAATATATATGCTTTATAGGGTCGGAAATGGATATTTGTGCGATGTGTGTTGGATGTGTTGCGAACGAAATAACAAAATGTATATTCCCCCATCCTTCGGTGGTGGGTATAAAAATATAACTACTTCGTAAATTTTCAAGCTATAAGTTTCAAATTTTACACAAACTGTAGCAGTACATGTATGCACAAAATAAAGAGAAATGTCAATATCTTTAGTCGCTTAAAGCAACATAGTTTGCAATATGAAACTTTTTTTTTGTTAAAAATTTGCAAAATTTAAAATCTTTTTTAAAATTCTATTTTCTTCAAGTTTTCGCAAATTTTGGACTTAAAAGTACTATCAAAACTTTCCAGTTTTACAAAGTAGACGTTTGAAATAAATTTTAAATGCTAATGTGACTTATTTTGATATTAAAACATCCCTTTATCTAAAGACTTATATGGCAATTTTTTACTACATTTCAAAAGCTGCTCACTGGCAAAAAAGTTCCAACGGAATTTTTTCACTTTTCATAAGCTTGAATTGACAGACTGAAGGTTGCCAGCAACAACTTTTGCAGACGCCTTGAGGACTTTGAGGAAGAAGATACTATAGAACATTGTCTGTGTGTGTGGCCCACACAAGCAGTCATAAGGAGTTCCACTTTAGGTTCGCTTTTCTTTGAGAACCTGTCTGATTTAGCGGATGTGACTTTTTAAAGCGATCTGGATGGTTCAATGGTAGGGACTAGAAGCCATCTTCTTTCCTCTGTTCCTGTGGTATTACAATGGACGAAAACGCCTAAGTGAGTCTGATGGACTGCCACCTATACCTATCCCAACCTAGGCATGAATAAAAGCTTTCAATGTTTCCAACAACTTAAGGTATGTCTCACCATATCCTAGCCATAGATCAGGTCAAATACTAAAAAAAGTCGATTTCAAGCAATGTTATATTCACTGTTAAAATCCAACTATTACGTCACATTCTATGGCACATACGTGTAAGAAAATTTTATTCGGCATCACTTCTACCAAACACAAAAATAAACATTCAAATATCTCTATTCCATCCGGCAAAACAAAAGCCCATAATTGAAAATAGTCGAAAATTTCCAAATTTAATTGTTGTCGTCATCATAAGTCATGAAAATTACCGTCTTATTTACGCAATATACTTCACTTTAAAGGAAAATTAATATCTTTCAACGATGTATAAAACATTTTCCAATTAGGATTCTATCTACTCTAAATTCACTCTAGGCTTCACTAAACTTGGTGTAAAAATCTCTATTTATACCCTACACCACCACTGTGGTACAGGATATTATGTCATTGTGCATTTGTTTGCAGCGCTTAGAAGGAGAAGAGCTAGACCCATTGATAAGTATACCGATCGGCCTAGAATCATCGGCCCTGATTCGATTTAGCTATGTCCTTATGTCTGTACATTTTTTTTGTGATCAAGTTACAGGTCGCATTTAATGTCCGATTGTCAGAAATTTTGCACAAGTCTCTCTTTTGGCCCAAAGACAAACGCTATTGATTTTAAACGAAATCGGTTCAGATTTAGATATAGCTCCCATATATATCTTTCATCCGATATTGGCCTTTTAAGACATTAGAAGTCAGTTTTGGTCCGCTCTTTACAAAATTTGGCACCGGACGTTTTATTCAACGTAAAGATTTAGATATAGCTCCCAAATATAACTTTCATCCGATATGGAATTTTATAGCTATAGCAGCCACAATTTTATTCCGGTCTTTACAAAATTTTGCACGAAATGTTTTCTTTAAGGTCCCAATACGACGATTTAGATATACCTCCCATATATATTTTTCATCCGATTTAACTTTTAAGGCTGTAGAAGTCACTATTTTAGTCCGATCGTAACAAGATGTAGTACGAAGTGTTTTATTTGAAGGCTTAATACGTGTGCAACATTTCATAAGATACGGTTTAGATTTAGATACAGGTCCCCAATATATTTTTCATCCGAAATAGACTTTAGCCTGTAGAAGCCACAAATTTCGTCCGAGTTTGCATGAGACGTTTTATTTGATGTTTAAATACGTGCGCAAAATTTCATTAAAATCGGTCCTGATTTAGATATAGCTCCAATGTGTATATTTCATTCGATATGGACTTTTCAGGCAGTAAAAGCCACAATTTTGGTCACATCTACACAATATGGGGCGTGAGATGTTCTATATGACGTCTCAGTATGTATCATCAAAATTGGCACAGGTTTCGATATAACTTCCATATAATCTTTTATCCGATATGGCCTTTTAAGGATGTGGTTTGTATGGGACCTACAACTAAAGTTAGACCGGACTGAACCATATTTGGCACAGTTGTAAAGGGTGATTTTTTTGAGGTTAGGATTTTCATGCATTAGTATTTGACAGATCACGTGGGATTTCAGACATGGTGTCAAAAAGAAAGATGCTCAGTATGCTTTGACATTTCATCATGAATAGACTTACTAACGAGCAACGCTTGCAAATCATTGAATTTTATTACCAAAATCAGTGTTTGGTTCGAAATGTGTTCATTCACCGTAACGTTGCGTCCAACAGCATCTTTGAAAAAATACGGTCCAATGATTCCACCAGCGTACAAACCACACCAAACAGTGCATTTTTCGGGATGCATGGGCAGTTCTTGAACGGCTTCTGGTTGCTCTTCACTCCAAATGCGGCAATTTTGCTTATTTACGTAGCCATTCAACCAGAAATGAGCCTCATCGCTGAACAAAATTTGTCAAAATTTGAACACATTTCGAACCGAACACTGATTTTGGTAATAAAATTCAATGATTTGCAAGCGTTGCTCGTTAGTAAGTCTATTCATGATGAAATGTCAAAGCATACTGAGCATCTTTCTCTTTGACACCATGTCTGAAATCCCACTTGATCTGTCAAATACTAATGCATGAAAATCCTAACCTCAAAAAAATCACCCTTTAGATATGTCTAAAAAACTCCCTATTCCAAATTGGTTTTCTCACTACCTCTACTTTGCGAAAATGGAAAGAAGTTATAATACTTCCTTGCCCAAAGTTTGCAAACACTTGAAGGAACTAAAAGCATCTTTTTTGAAAAATTTTACAAATTTTTGACAAAAAAAATATTTTTCTTATTGAAAACGATGCTATTTTTAAGCGGCTAATCTTTAGCCGCGATATGATTCATTTTTTTTATTTTATGAATACACTAGCATCCCGGTGGTCCGCTTCGCTAGCTTCGTTTTTGATACCCGCTTTTTGGTGGAGGTCTCACAAAAGCTTAGGTCACTCATTTTATAAGATTTTAAAGTTTTGTAATAATTGCGTATAATATTTCAGAAATCTGTTCCCTTCTGTAAAAAAAAGTACTAAATAATACCAAGAATAACAAAACCTTAAATTGTCTCATATATATATTGTCAAGGTATAGGTTAGGCTAAGTTTAAGTGGCAGTCTGTTAAGACCCACTTTGACGTTTTCGTCCATTGTGATACCACAGAAACAAAAGATGGAAGATGCCTTCTAGTTCCTACCGTTGAACAATCCAGATCGCTTTAAAAAGCCCAAATCAGACAGGTTCTCAAAGAAATGAAAACCAAAAGTGAAACTCCTTCTGACTGCTAGTGGGAGACACACAGAGGTTGTTCTATAGTCTCTTCTTCTTCGATGTCCACACAGCTTCTGCAAAAGTTGTTGCTGGCAACCTACAGTCTGTCAGTATGTTTTCTGATTGAAAAGTGACCTATCATGGCGAACACAATGACTGAGACGTCTGTTCTAGTCATTGACAGCAAAGCGCTAGACCTCTTCAAGTCTACAAGGCTACATAGTTTTAGAATGCTCACAGCCCCCTCTTTGTGACCATCTATTATTCGTTTTCCTTCGGGCCTGGTCCTAAAAATTTGGCTTACATGTCGCTAGAGGCATACCCACAGTTTCCAATATCCCTGGAATGTGAAAGGTAGTTCCTGTCTCGCAAGCTCGTCCGTTTTACATTTTCCTGGCATATCTCTGTGGCCCTGCACCCAAGACAGGTGAATTTTGAACTGTTCAACCATCTCGTTGAGAGATCTGCAACATTCGAGGGCAGTTTTTGTGTTTAGAAATACGTTCTCCAGGGATTTAATGGCTGTCTGTCTGTCTGAGAAGATATTTATGCCAATAGTCGTAATGACATTACATTTTAGCCATTCCACCACTTCCTTAATAACCACTTCGGATAACCTTTTAGATATGACCAATTCTAGGTCTTCACAGTACACCCTAAAGCCCATCTGGTCGTTTAGTTTGGAGCCATCCGTATAGAAGTCCATGTAACTTCTGTTACCGGGGATCGTACACAGTACTTTTTCTCAAAAAGCGGCTCAGATAGGGTTTAATCAACTCTCAATGGAGCATCAGGTATTGTATCAAGGATATCACAGTGTCCGTAGCCGCCACATGACCATTGAGAAAGCTCCCTTATCCTCACGGCAGTGGTCGCTGCAATTTGTCTAGCCACATTGTCCAGAGGCATAATGGTGTCGTCCTAAGTGCGGCTGTGATACACAAACAAGCCATCCTTTGGATCCGTTTAAGTAATAAGCAGTAGGTGGGCTTTTGAAGCGCCGTCCACCAGACCAAAACACCATAAAGAATTATAGATCTGACAACTGTAGTCTACAATATATCCAATGCATGACTAGCGGTCTTAACCCCAATTTTTACCAATGGCTTTCTTGCAGGTGTACGGGGCAAGAGTTGCCTTTCTTGCCTTTTCAAAATGTTGGATTTGAAGTTCAATTTCCTGTCCAGCCAAACAAGCAGCTTTTTGGCGCTTTCTTTAAATGGAATATTCGCCACTCCCATGGAGGCAGGTTTCACTGTAGGCAGCTTGTATCTCATGCTGAGAAGAACTACTTCGTTTTTGTACGAATTTATACTTAGACCACTTTCGGTAGCCCACTTTGCTGTTGCACATAGAGCTTCCTGAAGAATATCTTTTAGAGTGCTGAGAAACTTTTCCCTAACCGCAATTGCCACGACCATTTTTACACATTTTTCTTCCAGCGACAATAATATATTGTTGATGGCTATATTCCAAAGTAGAGGAGACAGTACAACTCCTTGAGTCGTTCCTCTGTTGACCCATCTTCTTAGTAAGTAAGTTCTTAATAAATTTTCCTTCGGTAGAGTTGATGCCTAGAAACTCCAACTCCTTTATAATTGACTGAAAGGACCTTCAATGTCGAGGAATGTATATTCCCTGACAGCGAGAGAACCCTTTATGTAGCCGAATAGGTCGTGAAGGGCTATTTCAGTGGATTTACCTTTACTATATGCTGGCACGACAGGCGATTTCCAGGGATCTTTGCCATAAGATATGTTTCTATCAACTTCTCAAGAGTCGTCAGCAAAAAGGATGACAGACTAATAGGACGAAATCTCTCGCTTTAGTGTGGTAGGGTTTTCCTGGCTTCGGAATGAAAATGACCTTCGTGTCCCTCCATACCACAGGTATATATGACATTTGATACAAGCAGAGTATATCTCTCTATGCCAGGGAACCAGTCTATCAGACATAGCTTGTAATTCAACCGGTGATACATCATCGGGATCGGTATAAATTAATAGCAATTGTGAGCGCTCTGACTCAGTTCGTAAAAAAATACCAAATTTGTATGTTTCAGTACTTAAATTCACGAATTAAAATAAATCGTCTAACCGCCCAATATTTAATGTCACGGTGTTACCGTATCCTAATGTTGATAATGTACGTCAAATTGCGTAATTTTAGTAGCCTCCGTTCACTGTTGGCGAAGATAATCTATTTTGTACTATTTTGCACTTTTTGGTGGCAAAATGTGCGAATTTTGATGAATCATTTAGTCACCCATTATATATTTCCTTCTTGTACCTATATGCCAAATCACAGACCTCTAGCTCCTTTTGTAAAAAAAGTACCAAATGGTACCAAAATGTACGAGTTGTGAATAGATTATATAGCTCTAGCTCCATCTGTAAAGAAAGCACCAAGTGGTATCATTATGTACGAATTTCTAATAGAACATTAAGCCACACATCATATATTTCTTATCTTAGGCTCTATCTGAACAGAAAGTACAAGATCTATTAAAAATTTACGAATTTCGAAAAGATCATTTAGTAATCCATCATACATTTCCTAGTTGTACTCATATTCCCAATTTCAGACCTCTAGATCCATCTGTAAAGTAAGTACAAAATTGTACCAATTGATGTGCAAAACGTTCGTTTTCTCTCGTTACCAGCACTATTTTTCCCATTAATTCTTTTCACCATAATCCTTTTGCAGATGTCTTTTAAGTCAAATTTAAAAAATTCTACCTCTATCTATCCACCCTGTACAAAGTTCACCCTTTTCGTACCTTTTCGTACCTTTTCGTACCTTTTCGTACCCTCCACCATAGGATGGGGGTATACTAATTTCGTCATTCTGTTTGTAATTACTCGAAATATTCGTCTGAGACTCCATTTATTCTTGACCGTCGTGACATTTTATGTCGATCTAGCCATGTCCGTCCGTCCGTCCGTCCGTCTGTCCGTTCGTCGTCTGTCTGTCGAAAGCACGCTAGCCGCTTGAAATTTTGCACAAATACTTCTTATTAGTGTAGGTCGGTTGGGATTGTAAATGGGCCATATCGGTCCATGTTTTGATATAGCTGCCATATAAACCGATCTTGGGTCTTGACTTCTTGAGCCCCTAGAGGGCGCAAATCTTATCCGATTGGAAATATTGCACGACGTGTTTTGTTATGATATCCAACAACTGTGCCAAGTATGGTTCAAATCAATCCATTACCTGATATAGCTGCCATATGAACCGATCTTGGGTATTGACTTCTTGAGCCTCTAGAGGGCGTAATTCTTATCCGATTGGAATGAAATTTTGCACGACGTGTTTCGCTATAACTTCCAATATCTGTGCTAAGTTAGGTTGAAATCGGTGAATAACCTGACATAGCTGCCATGTAAACCGATCTTGAATCTTGATTTCTTGAGCCACTAGAGGGCGCAATTTTTATTCGATTTGAATGAATTTTTGCACGAAGTATTTTGTTATAAATTCCAACAACTGTGCCAATTATGGTTCAAACCGGTCCATAACCTGATATAGCTGTCATATAAACCGATCTGGGGACTTCTTTTTGCTTCTTGAGCGTCTAGAGGGCGCAATTCCTATCCGATTTGGATGAAATTTTGCAAGACATATTTTTTTATGACTTTTAACAACTGTTACAAATAAGGTTCAAATCGGTTCATAACCTGATATATCTGCCATATAAACCGATCTGGGATTATTATTTTCCGATTATTACCCGAATTGCTTGAAATTTTGTACGATGCATCATCTCATGACCATCAACATACGTGTTTATTATGGTCTGAATCGGTCTATAGCCTGATACAGCTCCCATATAAATCTATCTCTCTTTTACTTCTTGAGCCCCCAAGGGGCGCAATTCTTATTCAAATTGGGTGACATTATACACAGGTCGCCAATATGTACTTTAATTGTGGGCCGATCCGGATCATATCTTGATATCGCTCTAATAGGAGAGCAAATTTGTTTTTGCCTAAGAAGAGATGCCGGGAAAAGAACTCGACAAATGCGATCCATGGTGGAGGGTATATAAGATGCGGCCCGGCCGTACTTAGCACGATTTTACTTGTTGGTACTCTTTTAGTACCTTAATGTGAAAATTTAGAAATTCTACCTCTATCTATCCGCCATATTCACCCACTTCGTACTTGTTTGGTACATTTTAGTTTCTTAATGTAGATATTTGCGAAAACTCTTAGAGTCACCCAATTTAGGTTGCCATAGTGTACCTAAGTTCCAAAATTAGAGTTCTAGTTTAATTTACAAAAAAAGTACTAATTTGTACCAACTACGCTACTAAACGAACTATTTCTCCCACTTCCTGTACGATTTTCCAAAAAATTTCACCAAACCTTATTTTTCGAAACGCTCTTTCATTTGAGCCTAATAACATAATTCTGGCCCTTTCCGTTCGCGCTGGCCAAATATGTATAATTTCGTACTTTTTGGTACTTTTTAGTACGAATATCACCAAATCTAGCCTTATCCCGTGCCTACGAGCCAATATTCATGCTAAATTTCATGGTTCTAGCTCTTGGCGTTTAGGCTGGGCGATTATCTGGCAGTCACGCAACTCATTAATATATATAGCTGTATTGGCACATTTGGTGTGAAATTCAAAATGTATGGCTCACAAATTGACGAAGTTATTAAAAAACACTGAAAAAACCAAGTCAAAATTTTTATATTTTAAAATTACACAATTTATACCTCGTTTACGGTACACGACGGCATGATACATTAGGCATACTTTTAAGATCTTTCTTAGAGTCCTAAATCAGGCAAATCGGTTGGAGAAGTCAAAAGTGATCAGCTTTGATACCCCGTATCTCACCCTGTACTAAATATATGAGTAATTTGTTCGCAGCGTAACTGGTATTAACAGAACACGCACTTCTGCTAAATCTCTCAAAGACGAAGTGTTGACCCCTCGAAGGGTGTCACCGTTGACCTGTAACACTGCCAAATTGAGTTCTCGGATTATGCTAGGAACTGTGAAATTATATTTTCCAGCAGTCTAATTCTAATTCTGAACCAATTTTGATAGACCTATTTGGATGTTTTAAGATAGGTTATTTAACAATCCGTATCAAATTTGGAAAATGTTCAGACTGTAATAACTACGGTTGACAAATTACAACATTATTGCAAATTACCCAAAATCTTCGAACGAACTTATGTATGGGAGCTATATCGAAATCTGAACCGATTTCGACAAAAGTTCTTAGATGTTGTGGAAGTCATAACGGAAAGCGTTGTGCAAAATTTTTGGCAAGATTTGTCAATAAATGAGCATTCATTGGCTCCACAAGTGAAAATCGGGCGATATACATATATAGCAGCTATTTTATATCTTGTATGAAATTCACCAGTAATATAGGAGTTATAAGAAAATCCTTTCTGCCAAATTTCGAGAGAATCGGCTATCAAATGAGCACTTTATTACAATATTTCTGAAAATGGAACAAATTTCGAGCATACTTGTCAAATAGCGTAGTAGTCGTCAGGGAAAGCCTTGAACAAAAATTTGGCAATATTGGTCAATAGATGAGCTTGCAGTGCCTCTAGGAGTAAAAATCGGGCGATATATATTTCTGGGAGCTATATCTAAATCTGAATCAATTTCTATGAAATTCTCCAGTAATGTTAATAATTAAGAAATCCTTCCTGACAATCTTCGAGAGAATCGGTTAACAAATGACCACATTATTGCAATATTAGTTCAAATCGGACGAACATATACGTAAGATCTATATCCTAATCTGAGCTATATCCTAAACCCTGTACCACATCAGTGGTGTAGGGTTAAAAAAAAACATTTTTTTTACTCTACACCTCGTTGCGATAAAATCTTACTATAATATAATTACATAAGGTATGAAATTTTACCTTATGTCTTATAGCAGTTACATCGAAATCTGATTCGATTTGAACCAAATGCTATAACAATATATTGGTCTTTTTAGTAGCTATATCTAAAAGTAAACCGATCTGAACCATATACAACATGGATGTCGAAAAGCCAAACAAACGTCAATGTGTCAAATTAAAGTTGAATCGGATTATAAATGCGCCCTTTTTTTGGGCCAAGACTTTAAATCGAGATATCGGTCTATACGGCAGCTATATGCAAATCTTGATCGATCTAAACCAAATTGCAGAAATATGTCAAGGGGCTTAACTTAACTCACTCTCCCAAATTTCGGCGACATCGGACAATAAATGCGCCATTTCAACAGACAGACGGTCAGACGGACGAACATGTCTAGATCGTCTTAGATTTTTACGCTGATCAAAAATATATGTACTCTAAAAGGTCGGAAATGGATATTTCGTTGTGTTGCAAGAGGAATGACGAAATGGTCCCTAATGTTGATATCAGATACGTGGTCTACTCCCACATACCTTTAATTTGAGCCCCATATTTCCATAGTCGGCAAACATGACCGGCTTGGGAGGTGTTTTGGGGATGGGAGGCCACTCAGTGAGTTGGCCTTGAAAATATATATCGAATTCGTGTTCCACTTTAAAAACCCTCTGATATGAGCCTCATATTGCAATAGTCAGAAAATACTTACTATTTGGGTGGTGTTGTGGGGGTGGGTTGGCCCCATAGGCACTTTTCCCAAATATTGATATCAAAGTCGTGCTTTACTTCCAAAGACCTTTCATTTGAGCCCCATATTGCTATGGTCGTAAATTTGTCCCTTTTGGGGAATGTTTTTGGTGAGAGGCGGCCGCCCAAACTCTTGGTCCCATATTTGGATATCAGATTCGTATTCTACTTGCAAATACTTTTCATTTGAGTCCCATATTGAGATGGTCAGTAAATATGTCCGATTTAGGGGTGTTTTGGGGCTTGGGGTGGTCCCCCTAGCACTTGGACCGACAATTGGATATCATATACGTTTTCTTATCCTAAATACCTTTCATTTAAGTCCCATATTGTCGCGATTGGTCTATATATATGTTCGGTAGGTTTTAAGATGGGGCAGCTCCTTTAGGTACCCTATCCGAAATTTGGATACCAAATTTTTTTTTTAGAGTATTATATGAGAGCACACATTTCGCTTAAATCGCACCACTCATCTCCGAGATCTGGCGTTTCTGAAAATTAGGGTAAGGGGGAGAGTCCGCCCCCATCAGATATCAAACAAGTAAAAGGGTGCTAAGTTCGGGCGGGCCGAAACTTGGGAGCCCACCACCATGGATTCTGCTAAAAATGTATAAAAAATAAATTAAGTTGTAGTGCATAATTTTTATATTCTCCACCATAGTATGCGGGTTTACTAATATCGTCATTCTGTTTGTAACACCTCGAAATATGCGTCTGAGACCCCATAATGAATATATTGTATATTCTTGATCGTCATGTCATATTAAATCGATGTAGCCATGTCCGTCCATTCGTCTGTCTGTCGAAAGCACGCTAACTTTTGAAGCAGTAAAGGAAGCCACTTGAAATTTTGCACAAAAACTTTTTATTAGTGTAGGTCGGTTGGGATTGTAACAGCGCCAAATCGGTCCATGTTTTGCTATATAAACCGATCTTGGGTCTTGACTTTTGAGCCTCTATAGGGCGCAATTCTCATCGGATTTGACTGAAATTTTGCACGTGGTGTTTTGTTATGACTTCCACTGACTGTGCTAAGTATGGCGCAAATCGGTACATAACCTAGTATAGCTGCCATATAAACCTCTCTGGGATCTTGACTTCTTGAGCCTGTAGAGGGCGCACTGCCAATAACTGTGTTAACTATGATACATATCGGTTCATAATCTTTCATCAAAATCCGGTAAAAATTGCATATCTTATGTCCCATAGCAGTTACATCGAAATGTCGAAAAGCCTAACATAAATTTCAAATTTCAGTTAAATCGGATTATAAATGCTGCTTTTATGGGGCCAAGACTTTAAATCGAGTTGTCGGTCTACATGGCAGCTATACGCAAATCTCGACCTTCTAGACCAAATTGCGGAAACATGTGGAGGGGGTTAACTTAACTCTCTGTCCTAAATTTCGGCAACATCGGACAATAAATGCGCCTTTTATGGGCCCAAAACATTAAATCGAGAGACCGGTCTATATGGCAGCTATATCCAGTCTGAACCGATCTGAGTCAAACTGAAGAAGACAAATGTGGCTTTAAAGGGCCTAAGACCCTAAATCGGAGGATCGGTCTATTTGGCAGCTACATATATCGAAATATGAACCGATCTGGGCAAACTTGACGAAGGATGTCGAAGGGCCTAACACAACTCACTGTCCGAAATTTCAGCAAGATCGGATAATAAATTTGGCTTTTATGGCCCTAAGAACCTAAATAGGAAGATCGGTCTATATGGCAGCTATAACCAAACCTGGACCGATCAGAGTCAAATTGACGAAGGATGTCGAAGGGCCTTACACAACTCACTGTGGCTTTTATTGGCCTAAGACAATTACAGAGTCACAAGCTGTGAAAAAGTTTGTCAACGCCGACTATATGAAAAATCCGCAATTACTTTTTGGGCAACCCAATTAAAAGATCAATATTTTGTTATACACAATTGAACAATGGCTTGTACTTATTAGTATTTAGTCCAAATCGGAACATATATTGATATAGCTGCTATGGGGCATAAGCATTAATTTTTTACCGGATTTTGACACAAGGTGGTTTACATTTATGCCCGACTAGGGGTTATCCAAAGTTAGGAAGGGCCGCTTTTAATTGTTTTTATACCCTCCACCATAGGATGGGGGGTATACTAATTTCGTCATTCTGTTTATAACTACTCGAAATATTCGTCTGAGACCCCATAAAGTATATATATTCTTGATCGTCGCGACTTTTTATGTCGATCTAGCCATGTCCGTCCGTCTGTCTGTCCGCCCGTCTGTGTGTCGAAAGCACGGTAACTTCGGAAGAAGTAAAGCTAGCCGCTTGAAATTTTGCACAAATACTTCTTATTAGTGTAGGTCGGTTGGTATTGTAAATGGGCTATATCGGTCCATGTTTTGATGCAGCTGCCATATAAACCGATCTTGGGTCTTGACTTCTTGAGCCTCTAGAGTGCGCAATTCTTATCCGATTGGAATGAAATTTTGCACGACGTGTTTTGTTATGATATGCAATAACTGTGCCAAGTATGGTTCAAATCGGTCCATAACCTGATATAGCTGTCATAAAAACCGATCTGGGGACTTGACTTCTTGAGCTTCTACATGGCGCAATTCCTATCGGATTTGGCTGAAATTTTGCATGACATATTTTATTCTTACTTTTAACAACTGTGTCAAATAAGGTTAAAATCGGTTCATAACCTGATATAGCTGCCATATAAACCGATCTGGGATCTTGACTTCTTGAGCTTCTAGAGGTCGCAATTATTATCCGATTTGCCTAAAATTGTACGACGGATCCTCTCATGACCATCACCATATGTGTTTATTATGGCCTGAATCGGTTTATAGTCCGATACAGCTCCAATATAAATCGATCTCTCCATTTTACTTCTTGAGCCCCCAAAAGGTCTCCAACATATAATTTAATTGTGGTCCAAACCGGACCATATCTTGATATCGCTCTAATAGCAGAGCAAATCTTTTCTTGTATCCTTTTTTTGCCTAAGAGGAGATGCCGAGAAAAGAACTCGACAAATGCGATCCATGGTGGAGGCTATATAAGATTCGGCCCGTCCGAACTTAGCACGCTTTTATTAGTTTTTTTTTTTTGTAATATGGTTCTAGCTTTAATTTTAGTTTCTTAATTTATCAAATTTTCAATTGATTTATACAATAATAGCTAAAAATTTTAATTTATTAAAATTAAATAATTTTATAAGAATTTTCACTATGTATTCCGCAAGTTTGTGGTATGGCACCGCTATAATAAGCTGTGCTTAATGTTCTATCGTAGTGTTTTAAAACTAATAAATAGGAATCCCTTACCTTTTACATCAAAATTGGTTAAGGTTTATGGGTCAATTAGGGATAGCAACCAACTTTCAGAATGTCGAGACGATCAAGAATATATGTACTTTATAAGGTCTTAGACTAGTATTTCGAGGTGTTGCAAACTGAATGACTAGATTAGTATAAGCCCATCCTATGGTGGTGGGGATGAAAAACATTATCTAATCCGCCAACAAAGCTCTTTTGTACAGGTATTTTATCAGACCAACGGAACAGTATACTGGATCAAACAGAATGCTGAGATTAAAACAGAACAGGTAGAATACAGGAGTAAATCAGGATAAGGAAGAGTCCGGAACGGGATAATGGAGCGCATCGGATTCTGGATTAAGACGGGATGCTGAAACAGGCAGGATACACGATCTAACAGAATATAGAAACATGCTGCATATATAGATGGTTATTAGTCGAATGACGTGACGGTCCACATAGGGCGGAAGATCCAAAAGACTATTCCAACATAATCCTCCTAATGCGAAAGTATGAAATTGTTTCTGGACAGATTCAATTGTGCCTATATGGCACTGATAACAAGAAGATCATACGATGAATGCGTTCTCGAGCGTTGGCCTGACAAGGGAGTTAAACAGACGTTTTGACAAGTATGGATCATTGAACTCTTCAGACCATCTTTTAATGAAACCTAGATCTACTGACAACAGAATCAATATGACCATCAAATTTCAGCGCCATCAAGTAACACACCTGAGTCATTCAACAGATCCACCTTATCCAGTTAGTGTCCACCAATAAAATATGACGTCTTTAACGCAGACCATCTGTAAAAGGCTGGAAAAGCAGGCCATTTGAAACAATGAATTAGCTTGTTTTAGCCAAACACAGAATCTAATACTCCTATGCCATTTTCCATTTGGATTTAAGCTTTATGGTGCAAATTATCAAGCTATGAACTGTAGGCCCGGCAGACAGGAGGTTAGAGGTTTGAATCGTATGCCAATAGCGTGTTTTCTGTGATCGAATCCTCTCTATTGTCTGGCAATTTCTTTTCAGTAATCAATTAAGTCCTTAAATTTCTGGTGATATTCATTCTTATGGTACTTTGCAAGACTCACTCCACCTTGGGAGAAATAACATAAAATACAATTCATTGACCAACCGTAATAGGCAACCATAATAAATATGGAAAAATTAATTGCAAACAAGTAAAAGCGTCCTAAGTTCGGCCAGGCCGAATCTTATATATCCTCCACAATGGATCGCATTTGTCGAGTTCTTTAGGATAAAAGAAAAGATTTGCTCTGCTATTAGAGCGTTATCAAGATATGGTCCGGTTTGGACCACAATTAAATTATATGTTGCAGACTTGTGTAAAATGTCAGCCAATTCAAATAAGAATTGCGCCCTTTGGGGACTCAACAAGTAAATAGAGAGGCCGATTTATATGGGAACTGCATCAGGCTATAGACCGATTCAGACCTTAATAAACACGTATGTTGATGGTCATGAGAGGACCCGTCGAACAAAATTTCAGGCAAATCAGATAATAATTGTGACCTCTAGAGGTGGCAGTTATGATGGTTATGAACCGATTTGAACCTTATATGGCACAGTTGTTGAAAGTCATAATAGAATACTTCATGCAAAATTTCAGGCAAATCGGATAAGAATTGCGCCCTTTAGAGGTTCAAGAAGTCAAAACCCAAGATCGGTTTATATGGCAGCTGTATCAGGTTATGAACCGATTTGATCCATCCTTGGCACAGTTGTTAGATATCGAAACAAAACAAGTCGTGCAAAATTTCATTTAAATCGGATAAGAATTGCGCCCTCTAGAGGCTCAAGAAATCAAGACCCAAGATCGGTGTATTTATATGGTAGCTATATAAAAACATGGACCGCTTTGGCCCATTTGCAATCCCAACCGACCTACACTAATATGAAGTATTTTCCCAAAATTTCAAGTGGCTAGCTATACTCCTTCGGAAGTTAGCGTGCTTTCGACAGACAGACGGACGGACGGACGGTCGGACGGACGGTCGGACGGACGGACAGACGGACGGACATGGCTAGATCGACATAAAATGTCGCGACGATCAAGAATATATATACTTTATGGGGTCTCAGACGAATATTTCGAGTAGTTACAAACAGAATGACAAAATTAGTATACCCCCATGCTATGGTGGACGGTATAAAAAAGCAAGTAACAAAGCGTTAAGTTCGGCCGGGCCGAACTTTGGATACCCACCACCTCGGTATATATGTAAACCACCTTTTGCAAAATCCCGTGAAAAATGCATACCTTATGCCCCATAGCAGCTATATTGAAATATGTTCCGATTTGGACCAAATACTAATAAATACAAGTCATTGTTCAAATGTGTATAACGAAATATTGGTCTTTTTATACCCACCACCGAAGGATGGGGGATTATATTCTTTCGTCATTCCGCTTGTAACACATCGAAATATCCATTTCCGACCCTATAAAGTATAGGTATTTTGTATCAGCGTAAAAATCTAAGACGATCTAGCCATGTCCGTTCGTCTGTCTGTTGAAATCACGCTACAGTCTTTAAAAATAGAGATGTTAAGCTGAAACTTTGCAAGGATTCTTTTCTTGTCCATAAGCTGGTTAAGTTCGAAGATGGGCTATATCGGACTATATCTAGGCCCATAAAAGCCACATTTATTATGCGATTTTGCTGAAAATTGAGACAGTGAGTTGTGTCAGGTCCTTCGACATTCTTCGTCAATTTGGCCCAAATCGGTCTAGATATGGATATAGCTGCCATATAGACCTATCCTCCGATTTAGGGTCTTAGGCATATAAAAGCCACATTTATTATCCGATTTTGCTGAAATATGGCACAGTGAGTTGTGTTAGGCCTTACGACATCCTTCTTTAATTTGGCCAAATTAAAGAGAAATGTCGAAGGTCTTAACACAACTCATTGTCCCAAATTTTGGCGACATCGGACAATAAATGCGCAAATGGGCGCAAATCCTTAAATCGAGAGATCGGTCTATATGGCAGCTATATCTAAGCCTGGACCGATCTGGGCCAAATTGCAGAAGTATATCGAAGGAGGTAACACAACTCACTGTCCCAAATTTCAGCAAAATCGGATAATAAATGTGGCTTTTTTGGGCCTAAGACCCAGCTGTATCCAAATCTGGACCGATCTGGGCCAAATTAAAGATAAACGTGGAGGCGCCTAACACAACTCACTGTACCAAATTTGAGCAAAATCGGACAATAAATACGCTTTTTATGCGCCCAAAACCCTAAATTGAGAGATTAAAGAAGGATGACGTAGGGTCTAACACAATTCACTGTCCATTATTTTGGCAAAATCGGACAATATATGCGCCTTTTATGGGCGCAAGACCTTAAACCGATAGTTCGGCCTATTTGGCAGCTATATCCAAGTCTGGACCGATCTGAGCCAAATTGAAGAAGGACGTCGAAAGACCTAGCACAACTCACTAACCCAAATTTCAGCAAAATCGGATAATAAGTGTGGCTGTAATGGGCCTAAGACGTATCGGTCTTTATAGGGGCTATATGAAGATATAGTCCGATATAGCCCATATTCGAACTGCTTATGGACAAAAAAAAAAAAAAAGAATCTGTGCAAAGTTTCAGCTCAATATCGTCTTAGATTTTTACGGTGAAAACAATTGGGCAAAAGTGATTAAACAAGTTGGGTAGAATATTTGACTAATCTGAACGTAGCTTAAACCATTGTCTTTGTTCTTACAAACTATTATATAAAAACCAATTGTTTACAAATTTACAATTTAGTTTTGTACATTGTTGATAAGTGCTGCTAATTGACATAAGCAGTTTTTGCAAATGAACCATAAATCGGCTTATCAGTTCGCGTTTAAAAATTTATTTTAATTCAGCTATCTGCAGAACCCCTCTGTCAAGGCAACTGTCAGACTTCAGTGTACATTCAAACAACGAAGACGTTTTTACCAATTATAAGCTACAGCTAGAGTGAGAGATCTAAAAATGAAGACTTTCATTGTTCTTATTTTGGTTACATTAATTTTGAGCGCAATTTTCGGTCAAAGCCAAGCCGATGGAATATTTGATAAAATTGGCGATAAAATTGTAAGTGAAGTGAACGCTTATATAGAAGAAATCAAATTCATTTCTATACTAATTTTTTTAAGCAACAAATGGGACATTCCGTGGGCAAATTTGTGCAAAATTCAATGGATGCCGTCGAGGATGCTGTGAAATCAGCAAAAGATAAACTTTCGTAAATAAAAGGCGATGACGCATGTTTTAACACAAAAATAAACTCATCTGCAGCCTTTGGTTGTCATTTATGTTCAGATTAAGCAAATATTTTAAAAGTGTTTCTTATTCCATGCACAAAGTTGGGAGCTTATCACAAAAACCTACAATTGAAACCAAAATAATGTTATCTAATTTGAACAACAAGTTCTGTTCTATGATTCGGAATCTTATGTTAGTAATATCAGGTCGTCTAGCATTCAAAGTTAATTTAAACAAGTAAAAGCGTGCTAAGTTCGGCCGGGCCGAATCTTATATACCCTCCACAATGGATCGCATTTGTCGAGTTCTTTTCCCGGCATCTCTTCTTAGGCAAAACAGGATATAAGAAAAATTTGCTCTGCTATTAGAGCGATATCAAGATATGGTTCGGTTTGGACCACAATTAAATTATATGTTGGAGACCTGTGTAAAATGTCAGCCAATACGAATAAGAATTGCGGCCTTTGGGTGCTCAAGAAGTAAAATAGAGAGATCGATTTATATGGGAGCTGTATCAGGCTATAGACCGATTCAGACCATAATAAACACGTATGTTGATGGTCATGAGAGAATCCGTCAGGCAAATTGGATATTAATTGCGACCTCTACAGGCTCAAGAAGTCAAGATCCCAGATCGGTTTATAATCGGTTATGAACCGATTTGAACCATACTTTGCACAGTTGTTGGATAACATAACAAAACAAGTCGTGCCAAAATTCATTCAAATCGGATAAGAATTGCGCCCTCTAGAGGCTTAAGAAGTCAAGACCCAAGATCGGTTTATATGACAGCTATATCAGGGTATGGACCGATTTGAACCATATTTGGCACAGTTGTTGGATATCATAACAAATACTACGTGCCAAAATTCGTTCAAATTGGCTAAGAATTGCGCCCTCTAGAGGCTCAAGAAGTCAAGACCCAAGATCGGTTTATATGACAGCTATATCAGGTTATGGACCGATTTGAACCATACTTAGCACAGTTGTTGTATATCATAACAAAACACGTCGTGCGAAATTTCATTCAAATCGGATAAGAATTGCGCACTCTAGAGGCTCAAGAAGTCAAGACCCAAGATCAGTTTATATGGCAGCTATATCAGGTTATTGACCGATTTGAACCATACTTGGCACAGTTGTTGGATATCATAGGAAGACACGTCGTGCAGAATTGTCGTAAGAATTGCGCACTCTAGAGGCTCAAGAAGTCAAGATCGGTTTATATGGCAGCTATATCAAAACATGAACCGATATTGCCCATTTACAATACAAACCGACCTTCACTATTTAGAAGTATTTCAAGCGGCTAGCTTTACTCCCTCGGAAGTTAGCGTGCTTTCGACAGACAGACGGACGGACGGACGGACAGACGGACGGACGGACGGACAGACGACGGACGTGGCTAGATCGACATAAAATGTCACGACGATCAAGAAAAGATATACTTTATGGGCTCTCAGACGAATATTTCGAGTAGTTACCAACAGAATGATGAAATTAGTATACCCCCATCCTATGGTGGAGGGTATAAAAATTAATTGAGAAAAAAAACGTCTACTCGAGTTCTTTTTCAGAAAAATATCAAAAACTTTAAGGATATTTACATCGACGTGATTTTATTATTTTGCCATTGTAAGGCCGCTTCGGCGACACTAACATTAAACGTCCTTAGGATGGCAACAAGTCTTGACATGATTCTTATATCAGGAGTCATGGGTCTGTGGAGGAATGGTTCGTGTACTAAGAATTCCTGGATTTAGTCTAACTTTTTTAGTTCTTCCGTCGCTAAGCACTGATGATTCAGTAGCAGCCAGTCTTGAAATAAAAAAAATCTCATTACTGGCTGATTTCCCTATATATGGCACACGATTCAGAGATGCCGCCTTCAAGCCACAAGTTGTTGGTTGAAACCGCTTCTGCATGAAGAAGAACCTCATTGCAGGAAGTAACGCTAGTGCTCACCAAGAAGATATAAGCGCAAGAATATGCGAATGGGAAGTGCCGGATGACCACCGCTTCTCTGATCATCGGTATATGAGTTTAAGCATTGGGGCAAATAACGCAGAAATGGTACCTCGGGTAAACAGAAGAAAGGATAGATTACGGCGCACATTCTACACTACCACCATAGGATGGGGGTATACTTATTTCGTCATTCTGTTTGTAACTCCTCGAAGTATTTGTCTAAGATCCCATATATATTCATGTAAATGGGCCATATCGGTATTTTGATATAGTTGCCATATATACCGATTTTGAATTTTGATTTCTTGAGCCACCAGAGGGCGCAATTCTTCTTCGATTTGGCTGAAATTTTGCATGAGGTGCTTGGCTAAGATTTCCAACAACTGTGATAACGGTTGAAATCGGTCCATAACCTGATATAGCTGACATATAAACCGATCTGGGATCTTGATATCTTGAGCTTCTAGAGGACGCAATTATTATTACCGTCCATCTTTCCGTCCGTCCGTCCGTCTGTCTGTCAAAAGCATGCTAACTTTTGAAGGAGTAAAGCTAGCCGCTTCAAATACTTTTTATTAGTTTATGGGCGAAATCGGTCCATGTTTTGATATAGCTGCCATATAAACTGATCTTGGGTCTTAACTTCTTGAGCCTCTAGAGGGCGCAATTCTCAATTCTGACATTTTCCACGTAGTGTTTTGGTATCACTTCCAACAACTGTGTTAAGAATGATTCAAATCGTTTCATAATCTGGTATAGCTGTCATATAAACCGATCTTGGATATGGCGCAAGTCGGTTAATAACATGATATAGCTGCCATATAATATAAATAATATGGTCTGAATCGATCAATAACTTGATGTTGCTCCCATATAAACCTATCTGCCGATTTTACTTCTTGAGCCCCTACAAGGCGCAATTCTTATCCGAATGTACTGAAATATTACGCAATGACTTCTACAATGTTCAGCATTCAGTTATGGTCCGAATTGGACTATAACTGGACATAGCTCCAATAGCCTAAGAACTATTCAATATTCTTTGTTTGCCTAAAATGAGATACCGCGCATAGAGTTCGACAAATGCGATCCATGGTGGAGGGTATATAAGATTCGGCCGGCCGAACTTAGCACGCTCTTACTTGTTTATTTGGTTTATAATGGCATTAGAGAGCTTGTATCACACACAATAACAGAGTCATCTGCAAAAAAACAACTAAATGCCTTTGAAGTACTTTCAAATCACTTTCAAAACTAGAGCTGGTCATATTGACAAGGTTACTTGACCACTGTAGTAGTGTATTAAGCGGAGATCACTGCAATCAAAGAAGTGGTGGAATGATTAAGATGTAAAGTCATACCGACAACTGGTATAAATATCTTCTCAGATAGCCAGACATTGAATTCTTGGAGAACGTATTTTTGAATTCGAGAACCGGCCTCAACTGTCGCAGATCTTTTAACGAGATGGCTGAACAATTCAAAATTCACCTGTTCTGCGTGCCGGGCCACAGAGATATCCCAGGGAATTGTAAAGCGGACGAGCTTACGAGACAAGGAACTACCCTACACATTCCAGGGATACTGGAATCTGTGGTTATGCTTCTACCGACATGTAAGCCAAATTTTTAGGACCAGGCCGGAAGGACAACGAATGATAGATGCTCACAAAGGGGGGGCTGTGAGAATTCCAATATTATGTGGCCTAATCTGAACTTGAGAACATCTGGTATGCCGCACTGGCAGTCGGAAGGAGTTTCACTTTAGTTTCTCATTTCATGAAGAACTTGTCTGATTTAACGGATGTGAACATTCGCAAGTTGTTGGGCTTTTTAAAGCAATCTAGATGGTTCAGAGGTAGAAGGCATCTTTCTTCCTCTGTTCCTGTGAATTCACAGTGGACGAAAACGTCTTAGTGGGTCTGATGGCAGACTTCTACTTTGCGAAAATTTTGGATCATATGTTTATAGTTTCATGGGGAAATATTTTTTGCGGTTTAAACTCTCAAACTTTGCCAATGGCTCTCTGCATGTACATACGGCAAATCCTGTCTTTTTTGCCTTTCGAAAAAGTTGGATTTGCAGTTTAATTTCCTGTCTAGCAACACACCCTGGTATTTTGCACTTGCAGTAAATGGACCATTCTCTCCTCCCAAGGAGACAGGTGCAACTGTGGGTAAATTGTGTCTCCTGCTGAAAAAAACAAAGTATATTTCTAAGAGAGCTGGGGAACTTTTTCTTAGCCCCAATAGCTACGTCATTTTTGCTTTTACACCTTTTTCTTCCAGCGACAATAATTTATATTTAATGGCTATATTCCAAAGTACACTTCAGGAGTGGTTATCGTATTATCTAGTAAAAATTTTACCCAAAGTTGGTATTAAACTTTTATTACACTCTATGAAAATTTTCTGACTGTCAAATCAAGCTTTATGTCCACGGTTAAGTCAAATCGGTAGATCGGTTAAATGGGAGCTTTGTCAAAACTTACGTTAATGAGAGGCGTTTTACATAATAAATTTTGTCCTCGATTAAGTTTTTGAAAATAGAGTTCTGTTTTCAGCAAAGGTAAGGTTAAAGCATAGGTGCTCAATTCACACATATTCTTGTTCTCTTGGCTTCAGTCGTTGTTGATACAGCAACGAATGAACACGCTTGAGTGTACGTATCATTTTTATACCCACAACCGAAGGATGGGGGTATATTCATTTTGTCATACTGTTTGCAACACATTGAAGTATCCATTTCGACCCTATAGTGTATATATATTCTTGATCGGCGTAAAAATCAAAGACGAAACCACGCTACAGTCTTTAAAAATAGAGATACTGCGCTGAAACTTTGCAAATATTCTTTTTTTTGTCCATAAGCAGAGTGGGTTCGAAGATGGGCTATATCGGACTATATCTTGATATAGCCACCATATAGACCGATCCGCCGATTTAGGATCTTGGGCCCATAAAAGGCGCATTTATTGTCCGATGTCGTCCAAATCTGGGACAGCGAGTAAGGTAAGGCCCCTCGACATCCTTCTGCAATATGGCACAGATCGGTACAGATTGGGATATAGGTGCCATATAGACCGATGTCTCGATTTAAGGTTTTGGGCCCATAAAATGCGCATTTATTGTCAGATGTCGCCGCAATTTAGGATAGTGAGGTGTGTTAGGCTCTTTGATATCTTTCTGCAATTTGGCTATGATCGGTCTAGATTTGGATATAGCTGCCATATAGACCGATCTCTCTATTTAAGGTCTTGCGCCCATTAAAGGCGCATTTATTGTCCGATGTCGCCAAAATTTGGGTCAGTGAGTTAAGTTAAGCCCTTCGACATTCTTCTTCAATTTGACTCAGATGGGGTCAGATTTGGATATATCTGCCATATAGACCGATCTCTCGATTTAAGGTTTTGGGACCATAAAAGGCGCATTTATTGCCCGATTTCGCCGAAATTTGAGAAAGTGAGTTGTATTATGCTCTTCGACATTTTTCTGAAGCTTGGTCCACATCGGTCCAGATTTGAATAGAGCTGCCATATGGACCGATATCTCGACTTAAAGTCTTCGCCCTATAAAAGGCGCATTTATAATCCGATTTCACTGAAATTTGACTTAGTGACTTATGTTAGGCTTTTCGACATCCGTGTCGTATATGGTTGATATCGATTTATTTTTATACCCCCACCATAGGATGGGGGTGTTCTAATTTCGTCATTCTGTTTGTAACACCTCGAAATATTCCTCTCAGACCCCATATGGTATATACATTCTTCATCGCCATGACATTTTATTATCAAGATCGAGTTGTAATAAATCGTGCTCAGAAGGAACACAGAAGTATTGGAAAATTTTGACGTCATCAGCATACATTAAGATTAAAGAATTTTTAATAACACAAAGTAAATCATTTATAAACAGATTAAAAAGAATTGAACCCATATGGCTGCACTGTGAAACACCGGATTTCACAATAACTGACTTAGAAAAAGAATCGCCGAAGTGTACATGTCCAGATAAGCAAGAACCACCCCAATTTAATAATGCAGGAGAAAACCGATTTTACCGAGCTTAAACAGAAGTAGGCCATGATTTACTTTATCAAACGCCTTACTAAAGTCGGTATATATAACATCAGTCTGTTTCCTCTTGACTTCTTAAGCCTTTAGAGACGCACATCCTATCCGATTTCGCCGAAATTTTGCATGATGTGTTTCGTTATGACTTTCAACAAGTGCGCAAAGTATGGGTCAAATCGGTTCATAACCTGATATAACTGCCATATAAACCGATCTTGACTTCTTCAGCCTCTATAGGGCGCAATTATTATCTGATTTGTGTGAAATTTGTACAACATGACCTTCAACATACGTGTCAAATATGGTCTGAATCAGTCTATAGCCTCATACAGCTCCCCTATAAAACGCGCCCCTAAGGGGCACAATTCTTATTCGATTTGCCTGAAATTTTACACAATGACTTCTACAATGGTCTCTAACATTCATACCATAATGATCCGAATCTGACCATAACTTGATATACCTCCAATAGCTTTTTGCCTAAAAAGAGACAGTGGGAAAAGAACTCGACAAATGCGATCTATGGTGGAGGTATAAAAGTTTCGGCCCGGCTAAGCACGCTTTTATTTGTTAAAAGTCCAATATTTTGTTATACACAATTGAACAATGACTTGTATTTATTAGTATTTGGTCCAAATCGGAACATATTTCGATATAGCTGCTATGGGGCATAAGGTATGCAGTTTTCACCGGATTTTGACGAAAGGTGGTTAACACATATACCCGAGGTGGTAGGTATCCAAAGTTCGGCACGGCCGAACTTAAAGCCTTTTTACTTGTTTGTCCATAAGCAGGTTAATTTCGAAGATGGGCTATAACGGACTATATCTTGATATAGCTCCCATATAGACCGATCCGCAGATTTAGGGTCTTAAGCCCATAAATGAAACATTTACTATCCAATTTTGCTGAAATTTTGGACAGTGAGTTGTGTTAAGCTATATATATATATATATATAGCTATCATATAGACGGATATCTTGATTAAAGGTTTGGGGCTCATAATAGGCGCATTTATGGTCCGATGTCGCCGAAATTTATAACAGTGAGTTGTGCTGGGCCCCTCGACATCTTTCTGCAATTTGACCAAGATCGCATCAGATTTGGATGTAGCTACCATATAGACCGATCTCTCGATTTAAAGTCTTGGCCCCATAAAAGGGACATCTATTGGGTTGCCTAAAAAGTAGTTGCGGAAGTAAATGCATTTTTAATAAAGCTTAGAATGAACTTTAATCAAATATATAACTGCCATTTTGTTCGATAACCTTTTGCCATCTTCCTGGCAAATTTAGTATTCCACGCTCATAGAACTTCTGGCCTTTATCTGCAAAAAACTGAACCAAGTGCGATTTTATAGCCTCATCATTGCCGAAAGTTTTACCATTTAAAGAGTTCTGCAAAGATCGAAGTAAATGGTAGTCTGATGGTGCAAGGTCAGGGCTATATGGTGGATGCATCAAAAGTTCCCAGCCAAGCTCACTCAGATTTTGGCGAGTGACCAAAGATGTGTGCGGTCTAGCGTTGTCCTGGTGGAATATGACAACTTTACGATTGACCAATTCTGGTCGCTTCTCCTAGATGGCTGTATTCAATTTGTCCAATTGTTGACAGTAAACATCCGAATTAATCGTTTGGTTCCTTGGAAGCAGCTCAAAATATACCACACCCTTCCAATCCCACCAAACAGACAGCATAACCTTCTTTTGGTGGATATCTGCCTTTGAAGTGGTTTGAGCTGGTTCACCATGCTTGGACCATGATCGTTTTCGACTAACGTTGTTGTAAACAATCCATTATTCATCTCTAGTTATGATTCGTTTTAAAAATGGATCGAATTCATTGCGTTTAAGGTTCATATCACAAGCGTTGATTCGGTTTGTTAAATGAATTTATTTCAATACATGTGGTACCCATATTAAAATTGACGCCAAACAAAGAAATGTAAAAAAAATTTCGCGCACTTTTTTTCGAAAGCAAGCTAAAAGTAACAGCTGATAACTGACAGAAGAAAGAATGCAATTACAGAGTCACAAGCCGTTGAAAAAATTTGTCAACGCCGACTATATTACTATTGTACTATATTACCGACAATTACTTATTGGGCAACCCAATATAATCCGATTTCGATAAAATTTGACACCGTAACTTATGTTAGGCTTTTGTCATCCGTATCGTATATGGATATAGCAACCCAGGAGACCAATATTTTGTTCTACAAATTTGAACAATGCCTTGTACTTATTAGACCACTCAATATCCGCGCCAAATTTGGTATAAATCGGGCCATTTTTTGATATAGCTGCCATAGGGGCATAAATATTTTTCACTCGATTTTGACGATAGCTGGTTTACATATATATCCGAGGTGGTGGGTATCCAAATTTCGGCCCGGCCGAACTTAACGCCTTTTTACTTGTTCAATATAACTTTTTTAAATTTTAAAACAATGTTTTATTCTGATTTAACGCTGGACAGGAAAGAAACAATTATTTAATTTTCTTTATATAATGTTCACTTTAAAAACCCCTTAATTGATTCTGTCATATTATTTAATTTTCAATCATATAGAGAATTAAACATATTTTTAGAGGGTAGCACACGCATACAATCTTATTTTCATTTTGTGCACCTCCGCTCTGCTACAACCCTTTAAATCAAAATTAATACTTTTACCGCCGCAGAGAATTGAACTCATGATCTCATGCTTGGTATTCTTGCAAGCATTCCTTGTCCAGCGACGGGTAAAATAGCTGTCCTTAGCTATCGCTTAGCAATTTATGCTATTTTGGTTCGGTGCGCTCTCTTTACACAAGTAGAAAACAAAACACGAAAATTATTCTAAGCAGATTATACAATAATTCGAGGAGGTCGTGTTATTGCTTGGCATTCGCGTTAACATAAACACATATAATCAGTGTTGCCAGATTGGAGGTACGGGAATTTTGTTGGGAAAAAAAATTAAAATTGGGGATTTTCAAGGATTTTCCATCATCATAGGTCGGGTAAGACAGCGGCATCCAAAATGTAAAGATAAATTTTTATACCCACCACCATAGGACGGAGGGTATACTTATTAATTCATTTCGTTCGTAACACCTCGAAATATACATAAATTGTATACATTCTTTATGGTCTTGACATTCTAAGTCGATCTAGCAATGCCCGTCCCTCCGTTCGCCTTCCGAAATCGAACGAATGAATCTACTTCCTTGAAATTTCGATATAGCTCCCATATAAAGTGGTCTTTCGACTCTGAGCCCCAGAAACTGCAAGTTTTATCCGATTGGGCTGAAATGCACGTAGTCTTCTATTCTACTTCTAATAATCGTGCCAATTATGGTCCATTTTTATACCCACCACTGAAGGATGGGGGTATATTCATTTTGTCATTCCGTTTGCAACACATCGAAATATCCATTTCCGACCCTATAAAATATATATATTCTTGATCGGCGTAAAAATCTAAGACGATCTAGATATGTCCGTCCGTCTGTCTGTCCAAAAATAGAGATATTGAGCTGAAATGTTGCACAAATCCTTTTTTGTCCATAAGCAGGTTAAGTTCGAAGATGGGCTATATCGGACTATATCTTGATACTTAGACCAATAAAAGACACATTTATTATCCGATTTTGCTGAAATTTTGGACAGTGAGTTGTGTTAGGCCCATCGACATCCTTCGTTAATTTGGCCCAGATCGATCCAGATTTGGATATAGCTGCCATATAGACCGATCCGCAGATTTAAGGTCTTAGGCCCATTAAAGTCACATTTATTATCCGATGTTGCTGAAATTTGGGACACTGAGTTTTGTTAGGCCCCTCGACATCCTTCGTCAATTTGGCCCAGATCGATCCAGATTTGGATATAGCTGCCATATAGACCGATCCTCCGATTTAGGGTCTTAGGCCCATAAAAAGTCACATTTATTATCCGATTTTGCTGAAATTTGGGACAGTGCCCCTCGACATCATTCATCAATTTGGCCCACATCGGTCAAGATTTGGATATAGTTGCCATATAGACCGATCCTCCGATTTAGGGTTTAAGGCCCATAAAAGCCACATTTATTATCCGATTTTGCTGAGATTTGGGAGAGTGAGTTGTGTTTGGCCCTTCGACATCCTTCGTCTATTTGGCTCAGATCGGTCCAGATTTGGATATAGCTGTCATGTAGACCAATCCTCCGATTTAGGGTCTTAGTCCCATAAAAGGCGCATTTATTATCCGATATCGCCGAAAGTTGGGACATTGAGTTAAATTAAACCCCTTGATATAGTTCTGCATTATGGAACACATCGGTGAAGATTTGGATATAGCTGTCATATAGACCGATCTCTCGGTTTTGGGGCCAGAAAAAGCGCATTTATTGTCCGATGTTGCGGCAATTTGGGACAGTGAATTGTGTTGGGCCCTTCGACATCCTTCTTTAATTTCACTCAGATCGGTTCAGATTTGGATATAGCTGCCATATAGACCAATCTCTCGATTTAATATTTTGGGCCTATAAAAGGCGCATTTATTGTCCGATGATTCCGAAATTTGGGACAGAGATTTAAGTTAAGCCCCCCCACATATTTCTGCAATTTGGTCTAGATCGATCCAGATTTGCATATAGCTGCTATATAGACCGATATCTCGATTTAAAGTCTCGGCCCCAAAAAAGGCGCATTTATAATCCGATTTAATTGAAATTTGACACATTGACTTTTGTTAGGCTTTTCGACATCCGCATATGGTTCAGATCGGTTTATTTTTATACCCTCCATCATAAGATGGGGGGTATACTAATTTCGTCATTCTGTTTGTAACTACTCGAAATATTCGTCTGAGACCCCATAAAGTATATATATTCTTGATCGTCGCGACATTTTATGTCGATCTAGCCATGTCCGTCCGTCTGTCCGTCCGTCCGTCCGTCCGTCCGTCTGTCTGTCGAAAGCACGCTAAATTCCGAAGGAGTAAAGCTAGCCGCTTGAAATTTTGCACAATTACTTCTTATTAGTGTAAGTCGGTTGGTATTGTAAATGGGCCATATCGGTCCATGTTTTGATATAGCTGCCATATAAACCGATCTTGGGTCTTGACTTCTTGAGCCTCTAGCGTGCGCAATTCTTATCCGATCAGAATGAAATTTTGCACGACGTATTTTGTTATGAAATCCAACAACTGTGCCAAGTATGGTTGAAATCGGTTAATAACCATATAAACCGATCTGGGATCTTGACTTCTTGACCCCTAGAGGTCGCAATTATTATCCGGTATGCCTGAAATTTTGTGCGACGTATCCTCTCATGACCATCAACAAACGTGTTTATTATGGTCTGAATCGGTCTATAGCCCGATACAGATCCCAAATAAATCGTTCTCTCTCTTTTACTTCATGAGCCCCAATGGGCGCAATTCTTATACGAATTGGCTGAAATTTTACTCAGGTCACCAACATATAATTTAATTGTGGTCCAACCCGGACCATATCTTGATATCGCTCTAATAGCAGAGCAAATCTTTTCTTATATCCTTTTTTGCCTAAGAAGAGATGCCGGGAAAAGAACTCGACAAATGCGGTCCATGGTGGAGGGTATATAAGATTCGGCCCAGCCGAACTTAGCACGCTTTTATTTGTTAGATATAGCCACTAAAAAGACCAATATTTTGTTATACATAATTGAACATTGACTTGTACTTATAAGTATTTGGTCCAAATAGGATCATATTTCGATGTAACTGCTATAGAAAATAAGTTATGCATTTTTCACCGGATTTGACGAAAGGTGTTTTACATATATACCCGAGGTGGTGGGTATCGAAAGTTCGGCCCGGCCGAATAATATAATTTTATTTCGCGTAATAAATAATATTACGCGAAATAAAATAACAAGTAAAAAGGCGAAAAATGCGATAAGTTGCCTTTTTACTTGTTATTTTATTTCGCGTAGAGTGAAATAATTTTACTCACACATACATACTCAGAATATGTGCCCATCTCTGCTCTAGTCTGCCGACATAATTTATGATGAAATAAGTATTACTGCGTAGTAATGAGTTCCTCATCAAATGCTAGACGAAATCGCTATCTATGAAACCAGTAGATGCTATTAATAAGGTCGTTTGGTTTTCTATTTGTAATAGAAACTTGGAACCCCACGGTCTACAGCCGGACAATATCCGGTATATGAATTTTGTTCAAAACTAAACAAATTTTAACCAGTAAGGAAAGGCAAAAGTCGGGCGTTGCCGACTGTATAATATTCTACACCTACCCTATAAATACAAAGTAGAAGTATATCTAATTCTGAATCAATTTTGATGGAACTCGGCAGATGTTTTCAGATGGGTTATTAAAATCCCCGTATCAAATTTCGAGCAAAGCAAATATGTTCAAAATGTAACAACTACTGTTGACAAATGACAACAAATTACCCAAAATCTGACGAACATATATGTGGGAGCTACATCGAAATCTAAATCAATGTTGATCAAACTTCTTAGATATTGTGGTAGTCATCGAGGAAAGCGTTGTGCACAATTTTGGCAAGATTGTTCAATAAATGCGCTTGCAGTGGCTTATGAAGTGAAAATATACATATATGGCAGCTATATCTAAATGTGAGCCAATTTCTTCTTAAATTCACCAGTAATATTAAGAGACATAAGAAAAATCTTCCTGCCAAATTTCGAGAAAATAGGTTAACATATGAGAAACTTAATGCAATATTTCTCAAAATCGGACGAACATACATATGGGAGCTATAATTAAATCTGAACAGATTTCGACCAATCATTATGGATATTTGGGAAGTCGTCGAGAAAACATTGTACAAAATTTTGGCAAAGATTGGGCAATAAATACGCTTGCAGTGGCTCTAGGCGTGAAAATCGGGCGATATATATATATATATGGCAGCTATATCTAAATCTGGAACGATTTCTATGAAATTCACCAGTAATATCGAGAGTCAAGAGAAAATCCTTCCTACCAAATTTCAAAAGATTCGGTTAACAAATTACTTTTATTGCATTATTACTGCAAATCGGACGAACATATATATGGGAGCTATATTCAAATCTGAACCGATTTCTATTAAATTCACCAGTAATGTCGAGAGTCAAAAAAAATTCTACCTGCCAAATTTCGAGAGAATTGGTTAACAAGTGACCATTTTATTGCATTATTACTGCAAATCGGACGAACATATATATGGGAGCTATATCTAAATCTGAACCGATTTTTTCCAATTTCAATAGGCTTTATCTCTAGGCCGAAACACATGCCTATATCAAATTTGAGGACGATGGGATGAAAATTGCGACCTGTAGTTTGTTCACAAATTAACATGGACAGACGGACAGACAGATAGACGGACAGACGGACATAGCTAAATCGAATCAGAAAGTGATTCTTAATCGATCAGTATACTTATCAATGGTCTACCTTTTGGTAGACACTAAGTTATTATACCCTGTACCACAGTGGTGTAGGGTATAAAAACTGTAGCGTGACATACAAGCACATTGCATTACATAATGATTTTTTTTAAGATAAAATTTTATTGCTGAGCTTGTTTTAAAGTAGATGACATCAAACCACACTTATGCTACATAGGGGTAAAAGCCAATACCTACTATTGCACAGGAAGGATTATTGAGGTTACCAATCTGTTTCCAAAGTTATTTGAAATTTAATTAAAACGTATTGTCATTCCAACAACGTCAATTGCCGGTAATTCTGTTGTCCTTTTTTCCCATATATTCCTTTGAGGTTTCATTGAAGTCCAACAAAAATTCTCATTTGTAATCTATATTCTTCAGTCTCGAATCTAGTAAAATGACATTGCAATTTGTGTACAGAGCAATCATCGGCATGTGAGCAGTTAGTTGGGTATGTTGATGGTGGGTGGGACAGTGTCTTTCATCAAACTGACCATGTGTTGAATGTTTGATTTCCATGCAGTGATGTGGCTCATGAAATCCAGAGCTGCAAAAAACCTAACGAAAAGATGTATAAATGAAGAAAGATATCTCACATACGCACATTAGAGGATATATACACATATGCATACAGCAAAGAATGAAATATCCTGTGCGCCTTTGTGTATAAAAGAATGCACAGGATGATAGTCTTTAATTAAAATTTTGCGTTTCCGCTTGCGTTGCAAAGGCGTTCAACTTGTCACTGTAGATTGTGTTCAGAAATCTAATTAAAAGATTCTAGGGTTGTGGATGTCGAATATATACACATTTTTATAAAGGGTGGCCCAAGGAGAAGTTGCATAACCGCTAGAAGAGCAACACATACTACCTCTATATGTGAAACGTCCGTTACACAAGCGTTACATTTACTAAATGGAAACCCTACACTCAACAACAAGTTGGAACAAATATATTCAATTGGATAAGCAAATACTATCCAACCAAAAAATTATGTAAACTATTTTTTTGCTTTCTTCTATACTCAGAAATAAGTGGTGCGTAGAATAAATTAAACAAGTAAAAAGGCTTTAAGTTGGGCCGGGCCGAACTTTGGATACCCACCACCTCGGGTAAACCACCTTTCGTAAAAATTCGGTGGAAAATGCATACCTTATGCCCCATAGCAACTATATCGCAACATCTTCCGATTTGGACGAAATGCTAATAAGAACAAGTCATTGTTCAATTGTGTGTAACAAAATATTGGTCTTTTTAGTAGCTATATCTACAAATAATCCGATCTGAACCATATACGACACGGATGTCGGAAAGCCTAATATAAGTCACTGAGTCAAATTACAGTGAAATCGAATTATAAATGGGCTTTTTATGAGGCCAAGACTTTAAATCGAGATATTGGTCTATATGGCAGCTATATCCAAAACTGGACCGATTTGAGCCAAATTAAAGAGAAAGTCGAAGGGCCTAACCCAACACACTTTCCCAAATTTCGGCGAAATCGTACAACATATGCGGCCTTTATGGGTCCAAACCCTTAAATTGAGAGATCGGTCTGTATGGCATCTGGATTATTGTGGCGTTTATGGGCCTAAGACCCTAAGTCGGCGGATCGATCTATATGGCAGCTACATTCAAATCTGAACCGATCTGAGAGAAATTGAAGAGGGATGTCGAAGGGCCTAACATAACCCACTGTCCCAAATTGCGGCGACATCGGTCAATAAATGCGCGTTTTATGGCCCCAAAACCTAAAACCGAGAGATCGGTCTATATGGCAGCTTTATCCAAATCTGGACCGATCTGTGCCATAATGCAGAAGTATATCAAGGAGCTTAACTTAACTTACTTTCCCAAATTTCGGCGACACCGGACATAAAATGGGTCTTTTATGGGCCTAAGACCCTAAATCGGAGGATCGGTCTATATGGCAGCTATATTCAAATCTGGACCGATCTGAGCCAAATTGACGGAGGATTTTGAAGGGCCTAACACAACTTACTGTCTTAAATTTCATCAAAATCAGATAATAAATATGATTTTTATGGGCCTAAGACCCTAAATCGGCGGATCGGTCTATATGAGAGCTTTATCAAGATATAGTCCGATAAATCCCATATTCTGTTGAAATTTGGCATTCTGTCAAAATTTGGATCTTATGACTCTCGATATTATTGGTGAATTTTATAGAAATCAGTTCAGATTTGGATTAGCTCCCAAATATATGTTCGTCCGATTTGCAGTAATACAGCAATAAAATGGCCGTTTGTTTACCGATTCTGTCGAAATTTGGAAGGATTTTCTTATGACCCTTTTACTGGTGAATTTTATAGAAATCGGTTCAGATGGATATAGCTTTCATATATATGTTCGTCCGATTTGCAGTAATACAGCAATAAAATGATTATAGTTAACCGATTCTCTCGAAATTTTGCAAGAAGGACTTTCTTATGACTCTCAATATTACTGATGAATTTTATTGAAATCGGTTCAGATTTGGATATAGCTCCCATATATATATTCGTCCGATTTGCAGTAATACTGCAATAAAATGATCATTAGTTAACCGATTCTCTCAAAATTTTGCAGGAAGGATTTTCTTATGACTCTCGATATTTCTGGTGAACTTTATAGAAATCGGTTCAGATTTGGATATAGCTCCCATATATATGTTCGTCCGATTTGCAGTAATACAGCAATAAAATGGCCATTTGTTGACCGATTCTGTCGAAAATTGGTAGGAAGGATTTTCTTATGACCCTCAATTTTACTGGTAAATTTTATAGAAATCGGTTCAGATGGATATAGCTTCCATATATATGTTCGTCCGATTTGCAGTAATACAGCAATAAAATGATTATTAGTTAACCGATTCTCTCGAAATTTAGCAAGAAGGATTTTCTTATGACTCTCGATATTACTGGTGAATTTAATAGAAATCTGTTCAGATTTAGGCATAGCTCACATAAATATATATCGCCCGATTTTCACTCCTAGACCCACTATAAGCGCATTTATTGACCAATCTTCCCAGAATTTTGTATAACTCCTTCCTCGAAGAGTTCCACAATATCCATAAAGTTTGATCGAAATCGGTTTAGATTTAGATATAGCTCCCATCTCCCGTCATTTGTCAACCGTAGTTATTACATTTTGAACATACTTGCTTTGCTCGAAATTTGATACAATAATTTTAATAACCTATCAGAATACATCCGCCGAGGTCCACCAAAATTGGTTCAGATTTAGATAGAAAGTCCCACTTTTGTATTTAAAGGGTATGTGTAGGGTATTATAAAGTCGGCAGCGCTCGACTTTTGCCTTTCCTTACTGGTTTTTATTCCGTTATATATTTACTATATGCCGGAGCTTATAAATATCACAATTAAAATCGTTCTAAGTTCGGCCGGGCCGAATGTTATATACCCTCCACCATAGATCGCATTTGTCGAGTTCTTTTCCCGGTGTCTCTTTTTTGGTAAACAAAGTAAAGGAAAGGATAAAAAAATATTGCTATGATATTGGAGCTATATCAAGTTGTAGTCCGATCTGTCCATAAATTAATTGAATGTTGAACACTGTAGAAGTCATTGTGTAATATTTCAGTCCATTCGGATAAGAACTGGGCCTTGTAGGGGCTCAAGAAGCAAAATCGGTACATCGGTTTATATGAGAGTCGTGTCAAGCTACATATCGATTCAAACCATATTGGACACGTATATTGAAAGTTATGGGAGAAGCCGGGGTACAAAATTTCTGCCAAGTCGGATGTGAATTGAGCCCTCTAGAGGCTCAAAAAGTTGAAATCCCAGATCGGTTTATATGATAGCTATACCAGGTTATGTACCGATTTGCGACATATTTACAAGAGTTGTTGGAAGACATAACAAAACACTTCGCGTAAGATTTCAGACAAAGCGGATAAGAATTGCGCACTCTAGCGGTTAAAAAGTCAAGATCAAAGATTGGTTTATATGGCAGCTATAACAGGTTGTAGCCCGATTTCGACCCTACTTCGCACAGTTGTTGGAAGTGATACCAAAACACCACGTGCAAAATTACAGCCAAATCGGAAAAGAATTGCTCCCTCTCAGAAGTCAAGACCCAAGATCGGTTTATCAGTCAAGACCCAAGATCGGAATATTAGGTTATGAACCGATTTGAACCATACTAAGCATAGTTGTTGGAAATGATACCAAAACACTACGTGCTAAAGTACAACCAAATCCGATAAGAACTGCTATAAAAGAAGATAAGAACCCTATAAAAGCTCAAGAAGTCAAGACCCAAGATCGGTTTATATGGCAGCTATATCAGGTTATATTGCGATTTTAACCATACTTAACACAATTGTTGGAAGTGATACTAAAACACTCAGTTCAATTGGATAAAAATTGCGCCTTCTAAAAGCTCAAGAAGTCAAGACCCACGATCGCTTTATATGAAAGCTATATCAAAACGAGACCCGATTTGGGCCATTTACAATCCCAACTGACCAATAAAAAGTATTGGTGCAAAATTTTAAGTGCTTAACTTTACTCTTCTGTAAGCGCTTAACTTTACTCTTCCTAGATCGACTTAAAATGTAATGACGATCAAGAATATATATACTTTATGGGATCTTTGGCGCATATCTCGAGGTGTTACAAACAACATAACGAAATAAGTACACCCCAATCCTATGGTGGAGGTATAATAAAATTAAATAAATTTTAAAATGCATACGTATGGTATTTTAACGAAATATGTATATTGAAATACGGAGTACAAATATGCAATGGAATTTTTTCCAAGCTTAGTAGAATAAGGAACAGCGAAGCAGGTCCAGTTTAGTTATTTTATTAAACTTCCTTCCTGATTCACATTGAAATGAGTGAAGAGGCACCAGCAATATCCTTAGCGTCTTCTCCAACAAAGATGCATTTTAAAAATCCCCAAATTGAAGCGAATATGTTATGACGGCGACATCTCCTGTAATGCCTAATTCATGAATGATATACAACTTCTCTCACACAACCACAGAAAATTGTTCTTGCATTACATTTTAGACATAAAACGTTTGGGCCAAAGAACATGAGAAGGTGAAATAAAAAAAAAAAATGAAACAAAGTACACTTTGGAGGAATAATAAAGCAAAGACCAGCTAAACAGAATAACAAGAAGCATGGTTTATTTTAAATTCGTTGATATCCAAGGGTACTTCGAAATTATTGAAGCCTTGGCATTAAGAATTTCAATTGTGCCAAGAGAGTAAATCGCTCCCTCCCCATACATACTACTTTCGAAGCATGTGCAATTTCATTTAATGGGGCGTTATTCAGACAATTACAATTCTAGACGTGTTTCGGGATTGTAAATTCTACGTAGCCACTGAACTCAGAATGTCCACCTCACTGGTCATATACCTGTGGTTGCGCTGTTGTGTGTTGTGCTTGGAAGCATCGACACGATAATGTGCCACACAACAGACAATGGAAATTAAATACAGTGCGTAATTAAATTCATTCCCAAAAGCCATTACCTCATAAATGCAAACACTCCGGATTATTTATAATCTTCACAGATCTCTTCACCAAACACACAGAGCCAGATAATACTGTAAGCTGTCCACTAATTAAGCTCAGCGCAATTCTCCAAACTCCTGCCTTCTAAAAGCCGCCTACTTCAACAGCACATATACATACATATTTCAACAAGCTGCAATAACATGATTCTTCATTATGTCGTCCATTTAATGCCAATTGTAGTATTTGCGCAGGACGTGCGTGTTCTGTAGAAGTGTAATGGGATGTACTGTGAAAATTGAAGGTGCTTCTGCGAATCCTTTTCATTTGCTTCATTTGCCTTATTAACACATGATATCATGATAATATGGGACACAAATAAAAGGTATTTGGAAGTTGAGTGCATCTGATATCGATATTTTGGCCAGAAGTTTCCCTATTACGAAAATGGAGGAATAAAATGCAAACATTACTATTAAATTTGAGTCCAAATATCCGTGTCACCCGTAAACAAACTTCTATCGTTTATAAACCGTTTAAATTCAGATCATGATAATGAAGGATTGAAATGAAAAGTTGAGAACAAATCATACTTTAGCGGCAGGTAACTAGGTGGCGGCATTGTCGTTCGTATTTTCAAAATTGCCACAAAATGTGGCATACATTTAACAAGTAAGAGCATGCTAAGTTGGGTCGTGCCGAATCTTATATACCCTCCACCATGGATCGCATTTGTCGAGTTCTATGCGCTGTATTTCTTTTTAGGCAAACAAAGAATATTGAATAAGAACTGTTATGCTATTGGAGCTATATCAAGTTATAGTCCGATTCGACCATAAATGAATGCTGAACATTGTAGAAGTCATTGTGTAATATTTCAGTTCATTCGGATAAGAATTGCGTCTTATAGGGGCTCCAGAAGCAAAATCGGGATATAGGTTTATATGGGAGCTTTATCAGGCTATTGATCGATTCAGACTATATTAGACACGTATGTTGAAGGTCATGAGAGAAGCCGTTGTACAAAATTTCTGGAAAATTGGATGAGAATTACGCCCTCTAGAGGCTCAAGAAGTCAAGCTCACAGATCGGTTTATATGGCAGCTATATCAGGTTATGTACCGATTTATGCCATACTTAGCACAGTTTTTAGAAGTCATAACGAAACACCACGCGTAAAATTTCAGACAAATCAGATAAGAGTTGCGCGCTCTATTGGCTCAAGAAGTCAAGATTCCAGATCGATTTATATGAAAACTGTACCAGATTATGAACCGATTTGATTCGTACTTGACACAGTTGTTAAAAGTGATACCAAAACACTACGAGCAAAATTTTAGTCAAATCGGATAGGACTTGCGCCCTCTAGAGGCTCAAGAAGTCAAGACCCAAGATCGGTTTATATGGCAGCTATATCAGGTTAAGAATCGATTTGAACTATACTTAGCGCAGTTGTTGGAAGTGATACCAAAACACCACGTGTAAAATTTCAGTCAAATCGGACGAGAATTGCGCCCTCTAGAGGCTCAAGAAGTCAAGACCCAAGATCGGTTTATATGGTAGCTATATCAAAACATGTACCGATTCGGCCCATTTACAATCCCAACCGACCTACACTAATAAAAAGTATTTGTGCAAAATTTCAAGCGTCTAGCTTTACTCCTTCGAAAATTAGCGTGCTTTCGACAGACAGACGGACGGACGGACAGACGGACATGACTAGATAGACTTAAAATGACTTGACGATCAAAAATATATGTACTTTATAGGGTCTCAGATGCAAATTTCGAGGTGTTACAAACAGAATGACGAAATTAGTATAGCCCCATCCTATGGTGGAGGGGATAAAAATTATAATTGAAAGCAGAGGGCACAAATATTGCAAACTATATATAAAGGTTTAGTTTGTCTATGTCATACTTGATAAGTATATATGTCAAAAGTCAAAACGAAAGTCCACATGCAAACAGTTTCAGCTAAATATGCCAAGAACAGAAGTCCACATGCAAAAGTTGCAGCATAATATGCCAAAAGAACTAAAACGAACTTAAGGAATATGGGTTTAAGAACCTTTGTTAATGTCGCTAAAGACAGATTGGTGATGGAAGTTGTCGACATGGGAGAAGAATATTGCAGCATACCTAGAAACAATTGGAGTGGGATAGTCAATGGACTGTCATCTGTATACTCTGACGTCCTTGCGGAACAGCCTGGAACTCATACAGTTTGTGACGATGTAAATTGCTTTCGGGGATCAGCATTCAATTGAAATATATTATTGCGCCCCAAAAAAGATTGGTGAGATTTGGCCAGGCGCAGCACTGGATTTAGTCCAGAAGGAAGTTACTTCTTCTCGACCAATGGCATACTTCGGAATCTAAGGGCTTGCAATCCCAAATTGGATGAGGCTGGTGACAATCGGATACATGCAGTATTCGTACTAAAGTCCGGTTGCCTTGCAGATACTAACTAGTCTGAAGGAGCTGAATTCTTCGGGTTCAACGAGATCAGACATAAGTTGTATGGATGCTATGGGGTTCGAGAATCAAGAGACCACTCAGCACTTGTTGCTGAATGGTTATCTGAGGAACTATTAACCACATTTAGAGAGTCTGGCAGATCACTGGAGGTCTGTGAGGTGATGTCCTGTAAATGTCTAGTGGTCAGAAGAAAAGTGGTGCCACTGCTTTTCGTTTTCCCCCTGTTTGAGAAAGAATCTAATTACGACAAGAGCGAACGAGACTTGTTAAGATGACCATCTGGCGCACTAAGACAACGAGATTAAGACAATAGTGGTGGGAAATGTGAACCCTTACTATAGTCCGGTTTCTGCAGATAAAACTTCACTACTGTAAGGTCCAGAAACTATGGTTGTGTAGAGAAATGGTTTGGGGACAAAGAATTGACCGGCCTTTTTACCAGGAACAGACAGGTGAATTTGAATTTGTGAAATCCTGAAACCAAGAATATATATTATTAACAGGCCAAGGTTAATTTTGTGGTACATACTACGTTTAGCCGTAATATGTACCATAAAATTAGCAGATTAATTTATTATCCTTAAAGAAAAGCCAAGAAAATGAGGAATTAATTTTCAATAAAAGAAGAAGACGCATAAATACAGCAAATTGTTGTTGGGTTTTTGTAAAGCACTCCCACCTATGGATTTGCATTAGTGATGAAAGTAAGAGAAATAAATGGTGCGAGAGAAATAGTACCACAATTTAGGTAAGGGTATGGTGGGGGTGTGATATGCGAAGCTTGTTGGTCAGCCATTTGCTTAAGGCTCGGCTTTGGCGTGCGGGGCATTTGAATTTTTGTGGTTGTTGTTTGCGTTTTGCGTGGCTGCACAACAATACAACAAATTTTATATCTACACGTCATATGCAGTAGTTGGGTTTTATAAAAGTGAGCTTGTGGTACATATTAAGGCCAAACGGGTGAATGGATTTTAATGAAATAGGCATTAATCGAAAGATATTTTTGCAGAGATGTGCAGAAAATGTATGAAAATTAATTTTCCTAAAAAAAGATCCATGAAAATGAGGAATTAATTGTCAATAATAGAGGAAGAAGCAGCAATCGCAGCAAATTGTTGTTGCTTTTTACTTAAGCTTTGTTAAGCTAATACTCCCATAAGTGTGAGTATTAGTGATGAGAATACGAGAGGCGACCGGTATGTGCGAGAAAAAGGGTATGCTAAAAGAGGTCACAATTGGAGTGCGGGTATGTTGTGGTGGGATGCATGTGGCCCTACTTTGTGTTCTTAGACTTGAAGATTAATTAGTAGCTTACACTCATAGAAAAAAGTTTGCTGAAAATGGAAAACACTGTCTGCTGAATCTTAGTAGTTAACTTTGCTGCTTTTGTAGCAGTACACTTAGATAAATATGGCAATAAAATAAAGTGAACACTTATTCCAAATAAATTAGCAAATTTTAATCTAATTTGATTAAAACAAGGAAAAAATGGAAGGAAATATTGTAGTACGTTTAACTTATCTGTAATAAGTAGCAAATAGTTCATTAACTTGGGCTTGGGAAGTCATTCTACTTAACCCAGTTTCTTCGCAACAAGTTAAATAATCCCATAGCAAGCAACGTTTTTATTTATCCAATATAAACATGTTGTAATGTTGAGTTAAACGCTTCCTAAAAACCTATATTCTTCAATTTGAATAAATATTCGTTTAAAATAGTTCACGAATTTCTCAAATTTCAGTATAATTGAATAAATTTAATTCAGTTACAAGTTTTAAATTAAAATTTTGTTTAAAATAAACTCAGGTTGACAGATTTTGTAACAGAGATGATCAAATCAATTCTTCTCAGTTTTAATGCAATTTTAAAGGTGCTTTTTAAATACGTTGTTTGTCAGTCATGCAATAATCAGATGATTGAAAATTTAGAGTATCATAATACAACAACGTTTGGTTTGTGACTTCACATTGTATGGGATAAATAGATCCATGTTAGAAACTCTAAATAAAATGCCCTTAGAAACCTTTAAAAGTTTATTTCTGACAAAAATTCTTATTTAAAAAGGAAAATTCGCCTTTTACATTTTCCTATATTAACCTGCGCTGTGCTGTTAAGCATCATGCGCATGTGCCGCCATCAGAAAGGCGTCAGCAACATACACACCCAGGTAACAGCTGAAAACCATGTAAACCATTCCCGTGACTCACATGTACCGCCGACAAAAAGGGAGTCAGCAACACACACACGTAACAGCTGAAAACCATGCAACCCATTCCCGTGACGCACAAACAACGCTTAGTCTGATGTACGTATTTTTCAATAAAGGTCGTGGACGATAGCAAGAAAAAATTAGTAAAAAGGCGTTAAGTTCGGCCGGGTCGAACTTTGGATACACACCACCTCAGGTATATATGTAAACCACTTTTCATCAAATCAGGTTAAAATTGCATACCTTATATTCCATAGCAGTAATATCGAAATATATTCCGATTTGGACCAAATACTAATAAGTACAAGCCATTGTTCAATTGTGTATAACAAAATATTGGTATTTTAAGTAGCTATAACTACAAATAAACCGATCTGAGCCATATACAATATGGATGTCAAAAAACCTTTTATAAGTCACTATGTCAAATTTCAGTTATTGGGATTATAAATGCACTTTTTTTGGGGCCAAGACTATACATCTAGACCGATAGTCTATATGGCAGCTATATGCAAATCTTGATCGATTTAGAGCAAATTGCATAAATATGTGGAGGGGTTTAACTAAACTCTCTGTCCCAAATTTCGGCGACATCGGACAATAAAAGCACCTTTTATGGGCCCAAAACATTAAATAGAGAGATCGGTCTATAGCAGCTATATCCAAATCTGGACCGATCTGTGCCATATTGCAGAAGTATGTCAAGGGGTCTAACATAACTTACTGTCCCAAATTTCGGCGACATCGGACTATAAATGCACCTTTTATGGGCTCAAAATCTTAAATCGAGGGATCGGTCTATGTGACAGCTATATCCAAATCTGAAGGGTCTAACACAACTCAATTTCAGCGAAATCGGATAATAAGTATGGTTTAAGACCCTAAATCGGAGGATCGGTCTATATGGCAGCTATAACCAAATCAGAATCGATCCAGGCCAAATTAACGAAGGATGTCGAAGGGCCTAACACAACTCACTGTCCCAAATTTCAGCAAAATCGGATAATAAATGTGGCTTTTAAGACGCTAAATTGGAGGATTGGTCTATATGCAGATATATTCAAATCTGGACCGATCTGGGCTAAATTGACGAAGAATATCGAAGGGCCTAACACAACTCACTGTCCCAAATTTCAGCAAAAGCGGATAATAAATGTAGTTTTTATTGGCCTAAGACCCTAAATCGGCGGATCGGTCTATATGGGGGCTATATCAAGATACAGTACGATATAGCCCATCTTCAAACTATATCTGCTTATGGACAAAAAAAAGAATCTGTGCAAAGTTTCAGCTCAATATCTCTATTTTTAAAGACTGTAGCGTGATTTCAACAGACAGACGGACGGACATGTCTAGATCGTCTTAGATTTTTACGCTGATGAAGAATATATATATACTTTATAGGGCGGAAATGGATATTTCGATGTGTTGCAAACGGAATGACAAAATGAATATACCCCCATCCTTCGGTGGTGGGTATAACACACAGTAAATATTTCGGATATTTTAATCTATCAATTGTGTTGATTTCGGGTTAAAATTTGTTTCACAATTGGTCATCATATGCACTGAATAAATAATTTTTTAGTTCCATTTAACGTTACGTTAAACGTTTGAACCATAACGTTGAACCATAACGAAGTTTATTTTATGTAATTATAATTAAGATCTAAACACATTAACTAAAAAGAATAAAAATATTTTCAGCGCTATAGGAAGTTCAACTTTATTAAAAAGTAGTTTATTTTAACTCAAGCATTGGGTAACTTTTTAGAGAAGCTCTGCTATTACAGCAGTGGTGCTGCAATTTCAGAGCAGCTGAAAATTCTGTTGTTTGCTGAAAATTACTGCTGCTTGGTTATGAAGGGGATGTTAGAAGAAACAAGTAAAAGCGTGCTAAGTAGGTCGGGCCGAATCTTATATACTCTCCAACATAGATCGCATTTGTCGAGTTCTTTTCCCGGCATCTCTTCTTAGGCAAAAAAAGGATATAAGAAAAGATTTGCTCTGCTATTAGAGCGATATCAAGATATGGTCCGGTTTGGACCACAATTAAATTATATGTTGGAGACCTGTGTAAAATGTCAGCCAATTCGAATTGCGCCCTTTGTGGGCTCATGAAGTAAAATAGAGAGATCGATTTATATGGGAGCTGTATCGGGCTATATACCGATTCAGACCATAATAAACACGTATGTTAATGGTCATGAGAGAATCCGTCGTACAAAATTTCAGGCAAATCGGATAATAATTGCTCTAAAGGCTCAACAAATCAAGATCCCAAATCGGTTTTTATAGCTGCTATATCGGGTTGTTGAAAGTCATAATAAAATACGTCATGCTAAATTTCAGCCAAATCGGATAAGAATTGCGCCCAATAATCAATAATTCAAGATCGATTTATATGGCAGCTGTATCAGGTTACTGACCCATTTGAACCTAACTTAGCACAGTTGTTGGAAGGCGAAACTCCTCGTGTAAAATTTCATTCCAATCGGATAAGAATTGCGCTCTCTAGAGGCTCACGAATTTAAGACAGAAGAGCGGTTTATATGGCAGCTATATAAGGTTATGGACCGACTTGAACCATACTTGGCACAGTTGTTGGATAACACAACTAACCACGTCATGCAAAATTTTATTCCAATAGGATGAGAATGACGCCCTCTAGAGGCTCAAGAAATCAAGACCCAAGATCGTTTTATATGGCAGCTGTATCAAAACATGGACTGATATGGCTCATTTACTATCCCAACCAATCTACAATAATAAGACGTATTTGTGCAAAATTTCAAGCGGTTAGCTTTACTCCTTCGAAAGTTAGCGTGCTTTTGACGGACTGACGGACGGACGGACAGACGGACGGACGGACAGACGCACGGACATGGCTAGATCGACATAAAATGTCACGACGTTCAAGAATATATATACTTTAAATTTTTTTCAGCATACTTGTGTATTCAAAACAGCAGATTTCGTTTGTTAAAATAGCAGTAAGCGATTGCGCTAATACAGCAGCCCTATGTTTGCAAAAACAACAGTAAAGTCTGCTTTCCCATTTTCAGCAGACAAGAGCTGCTATTCTAACAAACATTTTTGCTGTTTTGAATAACAAATTTTGCTGAGTGTATGCTTCGGCTATGGATATTGTCCTTTGGACAACGACGTTTGCGGTTCAATATGTTGGCAACGGTTAAATACAACTTTGGCAACGCATTTATTTAATATTGACGTAAACATTAAATGGAGTAACTAATTGTGTGTCCACACTGCGCGCTCTTAATGAATAAAATAGTTGGTGGAGAAACAAGAAATGGAATAAAGGTGCAGTATGTTTGCTTGCATTATATGATTGGTCCCATATGTTTTAGGGTAAAAAATCAATATCTTTTTGTATGTTTCTATGTTCGTACAGACATAGATTTACTTAATATTCAAATAGTTTAAAGTGATCATGTGATGAAAATAGTGCACTTTATATTTCAATATAAGATGGGGGTTGTGTGAGGGATTGCCCTGCCACGGAACGACTCATAGCGGCATGTAGCGCGATCTGGTAATATGGTATCTTGAATGGAAGGCAGAACGAATCTGAAATAAAAATATGACGTCAAGTGTTTGGGGGTAATCCTTTATCCTTAAACCAGATGTCATTACAATGATGAATTCACAAGTAGACCACGAACACAACCTTGAAACGTGGATTTAACTTTTAGAGGATTTTACAACAAAAGGCACCAACGGACATGTGGCCTTACTATGACAAACAAGGCCTGAGGAACTATTGGCCACGTCGCTAAAGTCTGGCGGATTGCAGGAGACTGAAAATCCCCCTACCGCAATCGAGACAGGAGGGGATGGCATCGAAACGGGACCCGACAAATCCTGTGTGGGTGGGTCACAAAGTTGGACTGGATTCAAAGTACGCTCCAGCTGGGAAGCACGGAACTCAGAAAGTACTTCGACAGTAGAAGTTAATGCAAAATCTACACCGCAAGTGCCCAGTATCCTGAGGAAGAGTGGTTCCACAGCTTTCTCACCTGCCCCTGCATGCGTACTGAAGCTTATCACGACAAGTTCTAACGAATCTTGTGAGGATAAACTCCTGGTGGAGTCAGAAGACGAGGCTAACACAACAGCGGTGGAAGTTCTGAATCCTGACTATGGTCCGGTTTCTACAGATAAATCTCCACCATTGTAAGGACGCTTCGGTGGCACTGAAGGTTCTCCTGATGGCTTGGGGATTTGACGTGGTTCTTATCCAGGAACCGTGGGTGTGTGGAGGAATGATACATGGACTAAGAATTCCAGGATTTGAACTTCTCAAGGGAATGGGAGTCTAAATGTTTTTCTTCTTCCGTCGCTAAGCACTAAAGATTTAGTAGTAGCCAGCCTTGAAATAAACATATCTCATTACTGGCTGACTTCCCTATTTATGACACGATTCAGAGATGCCGTCTTCAAACCTTAAGTCGCTGGTTGAAGCTGCTTTTGTAGGGAAGAAAAGCCTAATTGTAGCTAGTGATGCTAATGCACATAACCAGATATGGTGAAGTTCGGATGTCAAGGAAAGGGTTGAGCTTCTTATTGAATATATTATAAGTTGCAATCTGGCGATTTGTAATAAAGGGGATAAACCGACCTTTATTAACAGGAACAGGCAGAAGGTAGATATTACCTTTGTATCGGAAGATATAAGTGGACGAATATGCGACTGGGAAATGTTGGATGACCACAGTTTCTCTGATCATCGTTATATAAGTTTTAGCCTTTGAAAAAATACTGGAGTAGTGGTCCCTCGACTAAACAGAAGAAAGGCGGATTGGGATGAATTTCGGCACCAATTCAATTCAATAAACAAGAAAAGGAAGTGGAAACTACGGAGGATATAGACATAGTGGTCAAGCGGATCACGAAGGCCCTGAATGACTCGCTTGTGTCAGCATGCCCTAGTGCCAAGCCAAGGGACAAACAGCGACCGCCATGGTGTTTCCCAAAAATAGCAAAAGCCACAAGAGCACCACACGATTGGGACATCTATAAGGCTGAGCTAAGAAAATATAAGGGCGAGCTTAGAAAGGCTCAGAACAAATCCTGGGTAGAATTCTGCAGCTCCGTGGAGGATACATCTGAGGCCTCTATACTAAGGAAGATTCTGTCCTCGAGACCTATTACGGTGGCGTATATCCAGAAGTCAGAGAATGTATAGACAATGTCTAGTGAGGAAACACTAAAACTACTCGTTGATACACATTTTCCGTTGGAGACAACGGACAACGTGGCGCCAAAAGAGGTTGTCACTGATATGCATTCGTCGGGATTTTGTGGCTGATCCGAAATCCCTTGGGCGATAAGAAGTTTCGACTCCTTTAAGTCGCCAGGCCCTGATGATGTATCACCGGTTGAATTACAAGCTGTGTCTGATAGACTGGTTCCCTGGCTTAGGGAGATATACTCTGCTTGTATCAGAAAGTCATGTATACCTGTGGGATGGAGGGACATGAAGGTCATTTTCATTCCGAAAGCAGGAAAACCCTACCACACGAAGGCGAAAGATTCCCGTCCTATTAGTCTGTCATTCTTTATGCTGACGACTCTTGAGAGGTTGAAAGAAACATATCTTAGGTCAAAAATCCCTGGAGATCGCCTGTCGCGGCAGCAGCATGCATATAGTAAAGGCAAATCCACTGAAACAGCTCTTCACAACCTAGTTGGCTACATAGAGAGTTCTCTCGCTGTCAAGGAATATACAATGGTAGCATTTCTTGACATTGAATGGCTTTCAATAATGTAAAACCGACATCAATCATGACGGAGTTTCTAGGCATCAACTCTACCGTAAGAAAGTTTATTGATAACTTACTTACTTAAAGATGCATTACGGCAGGCTTGGGATCTGTGGATCTAAAAAGATGGGTCAGCAGTGGAACACCTTAAGGAGGTGTACCGTCTCCTCTACTTTGGAATATAGCCATTAACAATATATTATTGTCTCTGCAAGAAAAATACGTAAAAGTGGTCGCTTATGCTGATGAGGTGGCAAATGCGGTTGGGGGAAAGTTTCACAGCACTCTAAGAGATATACTTCAGGAAGCTCTACGTGCAATAAATGAAAAGTGGGCTACCGAAAGTGGTCTAGTATAAAACAGTGCAAGAAAAAAGTTGTTTTTTTTTTCAGCAGGAGATACAAGTTGCCTGCAGTGGAACCTGCGTCCTTGGGAGGAGAGAAAGTTCCATTTACAGAAATCGCAGGAAATTGAACTTCAAATCTAACATTTTGGAAAGGGCAAGAAAGGCAACTCTTGCCCCATGCACCTGCGAAAGAGCCATTGGCAAAAGTTGGGGGTTAAGACCGCGTGCCATGCATTGGGTATATACTTCAGTGGTCAGACTTATTATGCTATATGGTATTGTGGTCTGGTGGACCGCTCTTCAAAAATCCACCTACTGCTCAATATTTAACCGGATCCAAAGGATGGCTTGTTTGTGCATCACAGCCGCACTGAGGACGACACCATCTGATGCACTGAATTTAATGATACATCTTATGCCTCTGGACGTTGTGGCTACCCAAATTTCAGCGACCACTACCGTGAGGTTAAGAGAGCTTTCTCATTGGTCATGTGGTATACTTGTTACAATATCCGATATTCCAGGCAGTGTGGATTACACCCTACCTGAGCCGCTTTTTGATTAAAAATTACTGCAACACTATTCCTGATAAAACCGATTGGAGCTACGATATCCCTGTTAACAGAAGTTATATAGACTTCTATACGGATGGTTCCAAACTAAATGGTTCCAAACTAAACTAAACTGAGGTGTACTCTAAAGATCTTGAACTGGTCTTATCGAAAAGGTTACCCGACCACTGCAGTTTGTATCAAGATATAATGTCATTACGACGATTGGCATAAATATCTTCTCAGACAGCCAAGCAGCCATTAAATCTCTGGAGAACGTATTTCTGAACACAAAAACCTCCCTCGACTGTCGCAGATCTCTCAACGAGACGGCTGAACAGTTTAAAATTCACCTGTTTTCGGTGCCGGGCCACAGAGATATCCCAGGGATTTCTAAAGCAGACGAGCTTGCGCGACTAGGAACTAACTTACACACTCCAGGGACACTGTAATCTGTGGGTATGCCTCTATTGACATGAAAGCTAAGTTTTCAGCAATGACTTTTGCAGAAGCTGTAGGGACATCGAGGTAGAAGAGACTGTAGAACATCTTTTTTGTTCTGTGTGTCCCGCATTAGCAGTTAGAAGGAGTTCCACTTTAGGTTCTCATTTCTTTGAGAATCTGTTTGATTTAGCGGATGTGCACATTGTCAAGTTATTGGGGTTTTTAAAGCTATCTGGATGGTTCAACGGTTGGAACTAGAAGCATCATTCCTCTTCTGTTCCTGTGGTCTTACAATGGACGAAAACATCTAAGTGAGTCTGATGACAGACTGCTACTTAAACCTAACCTATGACAAGCAATATCAAGGGCCTCCAAATCTGCTCGAAAAGATATGTTGCCGATTTAAAAATCTGGTTCTAAATGAAATTGTTTTGGGAGTAGAGCACGGAAGTACCACTCAAACATTTAACAAGAGGCTGAGTGTCCGCTTAATTCCTAAGTTCGCATATAACACAATAACGGCAATATTATATTCAAATGAAGGGTATGTGGCAGTGGGGTACAAATTTGTTCCGTCCACATGTATAGCAATGAAATTGCTATATAAAGTCAAGTTTCTACCGCTCGCCCCTCCTTTAATTCAAACCAAACGGACATATAACCCGATAAAAGAATATGAGACATAAATTAAAGAAGAATGGTACGACTTCCACAAATAATAAATGAAAATGAAAATATAAATGAAAATGAAAAAAACAAAACATTTTGGGCTAAGTGCCAGTGCGGATACACACTCTTAACTTTTTAAAATATGCAACCGAAAGTTTTTGGCAAGTTTTGTACTCCAACAATGTGGAGTATATTTGAAGTCAAGAAACAACCATGAGACCTAGAAGTTTATATTATGAAATAAGTAACTTTTTATTCTGTGTATTGTAGAAGGCACAGCGGAAAGTGAAAGGCTTGCTTAAACAGCAGTCTGCTTTCCCATTTTGAGGTTTTGAGCAGACAAAAGCTGTCATTTCGTTGAGTGTGATTAGCCCTCATATAAATCTCAGGATATACCGTTTTAATAATGTTAACAAAACTCGAATTTTTATCCGATTCGCTGATATTTTATCAGAGAGGTACTGGACATCCATGCAGAATATGGTTCGGTGGCACTATATTTAGATATAGCTGCCATAAAGACGATCATCCGATACGATCACCTCATCATCACCTGTGCGGAGTATAATCATAAATAAAACGAAAAATAAATGGTAGTCAAATGTGTCCATCAAAATGTAATTACTGAACGTTTGTCTATGTCCTCCTCTACAACATTCTGTACCGCTTGGATCAATAAATCAAAATCTGTAGGATAACAATTATTGAAGTCTGCAGGACTCTTTATTGCTTCAAATTAAGCTGCTGCACCATCATTTTTGATAGAACATATTCTGGTGAGACATTTTAACACTTGTTCAACACAAATGACAGCTCTTTTCTCATATTCGGTCGAATATGGAATTTTAGATGTAAATCACCGCGAATTGTTCAAAACCCTTTGGTAGCACATCTAAAATGTTAACTTCGTTATTAATAAAGACAATCTTTTGAGACCATCCGGATTCACATTTCGGCAATTATTTAAAACTTCAAATATCCGTTAATCTATTTAGTGACTATTTAGGCAGTGAAAAATGTTCAATATTACCAACTCAAGCAGGGTATGTGAAATATACGAATAAAATCCAGGTAAGAGCTCCCTTCACATAAATATCACGTCTTAATCTGCAAACGAGAAAGTACACATTCATACATAAAACCCAGATCCCACGAACAATATTGTCGCCTTATAAGTTTACAGTACCTCTGCTTCAGACAGGCGGGCGAATACAGTTATACAAACACAAGCGGCAAGGACATTTGAACACCCACGTGAACTGTTAAGATTACAAAGAAACGAAAATTGCTCCAAAAACTTTTATTTTTGTTACATTTCCACAATTCATACGAATACGGGGAAACAGGAAGTAGGTTGGAGATGAAGTTTTTTGTTGGTTGCTTTCCTTAAACTTTAAGAGCACAACAATGGTGGCCTTCGGTTTGCTTTTCACAATTTGAAATATGTTTGTTTAGGCTTACAATGGCAAGAAATGCACAGTGTGCAAATATGCCAAAGGACAGGTCACAGTGCTCCTCCTGAAACTGGATAATCGGAAAAGTTGATGTTGAAATAATAATTAAAGTTTATTCTTGGTTTCAGTTGAGGAGCTTAAGGAATCGTCATTTGGCAATGTAGTGACACAAGTGTTGACCCAGGTCATGGAAATAAGTTTCCATTTTCGTTAGTACAAATGAAGGTTGCTCTAAATGAACTAATTAATAATAAGTAGATTATGGAAATTATATTTTTATTCAAGTACTAGACAATCACTAAACCAGTAAAAGCGTGCTAAATTCGGCCGGGCCGAATCTTATATACCCTCCACCATGGATCGCATTTGTCGGGCTCTTGCAACGGTTTAGGGCTATAAACCGATTCATGCCATATGCGACACGTATGTTAAAGGTCATGAAAGAGAGAGAGAGCCGCTATACAAAATTTCAGCCAAATCGGATAATACTTGCGCCCTTTAGGGGCTCAAGAAGTCAAGATACCATATCGGTTTATATGGCAGCTATTTATATCAGGTTATGGACCTATTCCAACTATTATTAGCACAGTTCTTGAAAGTTATAACAAAACACCTCATGCTAAATTTCAGATAAATCGGATAATAATTGCGCCCTCCAGTGGCTCAAGAAGTCAAGACCCCAGATCGATTTATATGACTGCTATATCAGGTTATGGACTGATTTGAACTATTCTTAACACAGTTGTTGGAAGTCATAACAAAACACGTCGTGTAAAATTTCAGCCAAATCGGATAATAATTGCGTCCTATAGTGGCTTAAGAAGCCAAGACCCCAGATCGGTTTATATGACAGCTATATAAGGTTATGGACCGATTTGAACTATTCTTAAAACAGTTGTTGAAAGTCATAACAAAACACGTCGTGTAAAATTTCAGCCAAATCGGATAGGAATTGGGCACTCTAGACGCTCAAAAAGTCAAGACCCCAGATCGGTTTATATGACAGCTATATAAGGTTATGGACCGATTTGAACTATTCTTAACACAGTTGTTGGAAGTCATAACAAAACACGTCGTGTAAAATTTCAGCCAAATCGGATAATAATTGCGTCCTATAGTGGCTTAAGAAGCCAAGACCCCAGATCGGTTTATATGACTGCTATATCAGGTTATGGACTGATTTGAACTATTCTTAACACAGTTGTTGGAAGTCATAACAAAACACGTCGTGTAAAATTTCAGCCAAATCGGATAGGAATTGGGCACTTTAGACGCTCAAAAAGTCAAGACCCCAGATCGGTTTATATGGCAACTATATCAGGTTATGGACCGATTTGAACTATTCTTAACACAGTTATTGGAAGTCATAACAAAACACGTCGTGTAAAATTTCAGCCAAATCGGATAATAATTGCGTCCTCTAGTGGCTTAAGAAGTCAAGACCCCAGATCGGTTTATATGACAGCTATATCAGGTTATGGACCGATTTGAACTATTCTTAACACAGTTATTGGAAGTCATAACAAAACACGTCGTATAAAATTTTAGCCAAATCGGATAATAATTGCGTCCTCTAGTGGCTTAAGAAGCCAACCGACCTACACTAAATCGAAGTATTTGTGCAAAATTTCAAGCGGGTAGCTTTACTCCTTCGGAAGTTAGCGTGCTTTCGACAGACAGACGGACAGATGGACGGAGATGGTTAGATCAACATAAAATGTCGCGACGATCAAGAATATATATACTCTATGGGGTCTCAGACGAATATTTCGAGTAGTTACAAACAGAATGACGAAATTAGTATACCCCCCATCCTATGGTGGAGGGTATAAAAAGAAGGAGGTCAGTATAGCTATTGGTATCCTAATGGGATACATAGGACTACGAGCTCAGTTATGTAAAATCGGTGCGGCAAGTGGTAGCATGTGTAGGGCATGCGAGGAAGATGATGAGACGTTGGAGCATTTCCCTTGTCATTGCCTGGCTTTCGCGTCTAACAGATACCGGTACTTAGATGAAGACACAATACCAAACGTGAACCAACATAGAGAAGTGGTATTGAAAACAATTAAGGATTGTGTAAGTAGCACGGAATTCCTAACTTAAAATTTTCTTTTTAGAGGTTACTTTATAGTTTTTAGAGCGCACAACAAGCCGCTTACTGGCTTAGGTGTATGTCCATAGTGGCATGGGGCGGATTAATATCTGCACCCTCTTTTCAACCTAACCTAACCGAAACCATTTAATACTTTTGAATAAAAAAGTGTTGCCCAGCAGGATACGGAAGTCCCTTTTTGATGAGTTTAAAATGGCGGCCACTTTGACGTTAAGGTTTGCATCTCCTCCTTTCACTCTGAACGAATTTTCATAATTTTTGGGGGGTATGGCGGCCTTCAATTATTTATGTCCCCAAATTAATTAAATCACACAGTGTGTTGTTAAGTCATTATGATCGACTGAGCAGAATAAAGATATCAGATTCGCAGTCCATAACCTTATACCTTAATTTAAACCCATATTGCCATGATTGGTATACACAGCAGATTGGTGGGTTGTGCGCCACACCCCATCTGCCGCTTGAGCACAAATTTCAGTGACGCAGTCCACTCAAAAATATCCACTCGATCCCTCAATGTTTTAATGGATCATTTAACCTATTGAGGGCGATTTTAGGAGGTAAATCACAACCAAAATTCTTGGACACAAAGTTTATTCTCATATTTGTAATCTGCTCCCAAATACTTTTCATTTGAGCCTCATCTAGTTATGATCGAGTAATATTCCCATTTGTGGTGAATTTTTGGAGAGTGAGGAGACTCCCATATACTAGGAACTCATTTTTTATGTCACATACGTAGTCTACTCCCGAATACCTTTTATTTTAGCTCTATATTGATATATACGTCTAATATGTCTTTATGGGGCTGGGCGATCCCTGGGATACTTGTACCCAGTTATTAATGCCATATTCGTATTCTACTCTCCAATACCTTTTAGTTGTTACCCAAATTGTCCCTATCGGCCCATTTTTGAATTTTGGTAGTGTTTTTGGGGTAACGATGGAGGTCCGCCTCCTTCCAATATCAAAAAATTATATAGCCTAGTTCCGATTACAATAAATTACAATATATAGCCTATTCCTCCTTTCTGAGCATATTCGTGATCTATCCCCGAATACCTTTCATTCGAGACCCATGTTGTCTCGATCGGTCCACTTTAATTTTTTGGTAGTCTTTTGGGCTAAGGGGGAGGGTCCGCCCCATTCCGATATTAAAAACTTATATAGCCTACTGTTCCTTCCAGAGCACTCCCCAGAATCTGCGATTTGGGATTTTGACTTCCCCCCTAGAGGACGCAAATCTTATCCGATTTGGCTGAAATTTTGCATTAGGTGTTAATTATGATATCTAAAAACTGTGCAAAGTATGGTTGAAATTGTTCCATAACCTGATATAGCTGTCATATAAACCAATCTGGGTTCTTGACTACTTGAGCCTCTAGAGGGCGCAAATATTATCCAATTTAGCTGACATGTATCACGAAGTGGTTTGTTTTGACTTCCAACAACTGTACCAAGTATGGTGCAAATCGGTTCAAAAACTGATAAAGCTCCCATATAAACCGATCGCCCCTTAGGGCGCAATTCATATCCATTTCGCTGAAATTTTGTACAACGACTTCTTTTATAACCTTCAACATACTTCCCAAATATGGTCTGAAACGGTCTATATGTGTTGATATATTGCAAACTGAATAGTTTGTTTTTTCGATTCGTAGCAGCCGCAAAATTTCATCCACACTAACACCATTGGTGATATAAATTTTATAACCATACCCGGAATTTTTGCTTTAAGGAGATACAACATAATTTTTATACCCTCCACCATAAGATGGGGGGTATACTAATTTCGTCATTCTGTTTGTAACTACTCGAAATATTCCTCTGAGACCCCATAAAGTATATATATTCTTGATCGTCGCGACATTTTATGTCGATCTAGCCATGTCCGTCCGTCTGTCCGTCCGTCCGTCCGTCTGTCCGTCCGTCCGTCCGTCCGTCCGTCCGTCCGTCCGTCCGTCCGTCCGTCTGTCTGTCGAAAGCACGCTAACTTCCGAAGGAGTAAAGCTAGCCGCTTGAAATTTTGCACAAATACTTCTTATTAGTGTAGGTCGGTTGGTATTGTAAATGGGCCATATCGGTCCATGTTTTGATATAGCTGCCATATAAACCGATCTTGGGTCTTGACTTCTTGAGCCTCTAGAGTGCACAATTCTTATCCGATTGGAATGAAATTTTGCACGACGTGTTTTGCTATGATATCCAACAACTGTGCCGAGTATAGTTTAAATCGGTTCATAACCTGATATAGCTGCCATATAAACCGATCTTGGGTCTTGACTTCTTGAGCCTCTAGCGTGCGCAATTCTTATCCGATTGGGATGAAATTTTGCACGACGTGTTTTGTTATGATATCCAACAACGGTGCCAAGTATGGTTCAAATCGGTTTATAACCTGATATAGCTGCCATATAAACCGATCTTGGGTCTTGACTTCTTGAGTCTCTAGAGGGCGCAATTCGTATCCGATTGGGATGAAATTTTGCACGACGTGTTTTGTTATGATATCCAACAACTCTGCCAAGTATGGTTCAAATCGGTTCATAACCTGATATAGCTGCCATATAAACCGATTTTGGGTTTTGACTTCTTGAGCCTCTAGAAGGCGCAATTCTTATCCGATTGGAATGAAATTTTGCATGACGTGTTTTGTTACGATATCCAACAACTGTGCCAAGTATGGTTCAAATCGATCTATAACCTTATATAGCTGTCATATAAACCGACCTTGGGTCTTGACTTCTTGAGCCTCTAGAGGGCGCAATTCTTATCCAATTTGAATGAATTTTGGCACGTAGTATTTTGTTATGATATCCAACAACTGTGCCAAATATGGTTCAAATCGGTTCATAACCTGATATAGCTGTCATATAAACAGATCTGGGGGCTTGACTTCTTGAGCTTCTAGAGGGCGCAATTCCTATCCGATTTGGCTGAAATTTCTCAAGACGTTTTTTATTGTTACTTTCAACAACTATGGCAAATAAAGTACAAGTCGGTTCATAACCTGATATAGCTGCCATATAAACCGATCTGGGATCTTGACTTCTTGAGCCTCTAGAGGTCGCAATTATTATCCGATTTGCCTGAAATTTTGTACGACGGATTCTCTCATGACCATCAACATACGTGTTTATTATGATCTGAATCGGACCATAGCCCGATACAGCTCCCATATAAATCGATCTCTCTATTTTACTTTTTGAGCTCACAAAGAGCGCAATTCTTATTCGAATTGGCTGACATTTTACACAGGTCTCCAACATATAATTTAATTGTGGTCCAAACAGGACCATATCTTGATATCGCTCTAATAGCAGAGCAAATCTTTTCTTATATCCTGTTTTGCCTAAGAAGTGATGCCGGGAAGAGAACTCGACAAATGCGATCCATGGTGGAGGGTATATAAGATTCGGCCCGGCCGAACTTAGCACGCTTTTACTTGTTTTTATTAGTATTTTCAAGTAATTTGTGCTCAAGTTATGCACGATAATTTCTCAGATTGTATGTGGCTCCGATGATGTTACTTCCTATTTTGTCCATTTTGATCATTAAACAAAGCGAAAAATTCTCTAATGAAAGTACCAAATGAATGTTAATTAAGGAATTTGAAAGCAACGTCCATTTGCATCCAACTATACAAAATAATAAAAATAAAGCACTTCCATTTCGCAGAATAGAAATGTGCGAATATGAAAATGTTCAAGGATAAAAATGGGAATGGAAATATTTTCGCAAGAATTAAATTAGCAATAAAACAATTTTTGAATTGAAATGACTAAAACATGCATATGCATAGAGAATAGAGACGAATAATATGCAAGTTCTAATATTTTGATGTTGAAAGCATTCTCACAGTCATTGTGCTTTTATACCCACCACCGAAGGATGTGTCTTTAAAAATAGTGATATTGAGCTGAAACTTTACACAGTTTCTTTTTTTTGTCCATGGACAGGTTAAGTTCGATGGTGGGCTATATCGGACTATGTCTTGATATGGCCCCCATAGAGACCGATCCGCCGATTTAGGGTCTTGGGCCCATAAACACCACATTTATTATCAGATTTTGCTGAAATTTGGGTTAGTGAGTTGTGTTAGGCCCTTCGACATACTTCTTCAATTTGGTCCAGATCGGTCCAGATTTGGATATAGCAGCCATATAGACAGATCCGCCGATTTAGGGTCTTAGGCTCATAAAAGCCATCTTTATAATTCGATTTTGCTGGAATTTGGGACAGTGAGTTGTGTTTGGTCACCCGAAATCGTTCTTCAATTTGGCCCAGATCGATAGGGATTTGGATATAGATCGGTCTCTCGATTTAAGGTTTTGGCCCAATAAAAGGCGCATTTATTTTCCGATTTCGCCGAAATTTGGTGCAGTGAGTTGCGTTATTCTTTTCGAGAACTTTATGTAATTAGGCCAAGATAGGTTCAGATTTGGATTAAGCTGCCATGTAGACCGATCTCTCGATTTATGGTTTTGGGCCCATAAAAGGCGCATTTATTGTCCGATTTCACCGAGATTTGGATCCGCCGATTTAGGGTCTTAGGCCCATAAAAGCCACATTTAATATCTGATTTTGCTGAAATTTGGACAATGAGTTGTGTTAGGCCCTTCGACATCTTTCTTTAATTTGTGAAAATTTGGATATATCTGTCATATAGATCGATATCTCGATTTGAGGTCTTTCATCCATAAAAGGCGCCTTTATTGTCGATTTTGCCAAAATTTGGAACAGTGAGTTGTGTTAGGCCCTTCAATATTCTTCTTCAATTTGGGACCACAAAGACCTGTCTCTCGATGTAAGGTTTTTGTGCCCAAATATTGTCCGATGTCGCCTAAATTTGGGACAGTGAGTTAGGTTCAGCCTCTCGATATACTTTCGCAATATGGCACAGATTTGTCCAGATTTGGATATAGCTTCCACATAGACTGATCCCCCGATTTAAGGTCTTGCCCCCGTAAAAGGTGCATTTATAGTCCAAATTCGACAAAATTTCGGACTGTGAGATGTATTGGGTCCTTCGAAATCCTTCAGCAATTTTGCCTAGATCGAACTAGATTTGGATATATCTGCCATATAGACCAATCTCTCTCGATTTGAGGTTTTGGGCCCAAAAAAGGCGCATTTATTGTCCGAAATCGCCGAAATTTGGTACAGTGAGTTGTGTTAGGCTCCTCTACATTTCTCTCAAACTTGCTTCCATATAGACCGATCCCTCGATTTAAGGTCTTGCCCCCATAAAAGATGCATTTATAGTCCGATTTTGACAAAATTTGGGACAGTGAGATGTATTGGGTCCTTCGAAATCTTTCAGCAATTTGGCCTAAATCGGTCCAGATTTGGATATAGTTGCCATATAGACCGATATCTCGATTTAAAGTCTTGGCACCATAAATGGCGCATTTATAATCCGATTTCACTGAAATTTGACACAGTGTCTTATGTTAGGCTTTTCGACATCATTGTCGTATATGGTTTAGATATAGCTACTAAAAAGGCCAATATTTTGCTATACACAATTGAACAATGACTTGTAGTGATAAGTATTTGGTCCAACTCGGAACATATTTCGATATAGCTGCTATTGGGCATCATAAAGTATATATTTTTCATCGGATTTTGACGAAAGGTGGTTTACATATATACCCGAGGTGGTGGGTATCTAAAGTTCGGCCCGGCCGAACTTAACGCCTTTTTACTTGTTTTATGTGGAGCACCACTTAAAGAACAAGTTATTATTGCAGCTTATGAGCAGGGCTTCCCAACTTTCGGTTATTGAGTAATGAAGCGAAAATAAAATATTGATTCTATTGCACGTTTACGGCTTAGATTTGTTTTCAATCCCCACTGATTTAAATATCACATTATCTCGTTCTAAATTTGGAAACCGAAACTAAGCACTTGGTGGCGTGAAGGTGTCTGAGACTAACTGTCAGTTTGATAAGCGGTAGAAACAAATTGATGGATGGTGGGAAGAGCGAAAAAAATAAATGGTCAGTTGGCAAGCCTTTGAATAAGGACTCTATAAAACTTTTTCTTTTAGAATTGATTTTTTAATAGAATTGGATGGTGCAAAGCAATCGTTTTTTAAGTTAATTTGAAGGATTGTTTTTTGGCTTCTAAAAGTGTGCACATTTTAGGAAATAAAGTGTCCCCACTTTCGGGAACATTTTTCGGGGTCCACCTCTTTCCCAAAATACCCCACAAACAGCAAGTTTTTACTGACCATCGCAATATGGGGCTCAACTAATGGTATTTGGGCGTAGAATACGAATTTGATATCCAAATGTTGGGACTTGTATTTAGGGCACCACCCCTTCCCCAAAACATCCCCCAAAGGATTAAAATTTTCGACCACGCCAATATATGGCTCAAATAAAAGTTAGTTTAGATTAGAAAACGAATTCGACAACCAATTTTTCGGCCATGTGTTTGGGGTACGCTTTATCCTGTAAACTTCTCTTAAAACAATGGCAATATGGGCTTTAAATAAATAGTATTTGAGAGAAGAGCATGATGCTGATATTTTTTTAGGGCAAATGTCTGACGGACCACCCCTAAATCAGACATCATGAGAATATGGGGTTGAAATAAAGTATTTAAGAATGGAGTACACCTTACATCCAAACTCAAATTCGTAGAAAAAAATATCATATGGGATTCAGATAAAGGAACTTTTTTTGAACTGTTAATCAAGCTATATACTATTTTCATAGCATGATATTTCACTAAAAGCTCTTTAATTGTCGAAAATAAATATTCAAAGCAAAATTTTGCTAAATATGAAGTAAAAGGCGGAGCAGCGGAGCGGGCCTGGTTCAGCTAGTTTTATATATATTATCATATTGGGTTGCCCAAAAAGTAATTGTCGGTAATATAGTAGTAATATAGTCGGCGTTGACAAATTTTTTCAACGGCTTGTGACTCTGTAATTGCATTCTTTCTTCTGTCAGTTATCAGCTGTTACTTTTAGCTTGCTTTAGAAAAAAAGTGCGCGAAATTTTGTTTACATTTGTTTGTTTGGCGTCAATTTTAATATGGGTACCACATGTATTGAAAGAAATTCATTTAACAAACCGAATCAACGCTTGTGATATGCACCTTAAACGCAATGAATTCGATCCGTTTTTATAACGAATCATAACTGGAGATTAAAAATGGATTGTTTACAACAACGTTAGTCGAAAACGATCATGGTCCAAGAATGGAGAACCAGCTCAAACCACTTTAAAGGCTGATATCCACCAAAAGAAGGTTATGCTGTCTGTTTCTTGGGATTGGAAGGGTGTGGTATATTTTGAGCTGCTTCCAAGGAACCAAACGATTAATTCGGATGTTTACTGTCAACAATTGGACAAATTGAATACAGCCATCAAGGAGAAGCGACCAGAATTGGTCAATCGTAAAGGTGTCATGTTCCACCAGGACAACGCTAGACCGCACACATCTCGCCAAAAACTGAGTGAGCTTGGCTGGGAACTTTTGATGCATCCACCATATAGCCCTGACCTTGCAACATCAGACTACCATTTATTTCGATCTTTGCAGAACTCCTTAAATGGTAAAACTTTCGGCAATGATGAGGCTATAAAATCGCACTTGGTTCAGTTTTTTGCAGATAAAGGCCAGAAGTTCTATGAGCGTGGAATACTAAATTTGCCAGGAAGATGGCAAAAGATTATCGAACAAAATGGCAATTATATATTTGATTAAAGTTCATTCTAAGTTTTATTAAAAATGCATTTACTTTCTTTTAAAAAATCCGCAATTACTTTTTAGGCAACTCAATAGTTTATTATGATAATAAATTTCCAATGGTTATAGCTGAGGTGTTAACCAGGTGCAAGTTATCCTATATGGCTAGGATAACTTTTGGTGGGCCTTTAAGGTTGGTCACCTCGGTCCTACAAAATTTTCTTAGGTTTGCGAAAGGCGCAGTTATGGTCCGATTTTCAAAACGCTTGAATATGCTTTATAAATCCTAAAAAAAACATGCTATTATGAGTGTGTTATTTCTTAAAGTGTACAGGATATTAGACGTTTTTATATCCACCACTGAAGGATGGGGGCGTATTAATTTTGTCATTCCGTTTGTCGAGTCTTATAACTTTGATCAGAGGGCACATAACCTAAGAACAAATTGAGATATTGATCTAAAAATCGGTTTACATACTTCGTTTTTATTAACACTCCTGCCAGCGGCACAGTCTTGGAATGACGGAACCCTTGTAATGCCATCTGGAAGATCATGTTACACCGATGGATCAAAGCTAGAGGACAGAGTGGTTCTGGCGGTCTACATTGAGAACCCAGGAACTGAGATCTGGAATGCGTGAGGTGGTGCGGTGCTAACGTGAGGACGTCGAGTGTGAATATCTTTACGGACACTAAAATTGCAATAAGGGTAGTAACAACCAGGACGGTAAGGTCACAAATATATTTGCAGTGTGGGGAGGAGATTAACGCCTTCTCTAAGGATGGAAAAATCCGCATCGTTTGGGTGATAGATCATAACGGAGTAAGGGGAAATGAAAGTACAGAATTTTCGGCGTAACCCGAAGCCTTTCGGTTGCTATTTTTATACCCACCACCGAAGGATGGGGGTATATTCATTTTGTCATTCCGTTTGCAACACTTCGAAATATTCATTTCCGACCCTATAAAGTATATATATTCTAGACATGTCCGTCCGTCTGTCTGTAGAAATCACGGTACAGTCTTTAGAAATCGAGATATTAAGCTGAAACTTTGCACAGATTCTTTTTTTGTTCATAAGCAGGTTAAGTTCGAAGATGCACCATATCGGACTATATCTTGATATAGCCCCCATATAGAGCGATCCGCCGATTTAGGGTCTTAATTAGGGTCTAAAAGCCACATTTATTATCCGATTTTGCTGAAATTTGAGACAGTGAGTTGTGTTAGGCCCCTGGACATCCTTCGTTAATTTGGCCCAGATCGGTTCAGATTTGTGTACAGCTGCCATATAGACCGATCCTCCGATTTAGGGTCTAAGGCCCATAAAAGCCACATTTATTATGCGATTTTGCTGAAATTTGGAACAGTGAGTTGTGTTAGATCCTTCGACATCCCTCGTTAATTTGGTCAAGATCGGTTCAGATTTGGATATAGCTGCCATATAGACCGATCCTCCGATTTAGGGTCTTAGGCCCACAAAAGCCACATTTATTATCCGATTTGGCTGAAATTTGGAACAGTGAGTTGTGTTGGGCCCCTCGACATCCTTCTTTAATTTGGGCCAGATCGGTTCAGATTTGGATATAGCTGCGATATAGACCGATTTCTTGATTTAAGGTTTTGGGCCCATAAAATGCTCATTTATTGGCCGATGTCTCCGAAATTTGGGAATGTGCTTTGTGTGCTCTTCGACATTTTTATGTAACTTGGCTCAAATCGGTCTAGATTTGGATATAGCTGCCATATAGACCAATCTCTTGATTTAAGGTTTTGGGTCCGTAAAAGAGTCATTTATTGGCCGATTTCGATGAAATTTAGGACAGTGCTTTGTGTTAGGCTCTTCGATATTTTTATGCAACTTGGCCCAAATCGGTCCAGATTTGGATATAGCTGCCATGTAGACCGATATCTCGTTTTAAGCTCTTGGCACTATAAAAGGCGCATTTATAATCCGATTTCACTGAAATTTGACACAGTGACTTATGTTAGGCTTTTCGACATCTGTGTCGTATATGGTTCAGATCGGTTTACTTTTAGATATAGCTACTGTACTTATTAGTATTTGGTCCAAATAGGAACGTTTTTGATATAACTGATATGGGGTATAAGGTATGAAATTTACACCCAATTTTGATGAAAGGTGGTTTACATATATACCCGAGGTGGTGGGTATCCAAAGTTCGGCCCTGCCGAACTTAACGCCTTTTTACTTGTTTATGGTTGCCTGTTACTTGTTTTGATTACTTTTGTCGTTTCAGAATTTTTTTTAGCAATTTTGTTGGAACTATTGATTTTGATTTGTGGAATATTACTGTTAAGAAGCTACCTGATCCATCCATTGGTATACATTTCGAAATGTGGCTGAGCTAGCTCGCATGTTTTTGTTATTGCTCTACTAATGTGCAAATGACTTGCATGGCTTTTTGCATCTAAATTTAAAGAAATAAGTAAAGGCGTGCTAAGTTCAGCCGGGCCGAATCCTATATACCCTCCACCATGGATCGCATTTATCGAGTTCTTTGCGCAGTAACTTTTTTTAGGCAAACAAAGAATAATGAATAAGGACTTTTATGCTATTGGAGCAATATCATGTTATAGTCCGATTCGGGCCATAAATGATAATTGAATACTGATCATTGTAGAAGGCATTGTGTAATATATCAGCCCATTCGGTTAAGAATTGCGCCTTGTAGGGGCTTAAGAAGCAAAATCGGGAAATCGGTTTATATAGGAGCTGTATCAAGCTATAGATCGACTCAGACCATATTTGACAAGTATGTTGAATTTCATGGAAGAAGCCGTTGTACAAAATTTCTGCCAAATTGGATGAGAATTGATCTCTCTAGAGGCTCAAGAAGTCAAGATCCCAGATCGGTTTATATCACAGCTATATCCAGGAATGTATTGATTTGCCCATGCCACTATGGGCATACACCTAAACCAGTAATCGGCTTGTTGTGCGCTCTAAAAAGTATAAGGTACTTAGTTGTGTTGGACCCTTTTATAGCCTTCCTGAATAATGTGGAGATCAGACTATATTTACATAAAGCTGCTATGGGTGCATAAATGTTACATTTTTCACCGTATTTGGTTAATATGTTCATCCAAGGTGGTGGGTATTCAAAGTTCGGCCAGGCCGACCTTAACGTCTTTTTACTTGTTTCTGTTTTAAATTTTCAGAGGTTTGCGATGGCATACGTCGACCAATTTCCAATTTTTTAAACGATTGGTTAACTTATAAAGGTAATACATACGTTAACGCCTTATTCTTCAGTCGAAAGTTATATAGTTACCAATCCAGAAGTCTGAAAATGTAGATTTTTGACATTTTTGGCTGAAAAAGATAATTTAATTTTTCCATCTCCTAAATTGAATTTTGACCTAAAATTAATTATAATAATAATCACTTCTATAGCATAGTGTGGTGGATGATATACAAATGTTTTATAGAAAATATTTACAATAAAGTGTGAAGTTTTGTGTCTTTAAATCTTAATTTAGTTACAGTGTTGTCATGGACACAAAACTGATTGCATGATATCTTAAGGTATTGTCAAATAAAAGCGAATCTTCTACTGGTTCACGTCCCTGGTCAGCGACTATTACTCTCTGCCACCTAATACCCATTAATAACATCACACCATTAGAGCACAACACAACGCTCTACTCTCATGTACATTTGTGTGCGTGTGTCTGTGTTCTGCTTGGCATCTCGACCCACAAGTGTGTTGATAATAGCCAGGACGTACGTAATGGACACATACTCGTATTTTGCAATCAAAAGTTAATCGCCCAAAAGACACCCCGGAGCCAGTATCTGCAAACAATCTTGGAACATGAAACAGAATTCACGCTCATGAAGCCATCACCGCGCTAAGCTATACAGATGTTTATGTTCAAGCGAGTTATTGTGGGTGTGGGAGTAGGTATGGTTTAGGGTTTTGCACAACTACAATCATGCGATACATACCCATACACAGGAGGGGAAACACCACGTAACTTACTAATACCATGGTATAAAGTGATTGCTTGGCCAATAACTATATTTTAAATAGTTCGGAAGTGGTTTGGAGACGGTGTATTGAATAAGCGTACTAAATACCATACACATCCAATGATCACAAATATAACTTTTGTCGCATTACACATTAATCTGCTTCTCGAGGAAGGGGTTTGCGTTTATATGAGGAATAAGAAAAGCTAATTGGCTGACACACAAAATGATACCAAGATGCTTCCCTGCTGAGACATAATTCCATTTACCAAATAGAACATCAATGTTAATGTGTAACCGAAATATATACAATGAATATTTTTTGAGGAGGCCACCGTAGCAAAGATTCGCGTCTGGGTTCGTATCCAGGCGTGACCATCATAAAAATGTTCAGTGGTGGCTTCCCCCTCCTAATGCTGGCAACATTTGTGAGGTACTAGCCATATAAAACTTCTCTCCAAATAGATGTCGCATTGCGGCACGCCATTCGAACTATAAATATATGAAAAGGAGTCCCCTTATCATTGAGCTTAAACTTGAATCGGACTGCACTCATGAGCATAGGCCCACGGTTACCTATAGTATTTCTTTAGAGGTCCATGTTTTCCCATAGCAAATATAAAGAGATACCACACCATTTCACCTATTTTATAGGGTTAAGCCACATTTATCGAACAACAACAGTTGATACATTTTCAGTTTGTGAAGTGATAACGAGAGGAATGACATTTCCTAATTTTGTAACTTAGTTTATCTTGTTGCAAAATGATAAGAGCCCTATATTTACTTATTTAGTAAATCTGTGCTTTATAAAATTAAGATTTTTACACCCACCAAAACAGGATGGGACCATTTTCGTTTAGTCATTCCGTTTGCGGGCGATGCAACGATGTCTGTCCGACCGTTTGTTGTACTCACTCTACAGCCTTGAGCTGAAATTTGGCCCAGATACGTCTTATTGCTGAACGCAGGTTAAGTTCTTGAACCGGTCAAATCGGACCACATTATATATATATCTGCCATATAGACCGATTTGCCGATTAAGGATCTGAAACCGCTAAAAGCTGCATTTATTACCCCATTTCGCTGAAAATTAAATCAATAAGTGGCTTTAAGCCACCCAACATTGGACATAAACAAGTAAAAGCGGTTTAAGGTCGGCCAGGCCAAATCTTAAATACCCTCCGCCATGGATTGCAAGTGACTAGTTCCTTGATTGGCTTTTCAAATATATAGGAGCTATGTTAAGTTATCGGCCTTTAAGGGACTTCCTTGCTATGGCTGTTAGAAGTCATACAAAAATACCAAAAGCAACAAGTAAAAAGCCGTTAAGTTTGACCGGGCCGAACTTTGGATACCCAGCACTTCGGGTATATATGTAAACCATCTCTCATCACAATCCGTTGAAAATTGCATACATTATGTCCGATAGCAGTTGCATCAAATTATGTTCCGATTTGGACCAAATACTAATAAGTATAAGTCATTGTTCAATTGTGTATAACAAAATATTTTCCTTTTTAGTAGCTATGTCTAAAAATAAACTGATCTGAACCATATACAACATGGATGGCGAAAAGCCTAACATAAGTCAATGTGTCAAATTTCAGTTAAATCGGATTATAAATGCACCTTTTTTGGGGGCAAGACTTTAAATAGAGATATCGGTCTATATGACAGCTATATGCTAATCTTGATCGATCTAGACCAAATTGCAGAAATATGTGGAGGGGCTTATCTTAACTCTCTGTCCCAAATTTCGGCGACATCGGACAATAAATGCGCCTTTTATGGGCCCAAAACATTAAATCGAGGGAGAGATCGGTCTATATGGCAGCTATATCCAAATCAGAACCGATCTAAGTGAAAATGAAGAAGAATGTTGAAGGGCCTAACACAACTCACTGTCCCAAATTTCGACATCTTTCTCCAATTTCGCGCTGATCCGATCGGATTTGGATATAGCTTGGGACAGTGAGTTAAGTTAAGCCCCTTGACATACTACTGTAATATGGCACAGATCAGTCCAGATTTGGATATTGCTGCCATATTGACCGATCTCTCGATTTAAGGTTTTGGGCCCAAAAAAGGCGCATTTAATGTCTGATGTCATCGAAATTTGGGACAGTGAGTTAAGTTAAGCTCCTCGACATCCTTCTTCAATTTGGCCCAGATCGGTCCAGATTTGGATATAGCTGGCATATAGACCCATCTCTCGATGTAAGGCTTTGGGCCCATAAAAGGCGCATTTATTGTCCGTAGTCGCCGAAATTTGAGACAGTGAGTTGTGTTAGGACCATCGACATCCTTCTTCAATTTGGCATAGATCGGTCCAGATTTGAATATAGCTGCCGTATAGATCGATCTCTCGATTTAATGTTTTGGGCCCATAAAAGCCACATTTATTGTCCGATGTCGCCAAAGTTTGAAACAGTGAGTTGAGTTAGGCCCTTCGACAGTCTTCTTCAATTTCACTTAGATCGGTCCAGATTTGGATATAGCTGCCATATAGACCGATCTCTCAATTTGAGGTTTTGAGCCCATAAAAGGCGCATTTATTGTCCGATTTCGCCCAAATTTGGAACGGTGAGTTGTGTAAGGCTCTTCGAAATTTTTTTGCAGCTTTGTCCAAAACGATGGATAAAGCTGCCATATATACCGATATCTAGAATTAAAGTCTTGGCCCCATAAAAGGCGCATTTATAATTGGAACATATTTCGATATAGCTGCTATGGGACATAAGGTATCCAAAGTTTGGCCCGGCCGAACTTAACGTCCTTTTACTTGTTTTACTTCTTATGGTCTTGCCAAGTACGGACGATCTGTATCTGTAGGGAAATCTCCTATACGCTACATTTTCTCGCAATTTTCGATTGAAGCATATGCTTTTTTTGTGAAAAAATTTCTTTAATCAAATTTTAGTGAATTGAGGGATTTGAGAAAACTTTCGAATGGAAAAAAATTCTTCTCCTATAAAACGTAAAAAAATTCTTCTCCCATAAATCAATGTGTCGTAAGTAAGGAAAGGCGAAAGTCGGGCGATGCCGACTGTTAAATACCCTACACCTACGGTTTAAGCACAAAGTGTAAGCTTTTTCTCATTCTGACTCAACTTTGATTGACCACGCGGGATGTTTACAGATGTGTTCAAACAATATTATTGCAAATTATCCAAAATCTGACGAACATATGTATATATGGGAGCTGTATTTAAATTTGTATGGAGGCCATCGTAGCGCAGAGGTTAGCATGTTTGCCTATGCCGCTAAACTCAAGCGTTTGAATCCTGGCGAGACCATCAAAAAAATATTTAGCTTTGGTTTTCCCCTACTAACAACATTTGTGAGGTATTATGCCATGTAAAAGTTCTCTCCAAAGAGTTGTCGCACTGCGGCACGCTGTTCGCACTCGGCTGCACTCATTGATATGTGAGAAGTTTGCCCCTGTTCCTTAATGGAATGTTTGTGTGGAAAATTTGCAATTTCCATCTAAATCTAAACCGATTTCGACAAAACTTCTTAGATATAGTGGTAATTTTCTAGGAAACGCTGTTCAAAATTTTGGCAAGATTGGTCAATAAATGCTTTTGCAGTGGACCTAGAAGCGAAAATCGGGCGATAAACACACATGGCATCTAAATCTGAACACATTTCTATGAAATTGATGGTCAAGAGAAAATCCTTCCTGCTGAATTTCGAGAGAATCGGCTAACATATGTCCACTTTATTGCAATATTAGCCCAAATCGGACGATCATATATATGGGAGCTTTATCCAAATCTGAACCGATTTTTTCCAATAGGCTTTGTCTCTAGACCAAAAACATGCCTGTACCATATTTGAAGACGATCGGACGAAAATTGCGACCTGTACTTTATACACAAATAAACTTGGACAGACAAACATAGCTAAATGGAATCAGAAAGTGATTCTGAGTGGATCGGTATACCTATCAATGGGAAAATCTCTCTTAGTTTTGGGTGTTAGAAAAAAATGCACTTAGTAATAATACCCTGTGGTGTAAGTTCAGATTGGAATGTATTTAGTTATATCTGCCATATAGACCGACCTATTTACGGCCTTAATCGCATAGAAAACGGATTGATTGTCTGATTTCGCTCGAGAAGAGCCCTTAAACAGGGGCTATGGATATGGTAGTAGAGTTATAATAAGATAGGATGGTTAATATATCCATGGCGGTGGGTGTCCAAAGTTTGGTCGGCTTAACTTAACACGTTTTTACATGTTTTACATTTGAGTTTCCCTGCTAAGACTTATATTAATGGCAGTAAAATTTTAATGATGTATGAGCTGTAATAATATACTTGTTTGTTAAGCCATTACATAACCCATGCGCTGTCGGCGGTGGGCCAGTTTCACGCACCCGGAAAACTATAAGGATTTCTCTGAGAAATAAAAGAGTAGTAGTAATGCTTACGACTCATGCAAACGAAAAAGGACCATGATCGGCGTATCTGCAGCTGGAGTGTCCGTACTCCTCATATAGAAGGTGCAGCGTATGCACTGGCGGATGTATTCGAGAAGGCACAACACACCAAACGGTGAAGAACTATTACACGAAGCATGAATTTGGCTGTGGATTTCCGCATAAAATCATTTTGGAATATTTTAATGGGAAGATAGCGCAGGAAAATATCTTTGGTCCATGGTAGTTAGCAGAAGGATGACGAAGGGCCTAACATAACTCACTGTCCCAAATTGCGGCGACATCTGACAATAAATGCGCTTTTTATGGGCCCAAAACCCTAAATCGAGAGATCGGTCTATATGGCAGCTATATTCAATTCGATCTGAGCCAAATTGACGAGGGATGTCGAAGAGCCTAACACAACTCACTGTCCCAAATTTCAGCAAAATCGGATAATAAATGTGGCTTTTATGGGCCTAAGACCCTTAATCGAAGGATTGGTCTATATGGCACCTATATCCAAATCTGGACCGATCTGATCCAAATTGACGAAGGATTTCGACAGGCCCAACAGAACTCACTGTCCCAAATTTCAGCAAAATCGGATAATAATTGCGCCAGATCCGATTATATGATATGTATTGTATATCAGGTTATGGACCGATTTGAACCATACTTAGTACAGTATTGCGCACCCTAGAGGCTCAAAAAGTCAAGACCCAAGATCGGTTTATATGGCAGCTATATCAGGTTATGGGCCGATTCGAACCATACATGGCACAGTTGTTGGATATCATAACAAAACACGTCATGCAAAATTTCATTCCAATCGGATTAGAATTGCGCCCTCTAGAGGCTCAGGAAGTCAAGATTCAAGATCGGTTTATATGGGAGCTATATCAAAACGTGGACCGATATGGCCCATTTACAATACCAACCTACCCTAATAAGAAGTATTTGTGCAAAATTTCAAGCGGCTAGCTTTAATCCTTCCGGAAGTTAGTGTGCTTTCGACAGACAGACGGACGGACATGGCTAGATCGATATGAAATGTCGCGACGATCAAGAATATATATACTTTATATGGTCTTAGACGCATATTTTAAGGTGTAACAAACAGAATGACGAAATTAGTATATCCTGCCTAGATATAGCTGCCATATAGACCGATCCTCCTATTTAGGGTCTTAGGCTCATAAAAGCCACATTTATTATCCGCTTTTGCTGAAATTTGGGTCAGTGAGTTGTGTTAGGCCCTTCAATATACCTCGTTAATTTGGCCTGGAGCGGTCCAGATTTGTTTACAGCTGCCATAGAGACCGATCCTCCGATTTAGGGTCTTAAGCCCTAACCGATCCCTCGATTTAAGGTTTTGGGCCCATAAAAGCCACATTTATTGTCCGATGTCGCCGAAATTTGAGACAGTGAGTTATATTAAGCCCCTTGACATACTTCTGCAATGTGGCACAGATCGGTTCAGATTTGGATAAAGCCGCCATATAGACCGATCTCTCGGTTTTAGGTTTTGGGGCCATAAAAGGCTCATTTATTGTCTGATGTCGCCGAAATTTGGGACAATGAGTTGTGTTAGCCCCTTCGACATCCTTCTTCAATTTGGCACAGATCGGTCCAGATTTGGATATAGCTGCCATATAGACCGATCTCTCAATTTAAGGTTTTGGGCCCATAAAAGGCGCATTTATTTTTCGATGTTGCCGAAATTTAGGTCAGAGAGTTAGGTTGAGCCCCTCCACATTCTTCTGCAATATGAAATTTGAAACAGTGAGTTATGTTAGGCTTTTCGACATACATGTTGTATATGGTTCAGATCGAATTATTTTTAGATATAGCTACTAAATATTTTGTTATACACAATTGAACAGTGGCTTGTACTTATTAGTATTTGGTCCAAATCGGAACATATTTCCTTATTACTGCTATGGGACATAAGGTATGCAATTTTCACAGGACTTTGATGAAAGGTGGTTTACATATATACCCGATATCGTGGGAATCCAAAGTTCGGCCCGGCGGAACTTAACGCATTTTTACTTGTTTTTAACTTATGTTGGATTTGTAACTAATTGAAACTGCACTTTTATTTATAAGAAACTAGCTGAACCCGGCCCGCTCCGCTGCGCCATCTTTTACTTCATATGGAGCAAAATTTTCCTTTGAATATTTATTTTCGATAATTAAAGAGTTTTTAGGGAAATACCATGCTACGAAAATAGTATATCGCTTGACTAACATTTTAACAATATATTATAAGTGCCTTTATCTGAATCCCATATGATCTTAATTGGTCTACGAATTTAAGTTTGGATGTAAGGTGTACCATATTCTTAAAATACTTTATTTTAGCCCGATATTCGTATGGTGTCTCATTTGTTATCCCTGGTGGGGTAGTCACCCAAACACTTGGCCCTGAAAAAATATCAGCACCGTACTCTTCTCTCAAATACCATTTATTTAAACCCCATATTGCCATTGGTTTAAGAGGACTTTACACGATGAGGCGTCTCCCAAACACATCGCTCCAAAATTGGTTATCAAATTCGTTTTCTAATATCAAATACCTGTCATTGAAGCATATTGGCATGGCCGAAAAATGTTTACCTTTGGGGAGTGTTTTAGAGAAGGGATGATGCCCTTAATACATGGTCCTACATTTGGATATCAATTGTTGCTCTACCCCCCAAAACCTTTCATTTAAATTAATATGCCCGATTAAGGGGTGTTTTGGGGAGTGGGGTGGTCCCCCGAACATTAAGCCCTTAAAATATATCAACAACGTACTCTTTACTCATATACCTATACATAATTTATTTGAACCCCATATTACCATTGGCCTCAAAATTGGATATCAAATTCGTTTTCTTATTTATTTAAATAACTTACTGCAAAAGCCAACAAATATTTCCGGTTTGCGGTATGGGCCCTAAAAACTATGAATATCGAGCTCCACTGTCTTGAAAACCGAAATTGTCTTGGTGAGTAAATACGCCGTATAAAGGAGTTTTAAGGTGGTGGGACGCCCCCTAGGCAATTGGCTCCGAATATTGACATCAGATTCATGGTCTTCTCCCAAATACCTTTTATTTGAGCCCCTTATTTCCATAGTCGGCATACATGACTGGCTTGGGGGGTGTTTTGGGTTATGGGCGGCCACGCAGTGAGTTGGTCTTGAAAATATATATCGGATTCGTGTTCTACTCTAAAATCCCTCTTATTTGAGTCTCATATTGCAATAGTCAGCAAATGGTTAGTAAATAAGTCCTATTTGGGGGGGGGTGTTTTGGGGAAGGGGTGCACCCCCAGAAACATGGTCCCACATTTGGATATCAGATTCGTATTTTACTCGCAAATATACCTTTCATTTGAATCCCATATTGCCTTGATCTGAAAATATGTCCGATTTTGGGGTGTTTCGGGGTGGTCCCTCAAACACTTTGTCCGACAATTGGATATTAGATTCGTGTTCGAATCTTAAATACCTTTCATTTGAGTCCCATATTGTCGTGATTGGTGTAAATATATATTTGTTGGGTTTTGGGGGTGGAGCGTCCGCCCTTGGGACACCATCCGAAATTTCGATACCAAATTTTTGTTTGTAGGTTACTATAAGAAAGCACACAAAATTTCGCTAAAATCGCACCACACATCTCCGAGATCCAGCGTTTCTAAAAATTAGGGTATGGGTGAGGGTCCGCCCCTCCATCTCCGAGATCTGTCGTTTCTGAAAATTAAGGTAAGGGGGAGGGTCCCCCTGATTTTTACACCTTCCACCGTAGGATAGGGGTATACTAATTACGTCATTCTGTTTGTAACTCCTCGAAATTCGTCTAAGACCCCGTAAAGTATATACATTCTTGATCGTCATGACATTTTAAGTCGAACTAGCCATGTCCGTCCGTCTGTCTGTCGAAAGCACGCTAACTTTCGAAGGAGTAAAGCTAGCCGCCTGAAATTTTTTACAAATACTTCTTGTTAGTGTAGGTCGGTTGGGATTGTAAATGGGCTATGTCGGTCCACGTTTTGATGTAGCTGCCATAAAAACCGATCTAGTATCTTGACTTCTTGGGCCACTAGAAGGCACAATCCTTATCCGATTTGGCTGAAATTTTGCATGAGGTGTTTTATTATGACTTCCAACAACTTCTTGAGCATCTAGAGTGCGCAATTCCTATCCGATTTGGATGAAATTTTGCACGACGTGATTCATTATGACTTTCAACAACTGTGCTAAGAATAGTTCAAATCGGTCTATAACCTGATATAGCTGCCATATAGACCGATCTGGGGTCTTAACTTCTTGAGCCTCTACAGCGAGCAATTCCTATTCGATTTGGCTGAAATATTGCATGACGTGTTTTGCTATGATTTCCAACAACTGTATTAATAATGGTTCAAATCGGTCCATAACCTGATATAGCTGCCAAATAAACCGATCTGGGGTCTTGTCTTCTTCTGCCACTAGAGGGTGCAATTATTATCGGATTTAACTGAAATTTTGCATTAGGAATAGTTCAAATCGGTTCATAACCTGATGTAACTGCCATATAAACCGATATGGGATCCTCATTTCTTGAGCCTCTAAAGGGCGCAAGTATTATTCCATTTGGCTGAAATTTTGAACAACGGCTTCTCTCATGACCTTTAACATACGTGTCGAATATGGCATGAATCGGTTTATAGCCTAATACAGCTCCTCTATAAACCAATCTCCCTATTTTACTTCGTCAGCCCCTAAAGTGCGCAATTCTCACTAGATTTGGCTGAAATTTTATACAATGACTTCTACTAAGGTCTCTAATATTCAGTTCAATTATGGTCCGAAATGAACCATAACTTGATATTGTTCCAATAACAGAGCAATTCTTTTCTTTTATTCTTTGTTCGCCTAAAAAGAGATACCGTGGCCAGAGCTCGACAAATGCGATCCATGGTGGAGTGTATATAAGATTCGGCCCGGCCGAACTTAGCACGCTCTCACTTGTTATATATAAAACTTGTCTTGTTGTGCAGAAATTAATTAATAAACAAATACGAAATATTAACGGCAATGCAAAGAAATACCAGTAGTTTTGTTATTGATTTTAGTTATTATTTCAGCATTTTTTGACATTTTGCATAGGTTTTACAACAATATTGTCACTATTATAATACAGCTAAAAACAACGACACTTTGGTGGGGACACAAGAACAGAACCCTTCTTTCAACCTAACAAATATTAGGCGGACCGGTAGACGAGTTGTTGGCGTGTTTGGATTACCAGTACGGGGCTTGTGCGTTCGATTCCCACCAGAGTCCTTGGTCTGTCGCTACTGTGGTATCACAATGAACTTAAAACTGAGACTTCCAGTACCTACAAAAAAAAAAATTTAATTGGTTAATACTATTGCGATTTGAAGAAATAGGAGAATCCTCAAAACTTAAAGATTCATGGGATAGTACTTAGATTTGAAAGACTCTTAAATGCGATTTCATTAGAATGTTTTTTATTGGTGGCAAGATAATAATAACTTCAATAAAACAACACTTCGTCTTACATGGCTTAGCTCAAATAATGTTAATTTTACTTATTTTTTTCTATGGATTTGTGATAAAAAATTTCCTTCTAAATGCCAATTAATTGTCATTTGAGGTGCGTTTTGTCCACATACAGGCCTTGTTAAGTTCATGAAATCGAATCTTTCGATTGGGTTATTTGCAGAATTTTTCTTCATGTAACGAAAAATTTGTTGGTGCTAAACAAAGGCCTCGAAATACAAGCGGATACTGTGGCCAGTTTTGTTCTTCCTTCATTATTACATTTTTTTTAAGAGGCGATATTGTTGTTCTTTCAAAATGTTAAAGGACCATAAGTACGCCATAGCTCTTCCATAGCTATCTTAACGGTATGTTGATACAAGATTCAGTATCAAATGCTGTAAATTAAGGCATACCAAACGAAGACGCGTTCACACGCGTATTTGCATAACGGGCATTTGACTAAGTACACATTCTAAAGAAGTCACAAGAGTTTTTCCGGCTTTTACGTTAATATTAATATAATTACAATGGATTTCATTGTGAAATCTCATTGTCTATGGCTTTTAGGGGGTGTGAGCATGAATTATAGCTGATAAGACTGTAAGAAGAACGCTACAGAATAGGAAGCCGAAGTGGAAAATAGCTAAGGATATTAAGAAAAACGGCATATTTGGTTAAAATTTATTACGCATTGCTTACATAAATCAGCAGGACGTTACGTTTGACCTTCCAGTCCAGTTTTACGGCGATGGTCATCCTTGTGACCTAGAATTAAATGGCATGCGGCAGTTACTTTCCTAATTATCACTTGCTACGGATGGCTGCGTTATGGGTGTGTATTTGGCCTAATGAGTATTTACTAACAATTTTTAATTGTCTTCCTTTTTTCTTTCCTCATCTTGGGGTCTGACCGCATTATGACAAATTGTAATAAAATGAAATGACTTCTGCAACTTTTGAGGGGTTGGGGCTGTATGGGCTACTAAATTGCCAGTTACCATGCACACATATAAATTTACAGGCTAGCATGGCAAGTTCTCACGGCCATGATCTTTGTTTTTCCTACGTGACTAAAGTTGTTTCACGCATTGTTTTTAAAGGTTCACTACATTGTTGCATGTTAACATTAGATTGATGTTTAAAAACATGCGAAAATAAACCTCTGCCTTTACAGAAGACTTTATTGACTTAAGGTAAATAATGTCTTCATAATTACTAATTTTTAACAGGCGAAAGACTAAAGTTGGGCCTAGTTCATGATAACTCATGCCAAGAAGGATATAGTTTTTATAAATATGGCCATGAGAGAACAAGCAAAAGTGCGTTAGGTTCGGCCGGACCGAATCCTATATACCTTCCACAATGAATCGCATGGGAAAAGTTCTTTGAATGACCGTTTCAAATACTTATGAGCTTTATCATGTTATGGACCGCTATGGAGCATAATTGTTATGACTGTAACAAGTCATACAAGTAAAAAGGTGTTACTTGTATGGATACCCATCACCTCGGTTATACATGTACACCACCTTTCATCAAAATCCGGTGAAAATTGCATACCTTATGTAGCAGTTATATCGAAATATGTTCCGATTTGGACTAAATACTAATAAGTACTAGTCATTGTTCAATTGTATATAACAAAATATTGGTCTTTTTAGTAGCTATATCTAAAAATAACTCGATCTGAACCACATACGGATGTCGAAAAGCCTAACATAAGTCACTCTGTCAAAATTTCAGTGACATCGGATTATAAATGCGCCTTTTTTTGGGGCCAAGACTTTAAATCGAGATATCGGTTTACTTGGCAGCTATATCGAAATCTGGACTGAGTTGGGCCAAGTTGCAGAAAATGTCGAAGAGCCTAACACAACGCACTGTCCCAAATTTCGGCGAAATCGGACAATAAATGCGTCTTTTATGGCCCCAAAACCTAAAACCGAGAGATCGGTCTATATGGCAGCAATATCCAAATCTGGACCGATCTGGGCCAAATTGAAGAACGACGTCGAACAGCCTTACACAACTCAATGTCTCAAATTTCAGCTAAATCGGATGATAAATGTGGCTTTTATGGGCCTAAAACCCTAAATTGGAGGATCGGCCTATATGGCAGCTATATCCAAATCTAGACCGATCTGAGCCAAATTGACGAATGATATCGAAGGGTCTAAGACAACTCATTGTCCCAAATTTCAGCGAAATTGGATAATAAATGTGGCTTTTATGGGCCTAAGACCCTAAATCTGAGGATCGGTCTATATGGCAGCGATATCCAAATCTGGACCGACCTGGAGCGAATTGACGAAGGATTACGAAGACTCTAACACAACTCACTGTCCCAAGTTTCAGCTAAATCGAATAATAAATGTGGCTTTTATGGGCCTAAAACCCTAAATTGGAGGATTGGTCTGTATGGCAGCTATATCCAAATTTAGACCGATCTGAGCCAAATTGACGAATGATATCGAAGGGCCTAACAAAACTCACTGTCTTAAATTTCAGCAAAATCGGATAATAAATGTGGCTTTTATGGGCCTGAGACCCTAAATCGGCCGATCGGTCTATATGGGGCTATATCAGGATATAATCGGATATAGCCCTTTTTCGAATTTAACCTGCTTATGGACAAAAAAAGAATCTGTGTAAAATTTCAGCTTAATATCTCTATTTTTAAAGACTGTAGCGTGACAGGCGGACAGACGGACGGACATGTCTAGATCGTCTTAGATTTGTATGCTGATCAAGAATATATATACTTTATAGGGTCGGAAATGGATATTTCGATGTTGCAAACGGATTGACGAAATGAATATATCCCCATCCTTCGGTGGTGGGTATAAAAATAACACCAGCCTCGATATTTAAAATGGGATTTTGGAAGTCAAAACAAAACATCGCATACAAAACGTCAGCCAATTCAGATAAGAATTGCGCTTTCTAGAGGCCAGAGATTAGGATGTCCGCCTCTGACGCTGGACGAAGGCTTGGGTTCCAATCCCAGTGACGACATCAGAATAAATGTTCAGCGGTGGTTTTCCTTCTAGTGCTGACAACACTTGTGAGATATTTTCCTTTGGTAATGAGCCGTGCAAACTAACTGGTGTCGTTCTGGGGCAAGCCGTTCGGACTTGGCAAATAAATCAAATCGGGAGATATCATGTATCAAAACATGGACAGATTTGGCTCATTTACAATCCCAACCGACCTACAATAATTTGTTGGTAATCGGTTTCAAGCGCCTAGATTTACTTCTTCGAGAATTAGAATGTACATGGCTAGGTTTGGTCACGTCGCAAAGAAAGTGCGGATATTAATCCGCTCCATGCTACTATGAACATACACCAAAGCCAGTAATCGGCTTGTTGTGCGCTCTAACATGGACATGGCTAAATCGACTTAGAATTTCAACACGATCAATAATATATGTACTTTGTTAGGTCTTGAATGAGGTGTGGTGTGGTGTTAACGCGAGGACGTCGATGTGAACATTTTTATGGACAGTGAACTGGCCACCAGGGCAATAACAACCAAGACGGTAATGTAACGAACCACATACAGTGGAGTAAGGGCAAATGAAAGTGCGCCAATAAATTGTTACTATCATAACGGGATATTTTGGACTTAGCTCTGAAAAAATATCGTGCTGTTATTTGTGCCATAATTGCCATTGGTTTAGGGGGAGTTTGTAGGGTGATACAACTCCCAAACACTTGGCCTCAAATTGGATATCTAAGTCTAAGTCGCTGTCTACTATCAAATACCTATTATTTCAGCGGCTTATTGCCATAGTAGGCAAACACGCCTAGTTTGAGGGTATTTGAGCACGATTTTCTTTGAGCACCATTATGTCAACAATTTTGAAGGTATTTGGGGCTACCGGTCTCGTTCAGATCCACACTAATTAATTTTTATACCCACCGAAAGATGGTGACATATTCATCTCGTCATTTCGTTTGCAACACATCGAAATAGCCGACCCTATAAAGTATATATATTCGTGATCAGCGTAAAAATCTAAGACGATCTAGCCATGTCCGTCCGTCCGTTGAAATCACGCTACAGTCTTTAAAAATAGAGATATTAAGCTGAAACTTGGCACAGATACTTTTTTCGTCCATAAGCAGGTTAAGTTCGAAGATGGGTTATATCGGACAATATCTTGATCTTAGGCCCATAAAAGCCACATCCTTCGTCAATTTGGCCTAGATCGGTCCAAATTTGGATATAGCTGCCATATAGACAGGTTTCTTGATTTAAGGTCTTGGGCACATCAAAGGCGCATATATTGTCCGATTTCGCCGAAATTTGGGACAATGTGTTGTGTTAGGGCCTACGACATTCTCCTTCAATTTGGTTGGAACCTTGAAGTCGAGTGCGAGATACTGCTACCATGGATTGACGGAACCCTGGTATTGCCATCTGGAAGATCATGTTACACGGATGGATCAAAGCTAGAGGGCAGAACCCAGGGACTGAGATCTGTTTTAAACTGCATGACCATAATGCAGTCCTGCAGGCGGAGATTCGGGCGATCACGGAATGCGTGAAGTGGTGTGTTGCTAACGCGAGGACGTTGAGTGTGAACATCTTTATCGACAGTAAAATTGCCATAAGGGCAATAACAACCAGGACTGTAAGTTCACGAACAGTCTTGCAGTGTAAGAAGAAAATTATTGCCTTCTCTGAGGATGGGAAAATCCGCATTGTTTGGGTGCTGAGCCATGACGGTGTAAGGGGGAATGAAAGGGCAGACGATTTGGCAGTGAAAGCCAGAGGATTGCCATCAATAATTTTGGTTAACTTAAAGCCTTTCGGGTCGACGCAGTCCGAGTTAAGGGAGTGGACGACGAATGCGCATGCAACATTGTGAAACAGCGATACAGTCGGTAGGACGGCAAAAATCCCATGTGGGGATCGAGCTCGTGAAAATACGAGGCTATTACTGAAAGGAAGCAAGAAAGAGGTCAGTATAGCTATTGGTACCACAACCGGACACATAGGACTACGAGTTCATTTATGTAAAATCGGTGCGGCAAGTGATAGTATGTGTAGGTCATGAGGAGAAGATGATGAGACGTTGGAGCATTTCCTTTGTCATTGCCCGGCTTTCGCGTCTAACAAATACCGGCACTTAGGTGGGGACGCAATACCAGACATAAGCCAACTTAGGGGAGAGTTATAAAAAGCAATTAAGGATTTCGTAAGCAGCACGGAATTCCTAACTTAAATTTTCTTTTCAGAGGTTACTTTATAGTTTTTAGGGCGCATAACAAGCCGATTAGGTGTATGTCCATAGTAGTATGTGGCGATTTTGCCGAAATTTGGAACAGTGTGTTGTGTTAGGGTCTGCGATATCCTCCTTCAACTTCGGCCAAATCGGTCCAGCTTTGGATATAGCTGGCATATAGACCAATCTCTCGATTTAAGGTTTTGGGCGTATAAAAGGTGCATTTATTGTCCGATTTTGCCGAATATTAGGACAGTAAGTTGTGTAAGTTCCTTCGATATACCTCTTTAATTTGGCTCAGATCGGTCCAGATTTGCATATAGCTGTTATATAGAACGATCTTTCGTGCTAAGGTTTTGGGCGCATAAAGGGCGCATTTATTGTCCGATTTCGCCGAAATTTGGGACAGTGAGTTGTGTTAGGCTCTTCTAGCTGCCCCCTAATCCGATTTCGCTGAAATTTGACACATTGACTGATGTAAGGCTTTTCAACATCCGTGTCGTATATGCTTTAAATCGGTTTATGTTTGGATATACAATAGCTTATAAACAGACCAATATTTTGTTCTAGAAAATGAACAATTTCTTGTACTTATAGGCTCGATATAGGTACAATGGGGGCATAAATTATGCATTTTTCACCGGATTATGACAAAAGGTGGTTTACTTATATACCCGAGGTGGTGAGTATCCGAAGTTCGGCCCGGCCAAACTTAACGCCTTATTACTTGTTACATAACGTAAGTCGAATTCAACAGCCAAATTTCGAAAAAAAACGATAAGAATATAATTCAATTGAATTCTTAAGTACAACACACCTTTCTATTTGTACAAAGAATATGAAGCTAAGTTTAGTTTGAAAAGAGGGTCCGCCCCATTCCACTATGGCCATACACCTAAGGGAGTAATCGGCTTATTGTGCACACTTAAGGCGTTATTACACATCATGTAGATGTATTATGACATGCCACTCTTTGTATTCACATGTTATTGCAAATGTTTGTCAAAATTGTCAATTTACATACGATTCATCATTTTGCTCTCACACCTACTTGTGATTTCCGTATGACATAACCTAAAAATTAGAGCAAAAGCTGATTTTTTTATGCGCAATATATGTTAAAGTTTTAAGGAGACTGTTTAAATCATAAATTAAAATACTAAATAAACTTAAATACCAAAAAGAAACCTCGAAAAAGATTTCTAAATAAGGAATTCCGTGCTACTTACAAAATCCTTTATTTTTTCCATTCCACGCCCCTAAGTTAGTACAGGTCTGGTATTGTATTTTCACCTAAGTACCGGTGTCTGTTAAACACGAAAGCCGGGCAATGATATAGGAAATGCTCCAAAGTCGCATCATCTTCCCCATATGCCCTACACATGCTATCACTTGCCGCACCCATGATACCGAAAGCTATACGGACCTCCTACTAACATTCTTTCAGTAATAGCTTCGTCTTCTCACGATCCGGATCTTCCCATAGGATTTTCGACGTCCTACTGACCGTTTCGTTGTTCCACAGTGTTACATGCGTTCGTCGACCACGCCCTTAACTCGGACTGCGTCAACCGAAAAGACATCGGGTCAACCAAGTTATATGAAGCTTATTTTAACTTATTTTTATTCTTTGCTGCAATACATTTCCCTAACCAAACTGTCGAAAGCACATATGCTACGCGATAGGTTCTACGAAACGTGTTATTTGTCTTCGACTACGACTGCCGTCAATTTTCGCCTTTGACGACCGGAATAAAAGTCATTGTCTTGTCCCTTATTGCTTGCTTTGTCTTAGAATGCGTTTGTAATAGGTTTATGAAGTATAGTTTTAGGCGTAATATTAATTTAAATCGTTTTTTATAGGGTAAAAAAAAAAATCTGTATCTTTTGAACCGAAAGTGATTTTTATACCCTCCAACATAGGATTGGGAGCTGCCATATAAACCGACCATGGGTATTGACTTCTAAAGCTTCTATAGGGCGCAATTCTTATCCGATTTGGCTGAAATTTAGCATGAAGTGTTTTATATTGACTTCCAACAACTGTGTTATGTATGGTCTAAATCAGTCTATATCCTTATAAAGCCGCCATATTAACCGATCTTCCGATTAGACTTCTTGGGCTTCTAGAGGGCGAAATTCTTATCCAATTATCCATTATGGTTGAAATTTTGCTTATGTCCTTTTGGTTCTAAGAATGGTCTAAATCGCTATATAACCTGATATAGCTGCCATATAAACCGATCTCCCAGTTTGACTCTTAGAGCCTCTGGAGGGCGCAATTATTACTCGATTTGCCTGAAATTTTGGAGGTGTTTTTTTCTATGACTGGTGTTATTCTATTCGAAAAAGTCATTTAAAGAACTTGATAAATGCGACCCATGGTGGAGGGTATATTAGATTCGATCCGGCCGAACTTAGCACGCTCTTACTTGTTTAATCTTTTTTTTTTATTCGACAGATAACATCCGAAGCTTTTTTTCAGTTTTAAAATTATCCAGTTCATATCAGTATCTCGATTTAAAGTCTTGGCCCTATAAAAAAAAACCATTTATTATACGATTTCGTCTTTATCCATTATCCGTGTCCTATATGGTTCAGATCAGATTATATTTGGATATAGCTGCCAAAAAGACCAACATTTTATTCTACAAAATTAAAAGTTAAACATTGGACTACTTAATGTCCATGCCGAATTTGGTTGCTAAACTATGCAAGTTTCACCGGATTGTGACGAAAGGGGTTTACATATATGCCCGAGGTGGTGGGTATCCTTTATTCGGCCATGCCGAACTTAATGCTTTTTTACTCGTTTTTTTTTTCTCAAAAATGTCGATCATCGTTGTTCGGTTCCTAGAAGCTTTAATTTTTGCTGGTTTGACAGAAGTTTGGTGTGTAGAATAAAATTATGGCCTTCAACTTAATTAAGTTTGTATAAATTTTTGGCAAAATCAATGGTGGTGGGTTCTAAAGATTCGGCCCGGCCGAACTTAGCTCGCTCTTACTTGTTTTCACTCTCCGCCAAATATTTCATTCATCAGGCGCATAGTGTGGCCGCACAATTAGTAAATTTGACACGCACTCTCACCACCCTTTCCGTTTCGTTTTCTTTAATTGAAAATTAATTTGTCAAGTTATTTGAATGAATTTTTCAAATATATAAAGGGTGATTTTTTTGAGGTTAGGATTTTCATGCATTAGTATTTGACAGATCACGTGGGATTTCAGACATGGTGTCAAAGAGAAAGATGCTCAGTATGCTTTGACATTTCATCATGAATAGACTTACTAACGAGCAACGCTTGCAAATCATTGAATTTTATTACCAAAATCAGTGTTCGGTTCGAAATGTGTTCATTCACCGTAAAGTTGCGTCCAACAGCATCTTTGAAAAAATACGGTTCAATGATTCCACCAGCGTACAAACCACACCAAACAGTGCATTTTTCGGGATGCATGGGCAGTTCTTGAACGGCTTCTGGTTGCTCTTCACTCCAAATGCGGCAATTTTGCTTATTTACGTAGCCATTCAACCAGAAATGAGCCTCATCGCTGAACAAAATTTGTCAAAATTTGAACACATTTCGAACCGAACACTGATTTTGGTAATAAAATTCAATGATTTGCAAGAGTTGCTCGTTAGTAAGTCTATTCATGATGAAATGTCAAAGCATACTGAGCATCTTTCTCTTTGACACCATGTCTGAAATCCCACGTGATCTGTCAAATACTAATGCATGAAAATCCTAACCTCAAAAAAATCACCCTTTATGAGCTATATCAAGTTATTGATCGATATGATCCCGTGGTGAAAATAGGGTACCACATTTTTAATATTTTAAGGGGGGCCGAACCTCCACCTAACCCAAATTTTCAGAAACGCCAGATCTCGGAGATGGGTGGTGCGATAAAAACGTAAATTTGATATCCAAATTTCGGATGGGGCACCTATGAAAGCCGCCCCATGCCAAAAAACCACCAAATATATATATAGGCCAATAACGACAATATAGGACTCAAACGAAAGGTATTTAAGGTAAGAAAACGTATCTAATATTCAATTGTCGGACCAAGTGTTTGGGGGACCATCAAAATTCCCAAAACAACCCTAAATCGGACTTTTTTACCAACAATGGCAATATAGGACCCAAATGAAAGGTATTTGCTATTAGAATCCGAATCTGATATCCAAATATGGGACCACGTTTCTGGGGGTCCACCTCCTCCACATGACGTCCCCAAACGGTACTTATTTACTGACCATGGCAATATGGGGCTCAAGTAAAAGGTATGTGAGTGTAGAATACGGTAGGCTACCGTAGCGCAAAGGTTAGCATTTCCCCCTATGACGATGAACGCCTGGGTTCGAATCCTGACGAGACCATCAGAAAAAATTTTCAGCGGTGGCTTCCCCTCCTAATGCTGGCAACATTTGTGAGGTAATATGCCATGTAAAACTTATGGGGCCACCCCACCCCCATAACACCACCCAAATAGGACGTATTTGCTGACCATTGCAATATGTGGCTCAAATAATAGGTACTGCAGAGTAGAACATGAATCTGATATATATTTTCAGGGCCAAGTGACTGAGTGGCCGCCCCATATCCCAAAACACCCTCCATACCGGACATGTTTGCCGGCTATGGATATATGGGGCTCAAATGAAAGATATTTAAGAGTTGACCACAAATCTGATATCAACTCTCGTATTTGAGATAAGAAAACGAATTTGATATGCAATTTTGAGGTTAATGCCAATATATGGTTCAAATAAATGATATTTGAGAATAGAGAACGATGCTGATATATTTCCAGGGTCAAGTGTCTGGGAGAGCCCCTCACTCCCGAAAACACCCCTAAATCGGACATCATGAGAATATCGGGCTCAAATAAAGTCCCTTAAGAATGGAGTACATCTAACGTGCAAAGTTAAATGATTCTAAACCCTCCGAGCGATTTCATAGACAAATAAAGATCATATGTGATTCAGATAAAGGCATTTATACTGTTAAACTGTTAGTCAGGCGATATACATTTACTATTTTCGTAGCATGTTATTCGCTAAAAGCTCTTTAATTGACGAACATAAATATTCAAACCATAATTTTATTCCATATAACGTAAAAGAAGGCGCAGCGGAGTAATACATATTAAGTGAAGGAATCTCGTTTTGAATCGAATGTACATTGGTCGTCATATAAATAGGGAAACCGTTTTTATACCCTCCACCATGGGATGGGGGTACACTAATTTCGTCATGATGTTTGCAACGCCTCGAAATATGCGTCTAAGACCCTATAAAGTTTATATATTCTTGATCGTTATGACATTTAAAGTCGATCTAGCCACGTCCGTCCGTCTCTCCATCCGTCGGTATGTTCGTCCGTCTGTCTGTCGAAAACCCGCTAACTTTCGAAGTAGTAAAGCTAGGCGCTTGAAATTTTGCACAAACTCTTTTTATTAGTGTAGATCGGTTGGGATTGTAAATAGGCCAAATCGGACTATTTATATCCATAAAGCTGACATATAAACCGATCTTGGGTCTTGACTTCCTGATCTTCTATAGGGCGCAATTTTTATCCGATTTGGTTGAAATTTAGCTTGACTTGTTTCGTTATGACTTCCAATAAGTGTACTAAGTAAGGTTTAAATTGGTTTATAAACTGATATAGCTGCCATGTAAACCGATCTCTGATCTTGACTTCTTGAGCCACCAGAGGGTGCAATTCTCATCCGATTTGGTTGAAATTTAGCACGACGTGTTTCGTTATGACTTCCAACAGGTGTACTAAGTATGGTTCAAATCGGTAAATGTTTTGATATAGCTGGCATATAAACAGATCTAGGATCTTGACTTCTTGAGCCACTAGAGAGCGCAATTCTGATCCATTTTGGCTGAAACTTTGCACGGAATGTTTTGTTATGTTGTTCCAACAAGTGTGCTACGTATGGTTCAAATTGGTCCATAATCTGATATAGCCGCTATATAAAGCGATCTGCGATCTAGATCACCTCGAAAATTCAGGCAAATTGAATAATAATTGCGCCCTCAAGAGGCTCAGAACGTCAAATTGGGAGATCGGTTTATATGACAGGCTATGGACTGTTTCCGACCATACTTAAAATAATTTTGAAAGTCATAGCAAAACGATATGTGAAAAATTTCAGCAAAATCGGATAAGAATGACGCCCTCTAGAACCTCAAGAAGTCTAGTAGGGAGATTGTTTTATATCGCAGCTATATCAGGTTATGAATTAATGTAGACCATACTTAGCGCAGTTGTTGGAAGTCCAACCAAAAGGATATGCGCAGAATTTCAGCCAAATTAGATAAGAATTGCGCTCTCTAAAGCTCAAGAAATCTAATTGGGAGATCGGTTTATATGGTAGCTATATCAGGATATGAACCGATTCTTGAACATGGACCACATCGGTCCAGATTTGGATATAGCTGCCGATCTCTCGATTTGCGGTCTTGGGCCCATAAAAGGCGCATCTATAATCCAATTTCGCCTAAAATTGACACAGAGACTTATGTTAGGCTTTTTGACATCCGTGTCGTATATGGTTCAGATCGGTCTATATTTGGACATGGCAGCCAAAAAGACCAATATTTTGGTCTATAAAATTTAACAATGACTTGTAGATATTAGACCTCTCAATATCCATGTCGAATTTGGTCCAAATCGGACCATATTTCGACAAAGCTGCTATGGGAGCATAAATTATACTTTTTTCACCGGATTATTACGAAAGGTTGTTTACATGTATACCCGAGATGGTGGGTATCCAAAGTTCGGCCCGGCCGAACTTAACGCCTTTTTACTTGTTTTCGTGTTCTTTTGATATTCTTTTGATCAAGGTAAAGATCGCAAGTCACTTTTTTGGTCCAAGACGGACGTTATTGATTTGAACAAAATCGGTTCAGATATAGATAGCTCCCATATATATCTTTCACCTGATATGGCCTTTGAAAGTTGTAGTACCCACAATTTTGGTCTGATTACAATATTTCAACATGTGTGCATAATTTTATCAAAATCGATTCAGTTTTAATTATAGCTCCCATATATATCTAGAGCCTAAAAATGTAATTTCGGATCAAAGATATATATTTACTTTATATTGGCACAAAGAGAAAACCTACTTAATAAAATTTATTAGGGAGAAATTTTAAACTAATCCTACTAAAATTTTTCACATTTGGCACTTAGCGAAAAAAGGATTTCCTGTAACTGATGGCATGATTTCAACAGCGAAACTTTTAGCAAACAGAAACCAAAGGAATTATGAAAAAATATTTTAACTCTTTAGGTTGCAAAATATGTGTCTCCACCGGAGGCGAGTGTTCCAACAAGGAAGCATTGAACAAATAAACGCTTTGCTACATATTTGAGGAAGCTAAAAAAATTGGAAAGAAAATTTACTTGTTGCCGATGTTAACAACAATTTCTTCTTGTATGAACAATTGATTTGGGGGAGAACAAACACAAGTTCGAACGTAGTGAAAAATCTTAGCTCTGTATATGTAAGAATTTATACTGTTAGAAGTAACTTTTGTTTTAATCCATGCAATAAAATCGTATAGAATAGGCGAGATATGTCCAGTTCTCCCTTTTCAACAATTTACATTATTGATTCAATACATTTTCAAAATACAAATTTTAAGCTTAGGTTAGATTGAAAAGAGGGTACAGATATTAATCCGTCCCATGCCATTATGGACATACATCTAAGCCAGTAATTGCCTTGTTGTGTGCTATAAGTACCAAAAAAACCCTCGAAAAATAAAATCTAAGTTAGGAGGAATTGCGTGCTACTCACATAATCTTTAATGATTATCCATATCACGCCCGTAAGTTGGTTTATATCTGATATTGTGTTCCCACCTAAATACTGGGGTCTTTTAACCGCGAAACCGCACAATAACATGGGAAATGCTCAAAAGTGTCATCCTCTTTCCAGAGCTGCTAGATGTTTTCGCAAAATATCGTCAAAATAAAAACAAACCGTCAAAATTTAAAAAAAAAAAAAAAATAGTCACAAAATTGTCACTCCCTTAAATGAGTCTAAATCAATTTATTGGCGCGATTTTCAAAGGATGGAAAGCAACTAGAATGTTTATCATACCTTTACTTCAAAATTTTTGAATGTTGAGTAATATTTTCAGCTTCCATATAAACGCAATTCTTATCCAAATTGGCAATTTTATACAATGACTTCTATTATGGTATCCATATTTCAGTTCAATTATGAACCGAATCAGACCATAACTTCATATAGTTCCAATTCTTATCCATTATCCTTTATTTGACTTAAAAGAAATACCGGGCATAGAACTCGACAAATCCGATCTATGGTGGAGGGTGTATAAGATTCGGCCGGACGAACTTAGCACGCTTGTACTTGTTATACCCTACACCAACACTGTGGTACAAGGCATTATAACTTAGAAAGGTAGGCCCATTGATAAGTATACCGACCGACTCAGAATCACTTTCCAGATTCGATTTAGCTGTGCCTGTCTGTCGGTCCATGTTAATTTGTGTACAAACTACATGTCGCAATTGTCATCCGATCGTCTCCAAATTTGAAACATATTTTTTTTTTGGCGTAGAGACGAAGCCTATTGAAATTGGAAAAACGCGGTTTTGATTTGCATATAGCTCCCATATACATGTACGTCCGATTTTGAGAAATATTGCAATAAAGTGCCCATTTGTCAATCGATTCTCTCGAAATTTGGCAGGAAGATTTAAGATTCTCGACATTATCGTTGAATTCCCAAATCTAAACCGATGTCTATGAAATTCAGCGGTAATGTCGCATTTATTCACCAATCTTGCAAAAAATTTTTACAACGCAATCCTTGACGACTACAAAAAAGTCTGTAGAGTCAAAATCAGTTCAGATTAAGATGTAGCTCCCATATATGTTCGTCAGATTTTGGGTCAATTTGTCAACCGTAATTATAACTGTTGGATCAAATTTGATACAGATTGCTTAAAAACCCATCTGAAAACATCCGCCGAGGTCCATCAAATTGGTTCAGAATTAGATATAGCTCCCACTATGCGCGGCATCTCTTTTGAGGCAAACAAAGAATATTTAATAAGAACTGTTATGCTATTGGAGCTCCATCAAGTTATAGACCGATTCAAGTTATAGACCATAAATGAATGCTGAACATTGTATAAGTCATTATATAATATTTCAGTTCATTTGGATAATAATTGCGCATTGTAGGGGCTCAAGAAGCAAAATCGGGAGATAGGTTTGTATGAGAGCTGTATCAAGCTATTGATCGATTCAGACCATATTAGACACGTATGTTGAAGGTCACGAGAGAAACCGTTGTACAAAATCGGAAAAATTGCGCCCTTTAGAGGCTCAAAAGTTAAGACCCAAGATCGGTTTATATGGCAGCTATATAAAAACATGGTACGATTTGGTCCTTTTACAATACCATCCGACCTACACTAATAAAAAGTATTTGTGCAAAATTTCAAGCGGCTAGCTTTATTCCTTCGAAAGTTAGCGTGCTTTTGACAGACAGACGGACTAACGGACGGACGGATGGACGAACTGGCAGACGAAAAAATCCCGAAAAAATCGTCATCTTAAAAGGGGATTCAAAATGAAAATAGTCAAAGTGCCAAATTTAGGGCAAAAATTCGTCAAAATGACGTAAAATCACAATATCTGGCAGGCCTGCCACTTCTCCACATGCCCTACATATTCTATCACTTGCCGCACCGATTTTGCATAAGTGAGTTCGAAGTCTTATGTATTCCGTTATGATACCGAAAAACTGATCTCCTTCTTACTTTCTTTCAGTAATAGCTTTATCTTCTCTCAATGTGGATTTCCCCATAGAATGTTCGTTTTCCTACCGACCGCTTCAATGCTCTGGCCTTCACTGCCAATCGTTTGCTTTTTCAATCCAAGACTGTGCCGCTGCAGCAGTACATCGGATTCGATATCAAGTGTCATCTCATGTATCCGATAATAAACCTCCTCCATTCTTTCCAGGTTTCCTATCGCTACTTCGATTATATCGCGATGGTATTATCCGCTATCCGTCGCCTTAAGTCTCATTGCCGCACTTAATCTGAATGTCTATTGGTCGGGTATCTAGAATATTTAAAGTGCCCTAGTGGGCGTGGTCCTCATCGCTCCGCCTATACCAACACAATAGTTCTCTGAACCTGTTGTATTACGTTGCACTTTTAATCCATCAGTTTCCACCAAACTAATGAGGCGTAAGTAAGTATAGGTCTAATCACGCTCCTGTAGAGTCAGTGAACTATCGTCGGTTTCAAGCCCCATTTCGAACCTACGGCCCATATAGTGCCCAGCATTTGTTAGCCTTCTCAGTAAGCTCCTGAATGGTACGCTTCTAAATAAGTTTCCTGTCAAGGATCACTCCTAAGTATTTAATGTTGTCAGATATCGAGATCGTTCTATTGAAGAAACGTGGTGCGTCAAATTGGCCCACCTTCATACTTCTCGTAAAAAGGCAGATGTCAGTCTTCTCTGGCTTAAAATTGAGATCGCTGGGTCAAGCCCAGTCGAATGTCAACTGTAAGACCCTTCTGTATAGCTGATTCGGTACCTTATCTCTTAGAAGCATTATAGCATCGTCTGATTAGCAGACAGGTTCAAATTCCAGCATCCGTAATAGGCCATCTATGGTAGGAATGGCCATAAAATGTCCCCTGTGGCGTGCCTTATATGTTATGGGACCCCCAATTTATATAAAGCACGCTAAAACTAGCCGTTTGAAATTTTGCACTTTTTATTAGTGTAGGTCGGTTGGAATTGTACATGGGCCAAATCGGTCCATGTTTCGATATAGCTGCCATATAAACCGATCTTGGGTTTTGACTTCTTGAGCGTCTAGAGGGCGCAATTCTCGCCCCATTTGACTGAAATTTTGCACGTGGTGTTTTGTTATGATTTCCAACAACTGTGCGAAGTACGGATGAAATCGATGCTTAACCTGATATAGCTGTCATATAAACCGATCTGGGGTCCTGATTTCTTGAGCCTTTAGAGGGCTCAAATCCTATCTGATTTAGCTGAAATGTTGCACGACATGTTTCGTTATAACTTTCAACAACTGTGCAATGTATGGTTTAAATCTGTCTTTAACCTGATATAGCTGCCATATAAACCAATCTGGGATCTTGACTTCTTGAGCCTCTATAAGACGCAATTTTTAACTGATTTGGGTGAAATTTTGTACAACGGCTTCTTGAATGACAAAATATGGTCAAATATGGTCTGAATCGGTATATAACCTAATACCGCTCCCCTATAAAACGTTCTCCTTATTATACTTTTTGAGCCCCTAAAGGACGAAATCCTTATTCGGTTTGGCTGAAATTTTTCACAATGACGTCTACGGTGGTATAACTTGATATAGTTCCAATAGCATAGCAATTCTTTTCTTTTATCTTTTTCGTTGTTTGCCTAAAAAGAGACACTGGGAAAAGAACAATACAAATGCGATCCATGGTGGAGGGTATATAAGATTGGGCCCAGCCGATCTTAGCACGCTTTTACTTGTTTTGTTTATTATTTTACTTGTTAACAATTGAAAGTTATGAAATCCCTATTTAAACTATTTAATATATATTTCTTTTTAACTTATTTAGTCAGAATTTTCTTCATACTGGAAAAAAATTATTAATTTACTTTTACTACTTATTGGGGCATTTTATCGTTTTTATATTGGGGCTTTATTACATATGAAATATTACCGTAAATGTTGGGAGCTTGTTTCATTTTAGTTTTTGGTTTTTTTTTTATTTCGCTGTGGCTTTATTTAATTTTTGGATCTTATTTCATTATGAAATAAGGTCCCACTTTTTGGGTCTTTATTTCATTTTCAGTTTGGGGCTTTATTTTATTAGGTCAATTTATCCACCTGTTCTCTAAGGACCCGATCCTTCCTGTACTGGTCTAAGGATTGGATTGGTGTGTGTACGTCTATGTGTATATCTTGGCATCGAAGATTCTTTTATTTATGTATATTTGTATTTGAACATTGTACTCTTTATCATGGTATCCGCAATACATTCCGTGGTTTTGATCAGAAAGGACGTAAGGCTTATAGTTAGTATTGTGGTGTTGCATAATTTGCCTCGCCGGGTTTGGATACAAATAACACCTTTTCCTCCTGCCAGCCTTTCGGATTGTATGCATGTATTAGGTACGCTGTAAAAATAGTGGCCAGATGGGGTGCCAGATAGTCGGCCTCCTTCTGCAGTTTCACCGGAAATACTCCATCAGGCCTCCTTTACCATAAATGCTGCAATGGTAAGCAATCAAACTGATTATACCAAGATTCCGGTGTCTCCGTGAGTCCCGTCGTATCATGTGTATCATGCGTTTATATCAAAAGCCTCAACATGTCTTCCGCTTTCTCTGCTCTCACTCTCATGTCGTCTACTAATGTTTCAATTCGGACATGGGTTTTGAGAGACACTTTTTCATCTTGACGGCGTCATTACCGCTGTCGACCTGTTCGCAGAAAAGCTTGCAGGAGGTACCTTTTGCCGCCCTGATAAACCTATTGTATTCCTTGAGCTGTGTGTAATACACATCCCAATAAACTTCCGTTTTTTACGACGTGCTCTGTTATAAACTCTGCTGACCTCTTTTCCAATATTGCGAAACTCTCCGGTCATCCAGGGTTTTTTTTGCTAATTTCCTTTCACGAAGAAGACAACTATTATCGAAAGACCCCACTATTGGAATTGTAATCCCGTTGACATTGTCGTCAATGTCTTTTATGCTTGGACAATATAAATTATATTGCCCTAGCCATCTCCTGAGTAATCTTCCTTTTCAACTTATTAACGAAGCTCATCGGATTCGTCGCTGGCCGTGCAATTCTAAGCCTTATGAAGCGATGCGCATTAGGTTTAGGTTTATCGTTTCGCCTTCCAATCGTATCACTCAGAAATATCTACATATTAAGAATAAAGACACGACACAAAATAAGTCATTAGCGAAATTTTCGATAACCAAACTTCATTTGCGACTGCGCCTCAAATGGCTGCGCCTGAAATGGTCCATTCGCTTAGTCCAAATTGGCATACTCCTTCCAACACTTCGGCCGGTATCTCAGAATAAATCCTTCAATGTTGTCTTTCAATGCTCCAATTGAAGCGGGATTGTCTGTATAAACATGAGCTTTAATATAGCCTCACAAAAAAAGTCTAAAGGGGTTAAATCCCACGATCTAGGCGGTCAACTAACCGGTGCCGAACGTGAAATCAAATGTTCACCGAACTCGCCTCTCAATAAGTCCATTGTTACGGGGGATGTGTGGCCCGTCTTGTGTAAACCACATGTCATGCAATTCAAGCTCTTGCATTTTGGGCAAAAAAAAAGTTGGATATCATCTCATAACAGCGCGCACTATTAATATTTACGTTACGGTTCGCATTATCTTTGAAAAAGTACGGTCCAATGATGCCACCAGCCCATAAACCGCACCAAACTGTGAATATTTCTGGTTGCATTGGTAGCTCTTGCAAAGTCTTTGGCTGATCTTCACTCCAAAATCGATAATTCTAATTACTAACGTACCCATTGATCCAAAAATGAGCTTTCGTCGCTGAACACAATCGGCGACGAATCGATAATGGATGGTCATTAATAACACTAGCCGATACAGCTGCGTTATTTTCTTCAGTTCGCACTCTACATAAGCGTGTTGGTAGCTTAATGTCCAACAATGTAAATTTGGTGCGAAATTTTGCCAGAATAGCCATAAGCCACTTCAGTGGGTTGATTAAACTGGCCATAAAATGGAAGAAGCAAGCGATTAACTTTCTTAACAGAGCACGCGTTTTGATAATAACTTTACTTTACTTTAATTGGCTATGACAGAACATTTGTTCCACTAGCCAAATGTAGAATAGCGTCCCAAGCGCCTCGATCTTCTGAGCCAAGTTTCTCTGACACCAAGTTTCGAGGTTTCTCCCACCACTTAATCTTTCCATCGGGCTTTTTGTAGTCCGGGTTTGCGTGAATCAAACAACAAATTGCCATATCTTGACACCGTCGCCCACCAACATCAAAATAAGTTAAAATTAAATTAGTATCAAAAATACTCAGCATCTGGGAGAATCATAAATTATCATTCAAATCATCCGAGAAGAATAAAAATAAATAAGGCTTCTAATCTCATAGACAGAGCACTAAAAGTCAGTGATAAAATACATCATCAAGGAAATTTCAACAAATACTCCGATTAAATGACTTCCCAAACTGCATTATTAAGGACCATATAAAATTCGTCAAGAAAAGAACGGAAGACAACAAAAGAGAACCAACACCAAATCTTCAATAAAACGACGTATATTCCAGGGTTTTCGGAAAGGCTTACCAGTTCAAATATGTGACAGGGAAAAAATACCAGCTTGCCTTAAAAAGCCACAAAGTATTAAGTAGTCTATTCAGCAGGACTAAATCAAGGATGAAAAAGGAGGACAAATCAAAAGTAGTTTATAAGATTAAATGTAACGTGGATAAAGCAAATTTATGTCCAATGACTTATGTGGGAACAATTAAAATGAAATTAAAAGCAAGATTATCATCTCACAAATCTGACCAGAAAATTAAGCACAAACCTTTTGAACAAAAAAATGCACTTTCAAAAACGTGCACATTGCACTTTAAAAGGGCAGATACCAAATTTTAAAGACGTAGACATACTAGCACAAGAATCCAATCAGAAAAGACGATTTACTTAAGAAATGTTACATATTATTGACACCCCTACAAACAAACGCATGAAAGAAAGACACACAATTGTGCACAGATTTACAGGAATTTGGTGCAAAAATACAGACAACAAATGAAAAGGCGTTACGTTCGGTCGGTCCGATCATTGGATACCCACCACCTCCGGTATATATATAAACACCCTTTCGTTAAAATTCGATTAAAAATTCATGCCTTATGCCCCACAGCAGCTCTATCGAAGTATGTTCCGATTTAGACTAAATACTAATAAGTACAAGTCATTGTTCAATGGTGTATAACAATATATTGGTCTTTTTAGTAGCTATATCTAAAAATAAACCGATCTGAACCATATACAACATTGATGTCAAAAAGCCTAACATATGTCAATGTGTCAAATTTCAGTTAAATCGGATGATAAATGCGCCTTTCATGGGGCAAAGATTTGAAATCGAGATATTGGTCTATATGGTCTATATATATATACCTATATCCAAATCTGGACTGATTTGGGCCAAGTTGCAGAAAAATGTCAAAGAGCCTCACATAACTCACTGTCCCAAATTTCGGGGAAATCGGAAATAATGAGCCTTTTAAGGCCGCAAAACCTTAAATCGAGAAATCGTTCTATATGGCAAATCTGGACCAATCAGACCCAAATTGAAGAAGATGTCGAAGGGATTAACACAACTCACTGTCCCAAATTATGGCAACATCGGACAATAAATGCGCTTTTAATAGCCCCAAAACCTTAAGCCGAGAGATCGGTCTATATGGCAGCTATATCCAAATCAGGACCGATCTGGGCCAAATTGACGAAGGATGTCGAAGGACCTAACACAACTCACCATCCGAAATTTCAGCAAATCGGATAATAAATGTGGCTTTTATTGACCCTAAATCGGCGGATCGGTCTATATGGGGGCTATAACAAGATATAGCCCATCTTCGAACTTAACCTGCTTATGGACAAAAATTAATCTGTTTCAGCTCAATATCTCTATTTTTAAAGACTGTAGCGTGATTTTTACAGACAGACGGACGGACATGGCTAGATCGTCTTAGATTTTACGCTGATCAAGAATATATATAACTTGCTGACCTGGGCCCGCTCCGCTGCGCCTTCTTTTACTTTATATAGAACAAAAGTTTCCTTGGAATATTTATTTTCGACAATTAAAGAGCTTTTAGTGAAATACCATGCTACGAAAATAGTATATCGCTTAACTTACAGTTAAACAATATAAGTTCCTTTATCTGAATCCCATATGATCTTTATTGATCTACGAATTTTAGTTTGGACGTAAGGTGTACTCCATTCTTAAAATACTTTATTTAAGCCCGATATTCTCATGTTTTCTCTGATTTAGGGGTGTTTTCGGGGGTGAGGTGGTCCCCCAGACACTTGGGCCTGAAAAATAGCAGCATCGTGCTCTTCTTCCAAATACCATTTAAACCCCATATTGCCATTGGCTTAAGAGGAGTTTGCAGGATGAGGCGTCCCCAAAACACATTTTAAATCTCAAATATCTTTCATTTGAGGCACATATTGGCATGGTCGAAAATTTTTTAACCTATGGTCCTAAATTTTGATATCAAATTCGTATTCTACTCCCAAAGACCTTTATTTGAGCCCCATGTAACGATGGTCATTTTGGTAAAGGGGTAGACTCCCAGAAAATTGGTCCCGAAAGTGGGTATCAATTTTTGCTCTAACCCCCAATACCTTTCATTTAATCTCCACATTGACATGGTCGGTAAATATGCCCGATTTAGGGGTGTTTTGGGGATTGGGGTGGTCCTCCAAACACTAAGCCCGGAAAATATATCAGCAACGTGCTCTATTCTCATATATCCATATATCATTTATTTGATCCCCATATTGCCATCGGCCTCAAAATTGGACATCAAATTCGATTTCTTATCTCATTAAAATTCATATTGCAAAAGTCGGCAAATATGTCCGGTTTGGGGTATTGAACGTAAAAACTATAAATATTTAGTTCCACTCTCTTTAAGACCCAAATTGTCTTGGTGAGCAAATATGTCCTATTTGGGGGTTGTTAAGGTGGTGGGAAGTCCCCTAGAGAGTTGGTCCCTAATGTTGATATCAGATACGTGGTCTACTCCCAAATACCTTTAATTTGAGCCCCATATTTCCATAGTCGGCAAACATGACCGGCTTGGGGTGTATTTTGGGGGATGGGCGGCCACTCAGTAAGTTATACTTTTTTTAACCCCATATTCCCATGGCCAGTAAATGAGTACTGTTTGGTGGGTGTTTTGGGAAAGGGGTGGACCCCAGAAACGTGGTCCCACATTTGAATATCAGATTCGTATTCTACTTACAAATACCTTTAATTTGAGTTTCATATTGCCATTGTCGGAAAATATGTCCGATTTAGGAGTGTTTTGGGGGTTGGGTGGTGCTGTGGGTGTGGGGTGGCCTCATATACACTTTTCCCGAATATTGATATCTGATTTGTGCTTTACTCCTAAAGACCTTTCATTTGAGACCCATATAGCTATGGTCTTAAATTTGGGGGATGTTTTTGGGGAGAGGCGGCCCCCCAAACACTTGGTCCCATATTTGGATATCAAATTCTAATTCTACACTCAAATACTTTTTTTAACCCCATATTCCCATGGTCAGTAAATGAGTCCTGTTTGGTGGGTGTTTTGGGAAAGGGGTGGATCCAAGAAACGTGGTCCCACATTTGGATATCAGATTCGTATTCTACTCGCAAATTCCTTTCATTTGAGTACCATATTGCCATGGTCGGTAAATATGTCCGATTTAGGGGTGTTTTGGGGTGGCCCCCCTAGGACTTGGTCCGACAATTGGATATCAGATACGTTTTCTTATCCTAAATACCTTTCATTTAAGTCCCATATTGTCGTGATTGGTCTAAATATATGTTTGGTAGGTTTTAGGGTGGGGCAGCCCCCATAGGTACCCCATCCGAAATTTGGATACCAAATTTTTATTTTTAGGGTACTATATGAGAGCACACAAAATTTCGCTTAAATCGCACCACCCATCTCCGAGATCCGGCGTTTCTGAAAATTAGGGAAAGGGGAGGGTCCGCCCCCCCCCCCCCTTCAGATATCAAAAATGAGGTACCCTATTTTCGCGACGGGATCATTATGCACCATCTGTGAAAACTTCAAGAAAATCGGTTCAGCCGTTTCTGAGTCTATAAGGAACACACAAACATACAAACAAACAAACAAACAAACCTACAAACAAACAAACAAACAAACCTACAAACAAACACAAATTGATTTTTATATATAAGATTTATAAGGTCGGAAATGGATATTTCGATGTGTTGCAAAAGGAATGGCAAAATGAATATACCCCCATTCTTCGGTGGTGGGTATAAAAAGGCGTTAAGTTCGGCTGGGTCGAACTTTGAGCTTCTAGAGGACGCAATTCGTATCCGATTTGGCTGAAATTTTGCGTGAGTTGTTTTGTTATGACTTCCAACAAAGTATGGTCTAAATCAGTCCATAACCTGATATAGATGCCACATAAACCGATCTCCCAAGTAGGCTTCTTGAGCTTCCAGAGTGCGCAATTCTTATCCGATTTGGCTGGAAATTTGCATATGTCGGTTTGGTATGCCTTTCAACAATTGTGCCAAGTATGATCTAAATCTGTCTATAACCTGATATAGCCGCCATAAAAACAGATATCCCGATTGGACATCTTGAGATTTTAGAGGGCGCAATTCGTATCCGATTTGGCTGAAATTTTGCGTGAGGTGTTTTAGTAAATCAGTCCATACCCTGATATAGCTGCCATATAAACCGATCTCCAGATTTGACTTTTTTGAGGCTGAAATTTTGCCTATGTCGTTTTGGAATAAGATCTAAATCGGTTCATAACCTGAAATAGCTTCTATATATAGCTATCTCCAAATTCGGCTTTCTGAGACTGTTGAGTAATTAATTGCGCCCTAATGCTAAATTTTTCTGAAATTTTCGATGCGATATTTTTCTATGGCTTGTACGGCATGACAAAAACGGCCTATATCGCTCAATAACATGATATAGGTCATATACATTAAAAAAAGTAATTCGAAGGACTTGACAAATGCGATCCATGGTGGAGGATATATAAGATTCTTGTTTCCTAACTCCTATGAAGAAAAGAGAATACTTGGAATAAGTAACACTCAGCGACCGATACTTTGAACAGTGTACTATGACTGAATAAGAAGCAATTTGCTTACTAATATATTTGTCTCATATAAATTAAACTTGAAAATGATTTGGTTTGCGGTTACGACTGATGAAATTTTTCCTAAAAATTTACCGTCGTAATTTACCATTATAAGTTGCAGTCTGGCGATTTGTAATAAAGTGGACAAACCGACTTTTATTACCAGGAACAGGCAGGAGGTACTAGATATTACCTCTGTATCGGAAGATATAAGTGGAAGAATATGCGACTGGGAAGTGTTGGATGACCACAACTTCTCTGATTATCGTTATATTAGTTTCAGCCCTGGAGAAAATACTGAAGTAGTGGTCCCTCGGTTAAACAGAAGAAAGGCGGATTGCGATAACTTTCGGCACAAATTCTTCACGTCTATCCCTTCCAGACCAGAAAAGGAAGTGGAAACTAGAAATAGAAGTAGTGGTCAAGCGGATCACGAAGACCCTGAATGACTCGCTTATGTCAGCATGATCTAGTGTCAAACCAAACGGCAAACAGCGACCGCCATGGTGGACCCCAGAGCTGGTTGGGCTAAGGAAGGACTGCAGAAAACTCTTCAACAGAGCAAAAGCCACAAGAGTACAATACGATTAGGAGGGGAAAACCACCGAAACATACAAACAAAAAAATTTTCTGATGGTCTCGCCAGGATTCGAACCCAGGCGTTCGGCGTAATAGGCAGACATGCTAACCTCTGCGCTACGCTAGCCCCATCTGAGGTCTATAAGCTAAGGAAAATTCGGTCCTCGAAACCTATTACGGTGGGGTATATTCAGAAGTCAGAGAATGTATGGACAATGTTTAGTGAGGAAACACTAGAACTACTCGTTGATACACATTTCCCGGGAAATTCTCCAACGGACAACGTGGCGCCAGAAGAGGTTGTCACTGATATGCATTAGTCGGAGGCCATTAGGGATATTATGTATGAAATCCTTTGGGCGATAAGAAGTTTCAACTCCTTTAAGTCGCCAGGCCCTGTTGAATTACAAGCTGTGTATGATAGACTCATTCCCTGGCTTAGGGAGATATACTCTGCTTGTATCGGCATGTCATATATACCTATGGGATGGAGGGATACGAAGGTCATTTTCATTCAGAAAGCCGGAAAACCTTAACACACGAAGGCGTGAGCTTTTCGATCTATTAATCTGCCATCATTTACGCTGAAGACTTTTGAGAGGTTAATAGAGACATTCCTAAGGGCAAAGATCCCTGGAGATCACCTGTCGCGGCAACAGCATGCATATAGTAAAGGCAAATCTAATGAAACAGCCCTTCACGATCTAGTAGGTGACATAGAGGGTTCTATCGCAATAATTTAAGTGGAGGGCTACCAAAAGTGGTCTAGGTATAAAGCTGTAGTTATTTTCGGCGGGAGTTACAAGTTGCTTACAGTTTAACCTGCCTCCTTGGGAGGAGAGAAAGTTCCATTTACAGAAATCGCAAAAAACTGGCTGTTTGACTTGACAGGAAATTTAACTTCAAATCCAACAGTGTTGTGGTCTGGTGGACGGCGCTTCAAAAATCCACCTACTGCTCAATACTTATTCGGATCCAAAGGATGGCTTGTTTGTGCATCACAGCCGCACTGAGGACGACATCATCTGATGCACTGTATTTAATGCTACATCTTATGCCTCTGGACATTGTGGCTACCAAAATTGCAGCGACCACTGCCGTGAGGTTAAGAGAGCTTTCTCGTTGGTCCTGTGGCGGTTGACACTGTATTATTTTTGGTACAATATCCGATGTTCAAGGCAGTGTGGATTACACCCTACCTGAGCCGCTTTTTGATAAAAATTACACTACCACTCTTCCTGACAGAACCGATTGGAACTACGATATTCGTGGTAACAGAAGTTTCATTGATTTCTATACGGATGGTTCCAAACTAAATGGCCAGGTGGGCTTTGGGATGTACTCTCAAGATCTAGAACTGGTCATATCGAAAATGTTACCCGACCATTGCAGTGTGTATCAAGCAGAGATCCTTGCAATTAAGGAAGTGGTGGAATGGTTAAGATATAATGTCATTACGATGATTGACATAAATATCTTATCAGACAGCCAGGCAGCCATTAAATCCGTGGAGAACGTATTTCTGAACACAAAAACCTCACTCGACTGTCGCAGATCTCTCAACGAGATGGCTGATCAGTTCAAAATTCACCTATTCTGGGTATCACAGAAATATCGCAGGGAATTGTAAAGCAGACGAGCTTGGGAGACTAGGAACTACCCTACACATTCCTGGGATACTGGAATCTGTGGGTAAGCCTCTAGCACATGTAAGCTATGTTTTCAGGACCAGGCCCGAAGGGCAACGAATGATAGATGGTCACAAAGAGGGGGCTGTAAGCATTCCAAAACTATGTGGCCTCATCTAGACATGATGAGGTCTACTGCTTTGCTGTCATTGGCTACAACATACATCTCAGTCATTGTGTCCGTCATGACAGGTCACTGTCTAATCAGAAAACATGCTGACAGACTGAAGGTTGCCAGCAACGACTTTTGCAGAAGCTGTGACGACATCGAAGAAGAGACAATAGAACACCTTCTGTGTGTGTTTCCCGCACTATCAGTTAGAAGGAGTTCCACTTTGGGCTCTCATTTCTGTGAGAACCTGTTTGATTTATCGAATGTGAACATTCGCAAGTTGTTGTGCTTTTAAAAGCAATCTGGAAGGTTCAACGGTCGGCTCTAGAAGGCATCTTCCTACTTCTGTTTCTGTAGTATCACAATGGACGAAAATGTCTAAATGAGTCTGATGGCAGACTGCCACTTAAACCTAACCTAACCTAGCCTACCATTGTATTGCCAGTCTTCGAATAAAATAATATTTTGTAGCGCAAACTAATTGTTCAGTGACACAGTTGAATTCAACAAATTGTGCACCTTAATGTAAGTTTATAGTTATAAGTTTTGCTGCATGCTCAATGCGCTCTTCAGTTCACGTTGCCTTCTTTATTCGGCGAAGATATGGAAAAAACCACGTAGCACATAAAGATCCTTTTTTATTGAGTTTATGGAAAGCAAACACAATACCCTGAAATGATTGATTACGATTTTCTTCCTTCGACACAAAGTAATGTACTGAAACATTGGTTGCTATGCATACATCCACTGTTAAAGAAAGGAAAATGAATGACGATACTCATCAGGAAGTGGAGGATGAAGAATTTTCTTCTGAAAGTGATTTTATGATGTGTGATGATAGAAAGGCAAAATACTGCAAAAGTGAAATTATTATCATTTCAGGTACTTATATTTAAGATTTATGATATCTTTGTTTTGCTCTCCTTCATATTTTATCCTTTACATTAAGGTTAATATATCACAACAACCAGTTTCTTTTGTAGAAGTTTATAAAGAAGTTTATACTTCAATAATCATCGATAAGCATTGATAACTTCATCGGCATGATTACGTGGATTAAGAAAAAAATGTTTTAATATCTAAAGGACAAAATATGGTGAAGTAGATATTATTTAAACAATTTTGGTAAAAATTGACAAAAATTAAATTTCCACCTGGAAGAAAAAATGGAAACAATTAAATCCTTGTTAAGTACGACTAGACCGAATCTTATTTACCCTCCTCAATGGATCGAATTTGTCAAGTTGTTCGGACATTTTCTCTTTAAAGGCAGAAATAAAACCACTAAGGAAAGGCAAAAGTCGGGCGGAGCCAACAATATAATACCCTAAACCACCCAGCCTGCGTACTACTTTTAATGCATGGAAAAATAGGCAGATTTTAATTTTAATACCTATTGATATATTGAATAGAACCTTGTAAGATTTTCTTACGATAGGACCTAAATTGGTACTACCAGAGCCTTAAAGGCTATCTCATAGAAACATATATATGGGGGCAACATATATATAAATCTGGACGGACTTTGATAAAATTTATCACACGTCAAATAAAACACCTCACTCAAAATTTTATAAAGATCAAACCAAAAATGTGGCTTCTATAGCTTTCAAAGGCCATATCCGATGGAAGATATATATGGTAGCTATATCTAAATCTGAACCGATTTTAATAAAATCGCACACGTATTGAGACGTTAAATGATATATCTCATGCAAAATGTTGTAAAGAACGGACCGAAATTGTGGCTTCTACAGTCTTAATAGCACATGTCGGATGAAAGATATATTGTATATGGGAGCTTTATCTAAATCTGAACCGATTTGGTTCAAAATCAATAGCGTTCGTCCTTTGACTAAAAAAGTGAATTGTGCAAAATTTTGTAACAGTCGGACAACAAATGCGACAAGTACCTTGATTACAAGAATACATGGACAGACGGACCGACTGACATAGCTAAATCGAATCGGGAAGTGATTCTAAGCCGATCAGTATACTTATCAATGGGTCTAGCTCTTCTCATTCTTAGCGTTGCAAACAAATGCACAATAATACCCTGTACCACAGTGGTGGTGTAGGGTATAAAAAGGATATTGGGAGGTCATAACAAGAAATTCTACATCATATGGATAAGAACCTCAAAAAGTATATTCGGGAAATCAATTCATATGGCAGCTATATCAGGTTTAAGAACGATTCGGACCATACCTTATACATTTGTCGGAGGTCATAGAAAAAGTCATCGTAAAAATTTTCATCCAAAACGGATAAGAATTGTGCCCTCTAGAGGATCCGGAAGTATAATTTGGAGATCAGATTACATGGAAGCTATATCAGGTTAAGGGCCAATTTGGACCACACCTTATAAATTTGTTTGATGTCACAGGAAAAGTCATCGTGAACAATTTCAGCCAAATCGGTTAACAGTTGTGGAAATTAGAGGCTCAAGAAGTATAATCGGAAGACCGGTTTATATTGGAGCTATATCAGGATTTAGACCGATTCGGACCATTAGGTTAGGTTTTAGACGCAGACTGCCAGCAGACTCACTTAGATGTCTTCGTCTTGAAATCCGCAGCGACAATGATTTCACTGCCCGGAAAATCCTCCAAAATATTTGTAATGGAATCAGAAAGGGCGTCATAGCCTTTCATGGAAGCCTCCCTTTCTGAGTTTTGACTTCTATATAAAAATCCGAAGTGCAGTATATGTGATCCAATCCGAAATTTAACCCAAAGGGAGTTAAATTCAGGACTCTGTGAGTCCAGGTGTTGTCGTCTTTGGAACACTACATATACCACGAGGCCTCTGTGCGAAATAAAAAGAGGCAGAGTGTGGTACCCAGGGATGCGAAAATCCTGTGGATTTCAATCCTCACGCACCTGGGTCTCACAAAAAGCTAGAATGTTAGGACGGTGAAAATGAATATGTGCATGCACCGCAAAGAAATTCGCCCTCAATATTCGTATATTTGCCGAATGTTTTTTGAAATCACCCATCATTTGAACAACCAGAAGAAAAGAGAACAAAAGCAAACACTAATGTGTAATAAAGAGAACAAACTCGTTCACTCCTCCCCTTTGAATACCCCCTCTGCCCTGGAGGCCCAAGAAGTCAAGATCCCAAATCGGTTTATATGGCAGCAATATTAGGTTAGGGACCGATTTCAACAATACTTAACACAGTTGTTGGAAGTCATTACAGAACACTTCATGCAAACTTTCAGCCAAATCGGATTAGAATTGCGCCTTCTAGAGGCTCAAGAATTCAAGATCGGCTTATATGGCAGCTATATTAGCTTATGAACCGATTTGTAAAGGGTGATTTTTTTGAGGTTAGGATTTTCATGCATTAGTATTTGACAGATCACGTGGGATTTCAGACATGGTGTCAAAGAGAAAGATGCTCAGTATGCTTTGACATTTCATCATGAATAGACTTACTAACGAGCAACGCTTGCAAATCATTGAATTTTATTACCAAAATCAGTGTTCGGTTCGAAATGTGTTCAAATTTTGACAAATTTTGTTCAGCGATGAGGCTCATTTCTGGTTGAATGGCTACGTAAATAAGCAAAATTGCCGCATTTGGAGTGAAGAGCAACCAGAAGCCGTTCAAGAACTGCCCATGCATCCCGAGAAATGCACTGTTTGGTGTGGTTTGTACGCTGGTGGAATCATTGGACCGTATTTTTTCAAAGATGCTGTTGGACGCAACGTTACGGTGAATGAGTGAAGAGCAACCAGAAGCCGTTCAAGAACTGCCCATGCATCCCGAGAAATGCACTGTTTGGTGTGGTTTGTACGCTGGTGGAATCATTGGACCGTATTTTTTCAAAGATGCTGTTGGACGCAACGTTACGGTGAATGAACACATTTCGAACCGAACACTGATTTTGGTAATAAAATTCAATGATTTGCAAGCGTTGCTCGTTAGTAAGTCTATTCATGATGAAATGTCAAAGCATACTGAGCATCTTTCTCTTTGACACCATGTCTGAAATCCCACGTGATCTGTCAAATACTAATGCATGAAAATCCTAACCTCAAAAAAATCACCCTTTACCATACTTACCACAGTTGTTGGAAGTCATAACGAAACATGTCATGCAAAATTTCAACTAATCGCCTTCTAGAGGCTCAAGTTGTCAAAACGCCAGATCGGTTTATATGTCATACTACGTCATAGACAGGTTTCGATCATACTTAGCACAGTTGTTGGAAATCATAAGCAAACACCTCATCGGATAAGAATCGGATTAGAATCGGATTAGAATTGCGGTTTATATGGCAGCTATATCAAACCATGAACCGGTATGGCCCATTTACAATCCCAACCGACTTACACTAATAAGAAGTATTTGTGCAAAATTTCAAGCGAATAGCTTAACTCCTTTGAAAGTTGGCGTGCTTTTGACAGACAAACGGTCGGACAGGCTAGATCGACTTAAGTGTCATGACGACCAATAATATACATACTTTATGGGGTCTTAGATGAATATTTCTAGGAGTTACAAACAGAATGACGAAATTAGTATACTCCCATCCTATGGTGGATAGTATAAATATTTCAGCTAAATCGGAAGAATTGCGTCATCTAGAGGATCAAGAAATATAATCTGGAGATAGTTTGTAGGGAAGCTGTATTTATACTTAAACCAATTTGGACAATTTAGATCCTAACAACCTAAGTGATCAAGAAGAATTTGTTCAAAATTTTAGGCGCCTAGCTTTACTTCTTCTGAGACGGACGGACAAGGCTAGATCGACTTAAAATCTCATGACGATCAATAATAAATATATTAGACCGTCCCATCCTATAAGGGAGAGCACCTTCTTTTCTAATAAAGAAACTCATACACTCCATTTTTTCCTTTTGATCCCAATTTCGCTTAAATACAAAATATTGCGGCGATCGGTTAACGACAAACATGCCACAACGGCGTCCAAAATTGAAAAATTAATTTTTTTGGGATCCTTTGAAGGATTTTACGTCGTAGAATTAAAACTGAACACAAAGTTATAATGCCACTTATTGTTAATTAAACACAAGTTACACCTACAACCATTACTTTCGAAGTTACTATTGTACCGATCGACTTAGAATTCCTTCCTAGTTCGATCTAGCCATGTCCGTCTGACCGCGAAACCGCCTGTCAAGGTACTGGTGGCATTTGTTTTCCAATCATCACGAAATTTTGTATACATCACTTTATTAGTCCAGGGACAAATGTTATGAATTTTGGTGAGAATTAGTTCAAATTTTGATATAAATCTCATCGGGGAGGTAGCCAGAATTAAATTTTGGGGGGCCACCTCATAATTTTTCAAAATCAAAAATTAGCCAAAGGTAAAGATACCTCTAATATGTTTTAAAATTGTGATCGCTTCTAAGTGCAGGAACTGACCCATCGGCGGGGATATTTGGTCATAAAGTTACAGCAACATCTTTTTTACATGTAATTCTGAAACAAATTTGATGTATCCAGATAGATTATTAAAATCCCTGTATCAAATTTCGAGCAAAGCAAATATGTTCAAAATGTAATAAGTATGGTTGACAAATGACAACAAATTATCCAAAATCTGACGAACAAATACATGGGAGCTATATCTAAATCTGAACTGATTTCGAAATCGTACAAAATATTGGAAAGATTAATCAATAAATGCGCTGGCAGTGGGTCTAGGAGTGAAAATCGGGCGATATATGTAGCTGGACAGATTTCTATAAAATTCAACAGTAATATCGAGAGTCATAAGAAAATCCTTCCTGCCAAATTTCGAGAGAATCGGTTGACAAATGACCATTTTTGTTGTATTAATACAAATCGGACGAAAATATACGTGGGAGCTATTTCCATATCTGAACCGATTTTTATCAAATTCACCAGTAATATTGAGAGTCAGAAGAAAAGCCTTCCCAACAAATTTCAAGGAATCGATCAACAAATGACGATTTTACTGCTGTATTACTGGAAATCGGACGATCATATATATGGGAGCTATATCCAAATCTTAACCGATTTCTATGAGATAATATTGAGAGTCATAAGAAAATCCTCCCTTCCAAATTTCGAGAGAATCGGTTAATAAATTAATATTTTATTGCATTATTAGTGCAAATCGGACAAACATATATATGGAAGCTATATCCAAATCTGAACCGATTTTTTCCAATTTCCATAGGCTTCGTCTCTAGGTTTAAAGACATGCCCATACCAACTTTGAAGACGATCGGATGAAAATTGCGACCTGTAGCTTGTACACAACTTAACATGGACAGACGGGCAGACAGACAGACAGACGGACATAACTAAATCCGATTCTGAGTCGATCGGTATACTTATCATGGATCTATCTCTCTTCATTTTGGGTGTTACAAACTAATTCACTAAGTTATAATACCCTGTACCACAGTAGTGGTGTAGGATATAAAAATTCACTGCGACCAAATCTACAGTCAAGCCTACAGCACTAATAAAATTTCGACGATTTCAGAAATTTCGCCCCAATATGGATATAATATCTTTCCTTTGAGCCTTATATTGCTATGGTCGGTAAAAATGTCCGGAATGGTTGCCTTTTTTCGGGGTGAGGTGGACCCCATATATCAGATTCGTGCTCTAGTCTCTAATATCTTTCATTTGAATCCCATATTTTCATTATTGGTTTATATTTCCATTTGGCGGGTGAAGCGGCTCCTGGATAACCCACCCTAAATTAGGATACCAAATTTCTGTTTTTGAGTTATTATAAACAAACTGAATTTCGCTTAAATCAACCCACTCATCTCCGAGATCTGGTGTTTTTAGAAAGGGGTAAGGGGAGTGTCCGCCAAAAAAGACTTGGATGTTAGATATACTTCATTCTCTTGGTTTTGATGGTGAATTAGAGTAGCCAAACCCTTTGCCCCGAAAGTGGATATCAGTTTCTAAGTCTACTCCCAAAAACCACATTTGAGCTTCATATTGCTATAGTCGGTATATAAGTGAGGTTTAGGGAGAGTTTAGGAGGTGAGGCGTCCCTGGACCATTTGGCCATAAAACAGATATCAAATTTGAGCCTCTTTTTGCCATAATCCACATAAATGACCAGTTTGAGAGGTATGTAGGGTGGGACCGCCACCCACGCACTTAGCCCTTAAAAATATCAGGATCGTGCTCTACTCTCATATTCCTTTTATTTAAGACCCAATTGCCCACGGGACCCACGAACACTTGGCCTCAAAATTGGACATCAAATTCGTTTTCTACTATCAAATACCTATGATTTAAGCTCCTCAATGCTATAATGTAGGCAAACATGGCCGGTTTGGCAGGAGTTTAGGGGGTGGACTCTGAAATAATATCAGCATCGTACTAGAACACGAATTTGTATGAGTCCCATAATGTCAAGCATTTTGAAGGTGGTTGTCAAGATTTTCATGGCTAGGGTTATCGTTCAGATCCAGACATATTAATTTTATACCCACCACCGAAGGATGGGGATATATTCATTTTTGTCATTCCGTTTGCAAAACTGCAAACTTTGCCCATTAACATTCCACTAAGGAACAGGGGCAAACTTCTCACATATCAATGAGTGCAGTCCGATTCAAGTTTTAAGCTCAATGATAAGGGGCCTCCTTTTTATAGCCGAGTCCGAATGGCGTGCCGCAGTGCGACACCTCTTTGGAGAGAAGTTTACATGGCATAGTACCTCACAAATGTTGCCAGCATTAGGAGGGGAAACCACCGCTAAAAATTTTCTCCGATGGTCTCGCCAGGATACGAACCCAGGCTTTCAGCGTCATAGGCGGACATGCTAACCTCTGCGCTACGGTGGCCTCCGTTTGCAACACATCAAAATATCCATTTTCGACCCAAGTAAATATATATATTCTTGATCAGCGTCAAAATCTAAGACGATCTACCCATGTCCGTCCGTCTGTCAGTTGAAATCACGCTAAATTCTTTAATAAATAGAGATATTGAGCTGAAACTTTGCACAGATTCTTTTCTTGTCCATAAGCAGGTTAAGTACGAAGATAGTCTATATCGGTCCAGATTTGGATACAGGTGCGATATAGACTGATCTCTCGATTTAAGGTATTGCGCCCATAAAAGGCGCATTTATTGTCCGATGTCGCCGAAATTTGGGACGGTGAGTTAAGTAGGGCCCCTCGATATATTTCTGCATTATGGCACAGATCGGCCCAGATTTGGATATAGCTGCCATATAGACCGATCTCTTGATTTAAGGTATTGCGCCCATAAAAGGCTCATTTATTGTCCGATTTCGCCGAAATTTGGGACAGTGAGTTGTGTTAGACTGTTCGACATTTTTCTGCACCTTGGCCAAAAACGGTCCAGATTTAGCTATGGCTGTCATATAGACCGATCTGTCGATTTAAAGTCTTGTCCCCATAAATCGCGCATTTATAATCCGATTTCACTGAAATTTGATACAATGACTTATGTTAGGCCTTTCGACATCCGTGTCGTATATGGTTCAGATCGGTTTATTTTTAGATATATCTGTTATACACAATTGAACAATGACTTGTACTTGTAAGTATTTGGTCCAAATCGGAACATATTTCGATATAGCTGCTATGGGGCATAAGGTATGCATTTTTTACCGGATTTTGACGAAAGGTGGTTTACATATATTCCCGAAGTGGGGGGTATCCAAAGTTCCGCCTGGCCTAACTTAACGCCTTTTTACTTGTATTGTATTGGTTATCTACATTCAAAATCATATTTCAAAGCTACCACTTGGGATATCACATTTTTAAAGATCCGTGGGTCTTCCTGTGTCTATCCCAATTTGATAAAAAAGTGTACTCTACTTTGGTAAAAACTGTACTCTTCTACCATCATATATTTTTTTTATACCCTCCACCATAGGATGGGGGTATACTAATTTCGTCATTCTGTTTGTACCACCTCGAAATATGCGTCTAAGATCCCATAAAGTATATATATTCTGGATTGTCATGTCATTTAAAGTCGATCTACCCATGTCCGTCCGTCTGTCCGTCCGTCCGCCTGTCTGTCGAAAGCATGCTAACTTCCGAAGGAGTAATGCTAGCCGCTTGAAATTTTGCACAAATACTTTTCATTAGTGGGGGGAGTGGGCCAAATGGGCCAAATCGGTCCATGTTTTGATATAGCTGCCATATAAACCGATCTTGGGTCTTGACTTCTTGAGCCTCTAGAAGGCGCAATTCATATCCGATTTTATTGAAATTTTGCACGTAGTGTTTTGGTATCACTTCCAACAACTACGCTAAGTATGGTTTACATCGGTCCATGTTTGCCATATAAACCGATCTTGGGTCTTGACTTCTTGAGCCTCTAGATTGCGCAATTCTTATCCGATTGGAATGAAATTTTGCACGACGTGTTTTGTTATGATATCCAACAACTGTTCCAAGTATGGTTCGAATCGGTCAATAACCTGATATAGCCATATAAACCGATCTTGGGTCTTGACTTCTTGAGCCAATAGAGGGCGCAATTCTCGTCCGATTTCACAGAAATTTTGCACGTAGTGTTTTGGTATCACTGCCAACAACTGTGTTAAGTATGGTTCAAATCGGTTCATAATCCGGTACAGCTTTCATATAAACTGATCTTGGATCTTGACTTCTTGAGCCAATAGAGTGCGCAATTCTCATCCGATTTGGCTGAAATCTTGCATGGGGTGTTTTGTTGTGACTTATGGCTTAAATCGGTATAGAACCTGATATAGCTGTCATATAAACCGATCTGGGTCTTGACTTCTCGAACCTGTAGAGGGCGCAATTCTCATCTGATTTGGCTGAAATTTTGTACAACGGCTTCTCTCATGACCTTCAACATTCGTGTCTAATATAGTCTGAATCGATCAATAGCTTGATATAGCTTCCATATAAAGTTTTCTCCCGATTTTGATTCTTGAGCTTCTACAAGGCGCAATTCCTATCCCAATGAACTGAAATATTACACAATGACTTCTACAATGTTAAGCATTCATTTATGGCCCGAATCGGACTATAACTTGATATAGCTCCAATAGCATAACAGTTCTTATTCAACATTCCATGTTTGTCTAAAAAGAGATATCGCGCATAGAACTCGACAAATGTGATCAATGGTGGAGGGTATATAAAATTCGACCCGGCCGAACTTAGCACGCTTTTACTTGTTTATACCTTTTTTGGGTAGGATAAGGGGAGGGGGAATGCCCTCTAACACATCATTTCATTTGAGTACAATACATTCTCTGTTGTCCTAAATGGCAGTTTGGTGTTGTTGTTATTGGAAGTAGAGGGTTGGACCCCCCGCTCAGACCCAAAAGACAATTTATTTGAGTCTTTTAGTGTTCAGATCCACATATCCAGCTAAACGGCAGAACGTGACCCAGATACTTGCATTTTTATATCAACATAAGATTGGAACTCTACTGTCATAGACCTTTCGTTTAATCCCCATATTATCCCGATCGAACTTCACGTCCTATTGAAGGGTATTTAGTGAGTAGGCCGGTCCCAGTTCGCCCTAGGTTATTTGACCCCAAAGTTTTACACTTATTTCGCTTAAATCGGTACACCCATCTCCGATATAGGGGGTTTTTGAAAATTGGGGCTAGGGGGAGTGTCCGCCCTTCCCATCGGATATCAAAAAATGTAGTATCCTATTTTCACCCTCCACCATAAGATGGGGGGTATACTAATTTCGTCATTCTGATTGTAACTACTCGAAATATTCGTCGGAGACCCCATAAAGTATATATATTCTTGATCGTCGTGAAATTTTATGTCGATCTAGCCATGTCCGTCCGTCTGTCCGTCCGTCCGTCCGTCCGTCTGTCTGTCGAAAGCACGCTAACTTCCGAAGGAGTAAAGCTAGCCGCTTGAAATTTTGCACAAATACTTCTTATTAGTGTAGGTCGGTTGGTATTGTAAATGGGCCATAGCGGTCCATGTTTTGATATAGCTGCCATATAAACCGATCTTGGGTCTTGACTTCTTGAGCCTGTAGAGTGTGCAATTCTTATCCGATTGGAATGAAATTTTGCACGACGTGTTTTGTTATGATATGCAATAACTGTGCCAAGTATGGTTCATAACCATAATGGTCCATAACCTGATATAGCTGCCATATAAACCGATCTTGGGTCTTGACTTCTTGAGCCTCTAGAGTGCGCAATTCTTATCCGATTGGGATGAAATTTCGCACGACGTGTTTTGTTGCGATATCCAACAACTGTGCCAAGTATGGTTCAAATCGGTCCTTAACCTGATATAGCTGCCATATAAACCGATCTTGGGTCTTGACTTCTTGAGCCTCTAGCGTGCGCAATTCTTATCCGATTGGAATGAAATTTTGCACAACATGTTTTCTTATGATATCCAACAACTGTGCCAAGTATGGTTCAAATCGGTTCATAACCTGATATAGCTGCCATATAAACCGATCTTGGGTCTTGACTTCTTGAGCCTCTAGAGGGCGCAATTGTTATCCAATTTGAATGAATTTTGGCACGTAGTATTTTGTTATGATATCCAACAACTGTGCCAAGTATGGTTCAAATCGGTTCATAACCTGATATAGCTGTCATATAAACAGATCTGGGGTCTTGACTTCTTGAGCTTCTAGAGGGCGCAATTCCTATCCGATTTGACTGAAATTTTGCAAGACGTTTTTTATTGTTACTTTCAACAACTATGTCAAATAAGGTACAAGTCGGTTCATAACCTGATATAGCTGTCATATAAACCGATCTGGGATCTTGACTTCTTGAGCCTCTAGAGGTCGCAATTATTATCCGATTTGCCTGAAATTTTGTACGAAGGATTCTCTCATGACCATTAACATACGTTTTTATTGTGGTCAGAATCGGTCTATAGCCCGATACAGCTCCTATATAAATCAATCTTTCTATATTACTTCTTGAGGCCACAATTCTTATTCGAATTGGCTGACATTTTACACAGGTCTCAAACCTATAAATTTAATTGTGGTCCAAACCGGACCGGCTCGCTCTAATAGCAGAGCAAATCTTTTCTTATATCATTTGTTTGCGTAAAAAGAGATGCCGGGAAAAGAACTCGACCGGCCCGGCCGAACTTAGCACGCTTTTACTTGTTTTTAGCTATTATCTTTTTGGCAACATTGGTTTAAACAGCACACGCACGTTTCTTCAGCTTGGTTTATAATTTAGCCATGAATCGTTTAACAAACGAACAACTCTTGCAAATTATTGAATTTTATTATCAAAATGCGTGCGCTGTTAGGAAAGTTCATTGCGCGCTTCTTCCATTGAGCGACGAAGCTCATTTTTGGCACAATGGTTACGTAAATAAGCAGAATTGTCAATTTTGAAGTGAAGATCAGCCAGAAACATTGCAAGAGCTACCAATGCATCCAGAAAAGTCACAGTTTGGTGTGGTTTATGTTCCTGTGAATGGTTAGCGCTACCGTAATAAGATATACAACGTCTTTTTTCCAAAATGCAAGACCTTGACTTGTCTGACATGTGGTTTCAACAAGACGCACAGCTCGCTTAACAATGGACTTATTGGGGGCGAGTTCGATGAACATTTTATTTCACGTTAGGGGTCGGTCAATTGTCCTCCTAGATCGTTCGATTTAACGCTTTTAGGCCATTTTTTGAGGGGCTATGTTAAAGCTCTTATCTATACAGACAAAATTGACGAATTGGAAGACAACATTGAAGCATTTATTAGGGAGATACCTGCCGAAATATTCCATTGGACTAAGATAGACCATTTGAGGCGCAGTCTCGGTCAACATTTGCATGAAATAATCATTAAACATTAAATTATATGGACCGTACGATTCAAATAAAGATTTTATGAATTTTTCTGAATTTTATGTGTACTTTTTTAAATAATGTTTAAGTGCCAGTCATAGATAGACTTTCAGCAGTAAGCCTGCTGCTCCGAAATCACAGAACTACTCTTATAATAAAAGCAAAATTAAGTACTAATATTCATTCACACCTGTTGTGATATTTTCTTATGCAAATTGCAAATTTTGCCCATGAACATTCCACTAAGGAGCAGGTGCAAACTTCTAACATATCAATGAGTGCAGTCCGATTCAAGTTTAAGCTCAATGATGAGGGGCCCCCTTTTTATAGCCGAGTCCGAACGGCGGTCTGCAATGCGACACCTCTTTGGAGAGAAGTTTTGCATGACATAGTACCTCACAAAATGCTGCCAGCATTAGAAGGGGAAAACCACCGCTGAAAATTTTTTCTGATGGTCTGGCCAAAATTCGAACCCAGGCGTTTAGCGTAATAGGCGGCCTCCAGTTGGCCTTCCTATGATACAACCTATAAATGTGAGCAAATCTGATTCTTTTATGCGTAAAAGTCCGTTAAGTTCTGAGAAAGGTGGTTATATCATAAATTTGTGAAAACAATTTAATTTGGGACTGCTTTCATTTGACTGACAACAGCTGATTCCTATATGTTTTTGGCAGAAGGACCATAATAAAGTAATAAAAATAGGCAGAAATCAAATAAACTTTAATCTGAGGGCTATTCCATTTGGGCTACAGACGCCTCAGTTTCCAATAATTCAGCTGGTTGTGCTGCTTTTAACTCCTCTTCAAACCACAAATTCCTTTTCTCCATACACTCCAGGGTGTCATCTCTTGCGAGCGAACTACACCCAATATACAAGGCCATCGATATCATAGTGGATGACGGAATTGATAAAGCAGCAATATTCGCAGACAGCAAAAATGCCTGCATTCTTCTCAGCAGTAACTCGGTAAACCACTACCTTGTGAACAACATATAAGGTAAGGTGGAAAATTCCGAAATCTCGAAACTCACTGTTATTTGGACTCCATTTCATGTTGGCACAACGCCAAATGAGCAAGCCGACTATTATGTGAAACACGCCACTGTAGCTGGCTGCCCAATCACCACAGCTTTCTCTGGATGATTCTGGATGACCTATGGGAAGAATGGAAACATGAATACAAAGAAATCAGTAAATCCAAAGGAACTTAATTCTACACCTCAATCACTAAATAAGCCAGTAACAAGTAAAAGCGTGCTAAGTTCGGCCGGGCCGAATCTTATATACCCTCCACCATGGATCGCATTTGTCGAGTTCTCTTCCCGGCATCACTTCTTAGGCAAAACAGGATATAAGAAAAGATTTGCTCTGCTATTAGAGCGATATCAAGATATGGTCCTGTTTGGACCACAATTAAATTATATGTTGGAGACCTGTGTAAAATGTCAGCCAATTCGAATAAGAATTGCGCTCTTTGTGAGCTCAAAAAGTAAAATAGAGAGATCGATTTATATGGGAGCTGTATCGGGCTATGGTCCGATTCAGATCATAATAAACACGTATGTTGATGGTCATGAGAGAATCCGTCGTACAAAATTTCAGGCAAATCGGATAATAATTGCGACCTCTAGAGGCTCAAGAAGTCAAGATCCCAGATCGGTTTATATGGCAGCTATATCAGGTTATGAACCGACTTGTACTTTATTTGCCATAGTTGTTGAAAGTAACAATAAAAAACGTCTTGAGAAATTTCAGCCAAATCGGATAGGAATTGCGCCCTCTAGAAGCTCAAGAAGTCAAGCCCCCAGATCTGTTTATATGACAGCTATATCAGGTTATGAACCGATTTGAACCATATTTGGCACAGTTGTTGGATATCATAACAAAATACTACGTGCCAAAATTCATTCAAATTGGATAAGAATTGCGCCCTCTAGAGGCTCAAGAAGTCAAGACCCAAGGTCGGTTTATATGACAGCTATATAAGGTTATAGATCGATTTGAACCATACTTGGCACAGTTGTTGGATATCGTAACAAAACACGTCATGCAAAATTTCATTCCAATCGGATAAGAATTGCGCCTTCTAGAGGCTCAAGAAGTCAAAACCCAAAATCGGTTTATATGGCAGCTATATCAGGTTATGAACCGATTTGAACCATACTTGGCAGAGTTGTTGGATATCATAACAAAACACGTCGTGCAAAATTTCATCCCAATCGGATACGAATTGCGCCCTCTAGAGACTCAAGAAGTCAAGACCCAAGATCGGTTTATATGGCAGCTATATCAGGTTATAAACCGATTTGAACCATACTTGGCACCGTTGTTGGATATCATAACAAAACACGTCGTGCAAAATTTCATCCCAATCGGATACGAATTGCGCCCTCTAGAGGCTCAAGAAGTCAAGACCCAAGATCGGTTTATATGGCAGCTATATCAGGTTATGGACCGATTTAAACTATACTCGGCACAGTTGTTGGATATCATAGCAAAACACGTCGTGCAAAATTTCATTCCAATCGGATAAGAATTGTGCACTCTAGAGGCTCAAGAAGTCAAGACCCAAGATCGGTTTATATGGCAGCTATATCAAAACATGGACCGATATGGCCCATTTACAATACCAACCGACCTACACTAATAAGAAGTATTTGTGCAAAATTTCAAGCGGCTAGCTTTACTCCTTCGGAAGTTAGCGTGCTTTCGACAGACAGACGGACGGACGGACGGACGGACGGACGGACGGACAGACGGACGGACATGGCTAGATCGACATAAAATGTCGCGACGATCAAGAATATATATACTTTATGGGGTCTCAGAGGAATATTTCGAGTAGTTACAAACAGAATGACGAAATTAGTATACCCCCCATCTTATGGTGGAGGGTATAAAAACAAATGCAAAGTCTGTGATGAAATAGAAAATTAACATCATCTCATTTTTGCCCACAAAATATTTGAGAACATTAGAAAAGATTTTAAAATCATTTCTAAATGCTCCAACTTACCCGCTTTATGAAAAATATCAATGATATCAATGAATTTCTCTCATTCATAAAAAGGGCGAACATCCCTTTGTAACAAACAAGGAAATGTCAAACAACAGTCTATATACGCCGTAAAGTATTTCACAGCGTGACATTCAATGATGAACAATACGTTTTAATAAGCCCTGGTATATGAATATCTATTGTATATATTCCACGAACACTCTCCAACTGACGGAGAACACCAAACCCCCCAAAAAAGAAACAAGTGAAAGCGTGCCAAGTCCGGGCCGAATCCTATATACCCTCCACCATGGATCGCATTTGTCAAGTTTTTGCCCGATATCTCTTTACAGGAAAACAAATGATAATGGATAAAAATTGTTATGCTATTGGTTTGGCTGTTGAAGTGGAAGTTATTTTGCAAAATTTCAGCAAAATCGGATAAGAATTGTGACCTCTATAGGCTCAAAAAGTATAATCGGGCGAACGGTTTATATAGGAGCTATATCAGGTTATGAACCGATATAGACCGTACTTGGCGCAGTTGTTGGAAGTCATAACAAAACCACTTCGCGCAAAATTTCAGCCAAATCGGGTAATAATTTCGTCCACTAGCGGCTCAAGAATTCAAGATCCCAAATTGGTTTATATGGGAGCTATACCAGATAATGAACCGATTTGAACCATACTTGTCCTAGTTGTTGAGACAAAACAAAACAAACTCAGGCCAGTTATTGAAAGTCATTGCGAAACAATTCATGTAAAATTTCATCCAAATCAAATAAAAATTGGGTCCTCTAGTGGCTTAAAAAGGCAAGATCGGTTTATATCTCAGCTATATCAAAATATGGACCCATATGGCCCATTTACAATCACAACGGACGTACACAAATAGGAAGTATTTGTGGAAAATTTCAAGCGCCTAGCTTTACTCCTTCGAAAGTTAGCGTTTTTTCGACAGACGGACGAAAATGGCTTAAAATGTTATGACGATCAAGAATATTAATGTTGGACGGATGACGAAATTAGTATACCCCAACCTAGGGTGTAGGGTATAAAAAAGGAATAGAGCACGCTGTAAACCAACAAATTACATGTGCTATTTTGAAAAGTGATTGTCTATGTAAGTTTCATTTGTATTACACGATATGTACAACACTACATGTGCTAAATTTGACATGTTATAAGCCACCTGCATATCATGTAATAAAGCCTTTAGGTAATCAGTCATGTAAACTTTTCTGCTAATTGGTGCCGCTTTGCAGCAAGGTGTTTGGAGGACTTTTATCATTGAGACTTTTATAAGCCAGCAGTAATTGATTAGCAAATTTTCAAATTTTCATATATACCCATCTCCCGATTTTAGATATTGAGCCCATAAAATACGTATTTATGATCCGATTCCTCTGAAATCTGGCACAGTGAGTTGCGTAAGCTCTCGATATCCGTATCGAGTATGGTCAAGATCGAACTATATTTGGATATAGCTGTCATATATAACAATTACCAACTGGAGGTCCTGGGCCCATAAAATGAATATTTATTGCTCGATTCGCCCCTATCTCAGAAACAGCTATAAACCGATTGGCACAACATTAGACTAAACTGAAGGGTATATTACAAGTTCAAATGTGCCCATGAACATTCCATGACTACTTCCGTCACACTAATGAGTGCTATCCGGTTCAAGTTTAAGCTAAATGATTATGGACTCTCTGGGATGCCCTAAAGCGGAGGCCACCGTAGACTTGAGGTTGGCATGTCCGCCTATGACATTGAACGGATTGTTTGGAATCCTTGCGAGAACATCAAAAAAAGATTCAGCGGTGGCTGAATTGTGGCTTCTACAGCTTTAAAAGGGCACATCGCATGAATGATATATATGGGAGCTATATCTAAATCTGGACTGATTTTTTCGAAATCAATAGCTTTCGTTCTTGAACCAAACCCGAGATTTATGCATAATTTTGTGAAAACGGACAACAAATGCGACCTGTACTTTGATTAGAAGAATTCATGGACAGACAGACAGTCGGACGGACAGACGGACGGACGGACATAGCAAAATATAGCACGGCTGAATACCTCAGAAACGTTGCCAAAATTAGTGAAGCAATAACCACTGGTTTAAAATGTTCTGGCCGGGACTCAAACCCAGGCGCTCAGAGTCATAGGAGAATATGATTACCTCTATGTCAAGGTGTATTTTAAATAGCCATTTTAGGGTAAAACAAAATCAGCCGTAGTCGTTGAGAGGAGCGGACGTGTTTTCATTTCGTTCCTCAAAGAAAAATATCCGTATCTCGGAATAGGTACTACCTATTACTCAAAATCTTTTTGGAGTAGGCTAGAAATGGACTCTAAAAACCCAACAGCTGCGGTGGTGGCGTCAGACCGTAGCATGTTATCCTCCCCTCCTGTAGGTGTGGATGCCTTGGTACCTGAAGCCGAGAGTAATGCTTCAAGCGCACAACTAGTCGTCAGACTAATTAATGAGGAAGAGACGGATAAACTAGAGGAATGCACAATTCGTCCCCAGCCTTTAAGTCAAGGTTGTGTTTCCGATTCCTATTCAGACAGCGACAGTGTCAACGAAACAGACATCGAAACAAGAGGATAGCGGGATGACAGCAAAAGTGAGTGATGGCTTTCGTGCGAAGGTGCATGAAATTGGAAAGGATAAAACTGACATTCCAGGTACTTCTACGGAAGCTGTAAAGAGAATCAGATCTCCCGAAGAGCATAACACTGCCAAGACGCTGAAGAGAAAAAGAGCTCCCGCTTTCAAGTGCTATGGGAAGACCAAGCCAGCCATCCCACAAAGGAGACTCCAGACATTGTTCTGCAGAGGGAGGCAAAGTCGGAACAGCAACGAAGAAAGCTCGCACGGCCCCTGAGTTTTAATGGAGGACTGTTACGTCCAAAAGAATGCCACATACATCACGGAAGGGGAAGATGGTCGTTGAGAAAGGTATGGAGCCGCCCTCTTACGCCATAGTGGCACGTAAGCACGACAGAGATGAGATGACTTATGCAGTCATCGACATCGACTGTGCAACCGGTAGGATTTCACCAGATCTTCGGTCCCAGGTGGGGCATTTGGCAAACGGACTCTGAAGGGGGTCCAACCATACAAATTATGAGCTGCGAGTTTAGAGGGGATATCTTAACTCTTTGCGTCTGCGGAATGTATTGATACCATCAAAAAGCTCGTTGGAAGTATCCACACTCCCTGGGGCGCAAAGCTCGACCTTGGGAAAAGATGGACATCCCACAGCTCACAATGGCGACAGTCTTCATCAAGGATGTGAGCGACAAATCTTGACGGAACCCATGGTGGAAGTCTTAAACAAGCAAAATGAAGAGTTGACCGTGGAGAAATGACGGATTTTCCCCAGGGAGGTGAAGGAGGAAGGAACTCTTCTTGTGGTGGGCATTGATCAAGTCTCCGTGATAAGTTTGGCTAAGACTGAAGGCATGACATACTACGGGGCCATGTCCGTCTTTTTCATGATTGGGAAGACAGAGATAGGCAAATATCTTCATATTGAGCAATGAGGCGGAGCAGTGGCGGGACAATCAATGCCGCCTAACGGACAGGAGACTGAAGATGGGATTATCAGCGTCACTTTGAATATCGGGAAATCTAGGATAAGCAAAGATCCTAATATTAAAACATCAAGCAGTGCCATGGAGAGACCCAACACAGCCTAACGAATAGGGACCCGACGACGGAACCATCACAGACTTTCTCGAGATTAAAAACACTAGGATGGGTGTTTTTAATCTCGAGATTGAGTTCTTTGCAGTGGCAAAGAACTCAATGCCGCCTAACGCACAGGGACCACACGATGATACCACGACCTACTCTCAAGAAGTCCATTTACTCAAGATTTAGAAGACTAGCATTTGCAGAGATCGTAATATTGGAGTGCAGGGACGGTAGACTCAACACAGCCTAACGATTAGGGACCCGACGATGGGACCATTACCGACTTTCTCAAGATATGATAGTCAAAGATCCCAATATTAAAACATCAGGCAGTGCAGTGACGGCAAACTCAATGCTGCCTAAAGAAAAGGGAGCAGACGATGAGACCATCTACCACTCCCAAGAAGCCAATCTGATGGAGGGCCAATGATTGAAGTCATCCAGATAAACCTCCACTGGAGCAAGACAGCTACATACGCTCTGATGGAGAAAATCACCAAGGCCAAGATTTATATTGCCTAAATTCACGAGCCATGGACGACCCGGAATAAAGTTTTTGGCTGAACCATATCAACTTCCAATTATTCTACGCTAACATAAAAATTTAAATTATGTATTTTCCCCAGAGTTGTCAACGTCTGATGCAATAGTGGTGTGACAGAGACGGTGGAGCATATCTGCCTTTCAAATCTCCGACACCGCCACTTTTTCGGAGCTGCAACGGTTTGTGAGGAAAGTATAACAGACAGGAAATGAGGTACTAATAGGGTGCAATGCGAACTCTCACCACATTTTGTGGCGTAGTACCAACATTAATAAGCTGGGCCAAGCCCTGGCAGAATTCTTGAATGCTAACGACCTAATAACACTTAATGTTGGTAACACCGCTACCTTAGTTTATAGGATTAGGGATGAGGTTTTAGATGTGAAAATATGTTCGGAAAATCAAATCTAATCGATGAGTTTCAGAACTGGAGGGCCTCTATGTCCTGTATTTTCATAACGTGCCTAGACTTCCATATACCCCGAAAGCCTGGCAGGAGCCAAGGGTGGTATTTATAACCAAACCCGGCAAGGCAGGTTGTGCGACACCAAAGGCCTACAGACACATAAGCCTTACGTCTTTTCTACTCAAACCATAGAAAGCATTGTGGATACCATGATAAAGAGTAGGACATCCAGCGAACTATTCAAATACAAACAGCATACCTATGTCAAGCGAAGGTCAGTGGAGACTGCCCGGCACTAGGTTGTGCATAAAATAGAAGAATTCTTCGATGCCTAGATGTACACATTTTCTGTTTGCACTGACATCGAGGGGGCGTTTAACAATGTGCGGACCGACTGATTGATCCAATCCTTAGACCAGTACCAGGTGGACCAAGTCCTTAGAGACTAGATAAACCATATGCTAAAAAACAGGTGGATAAATTGCGTGTCCCATAACATAAATATAAGAAAGAAAGTGGCACATGGGACGTCTCACCACTACTTTGGGTGACCCCCATACATAAAATATTACGGATGCGGACTGAGGAGGGATTTGAATCCGACTGCTATGCAGTTTATGTTATAATACTAGGGGAAAGGCTACGAACCAGCTATACAGAAGAGCCGAAAAAGTCTTGCATATAGCATATGACTAGGCTAGACCAAGAGGTCTCAATGTTAACCCACAGAAGACGGAAATGTGCCTGTTCACGAGTAAGACGAAGGTGGGCCAATTTAACGCACCACGTTTCCTCAACAAAAAAACTTGGATAGGAAACTGAATTGGAAGTGTCACATTCAGGAGCGTACTGAGAAGGCTCACAGATGTTGGGTACTATGTAGAAGGACTGTTGGCTCGAAATGGGGCCTGAATCCGAGGATTGTCCACTGGCTCTACAGGACCATGATAAGACCAATACTTACTAACGCCTCTGTAGTTTGGTGGACTGCTATGAAGAAAAAGTGCAGCATAACAGGTTCAGAGAATATATTGTCTTGGCATAGGCGGGGCGATTAGGACCACGCCCACTAGGACACTGGAGACTATTCTAGATATCCGAACCATTGATATACATATTAAGTGTGAGGCAGCCACTGTGGCTATGAGACATACGGTGAAGGGAGAATGGAAAGAGGACAGGTGCAGGATAGATTGAGGATGAGAGCAGCACCGCGGTATAATCGAGGCGACGATAGGAAACCTGGAAGGAACGGAAGAGGTTTCCGATCGGATACCTGAGACGACACTTGAGGTCGAGATCGAATCATTGATCCCAGCGGCACAGTCTTGGACTGACGGAGATCTAGTATTGCCATCTGGAGGATCATGTTGCGCGGATAGATAAAAGCTAGAGGACAGAGTTGACCTGGGGGTCTACACTGAGAAGCCAGGGACTAAGATCTGTTTTGGACTGCCTGACCTAATACTAATACGGTCTTTCAGGCGGAGATCCGGTCGATTACTGAATGCGTGAGGTGGTGTGGTGCTAACGCGAGGTCATCGAGTGTGAACATCTTTACGGACAGTAAAATGGCCATATAGACAATAACGACTAGGACGGTAAGGTCACGAACAGTCTTGCAGTGTAAGAAGGAGATTAACGCCTTCTCTGAGGATGGGAAAATTCGTACGTTTGGGTGCTGGACCATAACGGATTAAGGGGAAATGAAAGGACAGACGATTTGGCAGCGACGGCGAGAAAACTGCCGTCAATAAACTTGGTTAACCCGGGTCGACGCATTCCGAGTTAAGGGTGTGGGCGACTAATGCCCATAAAACATTATAGAACAGCAAAACAATCGGTAGGACTGCGAAAATCCTGTGGGGTGATCCGGATCGTGAGAGGTCGAGGATATTACTGAAAGGAAGTAAGAAGGAGGTCAGTATAGCTTTTGGTTATGACGGTACACTAGGACTACGAGCTCATCTATGCAAAATCGGTGCGGCAAGTGATAGCATGTGGGGAAGATGATGAGACGTTGGAGTATTTTTTTGCAATCCGGGCATTGCAAGAAAGTACTCCATCGTCTTCGCGGCTAAAAGATACCGGTACTTAGGTGGGGACGCAATACCAGAAATGAAACAACTTAGGGGCGTGGCATGGAAAACAACTGAGGATTTTGTTAGTAGCACCGAATTCCTAATTTTAGTATTCAGGGCGCACAACAAGCCGATTACTGGCTTTGGAATATGTCTATAGTGGCATGGGACGGATTTATATCCGCACTCTCTTTTCAACCTAACCTAACATAATTCCGCTAAACCTTAAATCATGCCAGGTAGTAACTTAATACTCTTACACAAAGTTAAATCATTCATTCAAAATACGCAATTTTCGAGCAATGTCACTTTTCAACACCATATGTGTGTCTGAAAACAAAATTTTAGGAGAATTCTGCTTATTTGTTCGCAATATAAATTTATAATCGGTAATCCTCGCACATGCCCATTTAAGGTGGCACGGATATTGCAACACGAAACCAAACAATCCGCATTAAATGCAAATACTGTTGATTGCCATTTAAAAGATTCCATTACAACACTTTTGACCGCAATATAAAACCTTCAATTAATGTACATCCCATATGTTACCAGGAAATCCGTTTACATTTGTACAATAGAACAACACATTTTAAAGGAAAATGCACAGATGGAAGCTATTACAAAATTTATTGGCCAATTAAGTCTAACGGGAACAGTTAACCATCACTTGCGATAACATAATTATGTGCTGATTGGCACAAACATAAGCGATCGGAAAACCGATTAATTTGTTCTAAGCTGCTCAATAGAAATTATAAATTGGCAATAGTGCCAAAGTAAAAAAAGAATCATGTCAATATATGAAACGGTTTAAAAATGGCATCCTTGTCAATAAGAAAAATATTATTTTTTTGCAAAAATTTTTAAAATTTTCCAATAAATACTCCTACTTACTTCAAGTTTTTGTTAAATTTGACTATCAAAACATTATCATTTCTCTCCATGTTCACAAAGACGAAGTATTCAGAAAAGTCTTAATTCCTAATTTGACCCATTTCGATATCAACCGACCCTGTTAACTTAAGACCAATATGGCTAATTGTTATACCGACCACCGAAGGATGGGGGTATATTCATTTATTCATTCCGTTTGCAACGCATCGAAATATCCATTTTTGACCCTATAAAGTATATATATTCTTGATCAGCGTAAAAATCTAAGACGATCTAGCCATGTCCGTCCGTCTGTCTGTTGAAATCACGCTACAGTCTTTAAAAATAGAGATATTGAGCTGAAACTTTGCACAGATACTTTTCTTGTCCATAAGCATGTTAAGTTCGAAGATGGACTATACAGAACTATATCTTAATATAGCCCCCATATAGACCGATCCGCCGATTTAGGGTCTTAGTCACATAAAAGCCACTTTTATTATCCGATTTTGCCAAAATTTGGGATAGTGAGTTGTGTTAGACCCTTTGACATCTTTTTGCAATTTGGCCCAAATGGGCCCAGATTTAAATAAAGCTACCATATAGACCGATCTCTCGATTTAAGGTTTTGGGCCCATAATGGGCGTATTTATTGTCCGATTTCGCCAAAATTTGGGACAGGGAGTTGTGTTAGGTCCTTCGACAGCCCTCTTCGATTTGGCAGTGATCGGTTCAGATTTGGATATAGCTGCTATATAGGCCGATCTCTCGATTTGAAGTCTTGGCCCCACAAAAGCTCATTTATAATCCGATTTCGCTGAAATTTGACACAGGGACTTATGTTAGGCTTTTCGACATCCGTATCGTGTATGGTTCAGATTGGTCTATATTTGGATATGGCTACCAAAAAGACCAATATTTTGTTCTAAAAATTGAACAATGACTTGTACTAATTAGACCTCTCAACATCCGTGTCGAATTTGGTTCAAATCGGACTATATTTCGATAAAGCTGCTATGGGGGCATAAATTATACATTTTCACCGCATTATGACGAAAGGCGGTTTACACAAATACCCAAGGTGGTGGGTATTCAAAGTTCGGCCCGGCCGAACTTAACGCCTTTTTACTTGTTTTGTATTATATTTTCAACAAAACATACAGAGAATCTTGAATATATCTCTCCTAATTTTCAAATTTATTTTGTTGTCGTCATCACTTCACATGAAATCCGACGGCCTATTTATGCAATATACCTTTTTTAAGAGAAACTTCCTTACCTTTTTAACAACGTATATTAGGTTATGGCCTGATTTAGACCATAAATGGCACAGTTGTTGAAAGTCATAACAAAACACTTTTTGTAAAATTTCGGACAAATCGGATAAGAATTGCGCCATCTAGAGGATCAAGAAGTCAAGATTCAAGATCGGTTTATATGGGAGCTATATTAAAACATGGACCAATATGGCCCATTTACAATACCAACCTACCCTAATAAGAAGTATTTGTGCAAAATTTCAAGCGGCTAGCTTTAATCCTTCGGAAGTTAGAGTGCTTTCGACAGACAGACGGACGGACGGACAGACAGACGGACGGACGGACAGTCAGACGGACGGACAGACAGACGGACGGACATGGCTAGATCGACATAGAATGTCGCGACGATCAATAATATATATGTTCTTTATGGGGTCTCAGACGAATATTTCGAGTAGTTACAAACAGAATGACGAAATTAGTATACCCCCCATCCTATGGTGGAGGGTATAATAAACATAGATAATATAAAACGAGTAAAAGTGCGTTAAATTCGGCAGGACCGAATCCACTATTGTGGTGGAGGGTGTATATATCTCATGTGACATGTTCTTTTGATGACTTGAATGACTAATGAAGTCATAATAAAATACTTCATGCAAAATTTCAGCCAAATCGGACAAGAATTGTGCCCCCTAGCGGCTCAAGAAGTCAAGACCCAAGATCGGTTTATATGGCAGCTATATCAAAACATGGCCCCATATGGCCCATTTACAATTCCAACCGACCTACACTAATAAAAAGTATTTCGAAGTTAGCGTTTTTTCGACAGACAGACGGACGGACGGACGCTCTTGCCAAGATCGACTTAAAATGTCATGACGATCATGAATATATATACTTATATTCTTGGTCTTGGTCTAAAAACTAAAAAGTAACTTCGAAAAAGAAAATTTTAAATTAGAAATTCCATGATACTTACTGGTTCATGTCTGGTTTTGTGTTCTGGTATGTGTCTTTAAGCCGCGAAAGTCGGGTAATGGCATAGGAAATGCTCCAACGTTTCATCATTTTCCCCACATGCTATCACTTGCCGCACCTATTTTGCACCTAAGTGAGCTTGTAGTTCTATGTATCCCGTTATGATATCAAAAGGTATTCTGACCTCCTCCCTACTTTCTTTCAGTAATAGCCTAGTTCTCTCACTATCCAGATCACCTCAAAGGATTTTCGTCGTCTTCCGACTGCTTCGCTGTTCCACAATGTTGCATGCGCGTTCGCCGCCCATGCTCTTTACTCGACCCGAAAGACTTCGGGTTAACCAGGTGTATTGACGGCAGTTCGCTGGACTCCACTGTAAAATCGTCTACCCTTTCGTTCCCCTTACACCGTTATCGTCCAGCACCCAAACCATGTGGATTGTGCCATCCTCATAGAAGTCGCTAATCTCATTTTTACACTGCAAGACTATTCGTGACCTTACAGCCCAGATACATATGTCCAGAAAATCCCTCATATAAAAATCAATTTGTGTTTGTTTGTAGGTTTGTAGGTTTGTTTGTTTGTATGATTGTGTGTTCCTTATAGACTCAGAAACGGCTGAACCGATTTTCTTGAAATTTTCACAGATGGTGCATAATGACCTCGTGGTGAAAATAGGGTACTACATTTTTTGATATCTGAAGGGGCCAGATCTCGGAGATGGGTGGCGCAATTTAAGCGAAATTTTGTATGCTTTGATGTAGTACACTAAAAATAAAAATTTGGTATCAAAATTCCGGATGGGGTATCTAGGGGGGCTGCCCCACCCTAAAACCTACCAAACATATATTTAGACCAATCACGACAATATGGGACTCAAATGAAAGGTATTTAGGATAAGAAAAAGTATATGATATCCAATTGTCGGACCAAGTGCTAGGGGGACCACCCCAAGCCCCAAAACACCCCTAAATCGCACATATTTGCCGACCATGGCAATATGGGATTCAAATGAAAGGTATTTGCGTGTAGAATACGAATATAATATCCAAATGTGGGACCACGTTTCTGAGGGTCCACCCCTTCCCCAAAACACCCCCAAACTGGACTTATTTACTGACGATGGGAATATGGGGCTTAAATAAAAGGTATTTGAATGTAGAATACGAATCTGATATCCAAATATGGGACCAAGTGTTTGGGGGCCCGCCTTTCACCAAAAACATCCCCCAATGGGCACAAATTTACGACCATAGCCATATGGGGCTCAAATGAAAGGTCTTTGGGAGTAAAGCACGACTTTGATATCAATATTCGGGAAAAGCGTCTATGGGGCCGGGCCACCCCCACAACACCACCCAAATAGTAAGTATTTTCTGACTATTGCAATATGAGGCTCAAATAAGAGGGTTTTTGAAGTGGAACACGAATCCGATATATATTTTCGAAGCCAACTCACTGAGTGACCGCCCATCCCCCAAGCCGGTTATTTTTGCCGACTATGGCCGTGCTAAGTTCGGCCGGGCCGAATCTTATATACCCTCCACCATGGATCGCATATGTCGAGTTCTTTTCCCGGCATCTCTTCTTAGGCAAAAAAAGGATATAAGAAAAGATTTGCTCTGCTATTAGAGCGATATCAAGATATGGTCCGGTTTGGACCACAATTAAATTATATGTTGGAGACCTGTGTAAAATGTCAGCCAATTCGAATAAGAATTGCGCCCTTTGTGGGCTCAAGAAGTAAAATAGAGAGATCGATTTATATGAGCGAATCTGTCGTACAAAATTTCAGGCAAATCGGATAATAATTGCGACCTCTAGAGGCCCAAGAAGTCAAGATCCCAGATCGGTTTATATGACAGCTATATCAGGTTATGAACCGATTTGAACCATACTTTGCACAGTCGTTGGATAACATAACAAAACAAGTCGTGCCAAAATTCATTCAAATCGGATAAAAATTGCGCCCTCTAGAGGCTTAAGAAGTCAAGACCCAAGATCGGTTTATATGACAGCTATATCAGGTTATGGACCGATTTGAACCATACTTGGCACAGTTGTTGGATATAATAACAAAACACGTCGTGTAAGATTTCATTCCAATAGGATAAGAATTGTGCACTCTAGAGGCTCAAGAAGTCAAGACCCAAGATCGGTTTATATGGCAGCTATATCAGGTTATGGACCGATTTGAACCATACTTATCACAGTTGTTGGATGTCATAACAAAACACGTCGTGCAAAATTTCATTCCAATCGGATAAGAATTGCGCACTCTAGAGGCTCAAGAAGTCAAGACCCAAGATCGGTTTATATGGCAGCTATATCAAAACATGGACCGATATGGCCCATTTACAATACCAACCGACCTACACTAATAAGAAGTATTTGTGCAAAATTTCAAGCGTCTAGCTTTACTCCTTCGGAAGTTAGCGTGCTTTCGACAGACAGACGGACGGACGGACGGACGGACGGACATGGCTAGATCGACATAAAATTTCACGACGATCAAGAATATATATACTTTATGGGGTCTCAGACGAATATTTCGAGTAGTTACAAACAGAATGACGAAATTAGTATACCCCCCATCTTATGGTGGAGGGTATAAAAATCAATTTGTGTTTGTTTGTCAGTTTGTTTGTTTGTTTGTGTATTCCGTTTAGACTCAGAAACGGCTGAACCGATTTCCTTGAAATTTTCACAGATGGTGTATAATGATCCCGTGGTGAAAATAGGGTAACACATTTTATGATATCTGAAGAGGGGTGGGGGGGGGGGGGGTACTCAAATTAAATTAAATTAAATTAAGATTAGAAAATGAGTCGTTGAAGGCCGCCCAAACGACCATAGCAATATGGGGTTCAAATGAAAGGTATTTGGGAGTAAAGCACAAACCTGACATAAATATTCGAGAAAGTGTTTATGGGCTATCCCACCCCCCTTACACCACCCAAATAGGAAGTATTTGCTGACCATTCCAATTTGAGGCTCAAATAAGAGGTATTCTAGAGTAGAACACGAATCCGATATATATTTTCAAGGCCAACTCACTGAGTGGTCGCCCAATCTCCCAAATCACGCCCCAAACTGGTCATGACTGACGACTATGGAGTTAAAATGAAGCGTATTTGGGAGTAGACCATAAATCTGACATCAACATTCGGGTCTAACTGTCTAGGGAACATCCCACCACAATAACAACCCCCTTGTAGGACGTATTTGCTCACCAAGACAATTGGGGTCTTCAAGACAGTGGAACTCGATATTCATAGTTATTAGAGCCCATACCCCAAACCGGGCATATTTGCTGGCTTTTTTAATAAGGGGTTTAATTGAATGGTATTTGAGATTAGAAAACGCATTTTATATCCAATTTTGAGGCCAATGACAATATGGGGTTCAAATATAAGAGAGTAGAGCATATTGCTGATATATTTTTAGGGCTTAACACCCATAAATCGGGCATATTTTTCGACCATGTCAATGTGGAGCTTAAATGGAAGGTATTGGGGGCAGAGCAAGAATTGATACCCACTTTCGGGACCAATTTTCTGGGGCTCTACCCCATTCCCAAAATACCCCACAACAGCAATTTTTTAGTAACCATCGCAATATGGGACTCTAATAAAGGTATTTGGGAGTAGAATACGAATTTGATATCCAAGTGTAGGACCATGTATTTTAGGCATCACCCCTTCCCCAAAACACGCCTCAAAGGGTAAAAATTTTTCAACCATACTAATATGTGTCTCTAATAAAAGGTATTTTAGTTAGAAAACGAATTTGATAGACAATTTTTGGGCCATGTGTTTGTGGGACGCCTCATCCTGTTAACTCCAATGGCAATGTGGAAGATAAGAGCACGATGCTGATATATTTTCTGGGCCTATTGTCTGGAGGACCACCTCAACCCCCAAAAACACCACTAAATCAGACATCATGAGAATATCCGACTGGAATAAAGTATTTTTAGAAAGGAATACACCTTACATCCATACTTAAATTCGTCGACCAATAGATATCATAGGGGATTGAGATAAAGGCACTTATATTGTTAAGCTGTTTGTCAGGCGATATACTATTTTCGTAGCATGGTATTTCACTAAAAGCTCTTTAATCATCGAAAATAAATATTCCTAGGAAAATTTTGTTCCATATAAAGTAAAAGAAGCCGCAGCGGAGCTTCTTTTACTTTATATGTCCAGCAAGCTTAATATAAATTTCAGCCAAATCGGATGAAAATTGCGCCTTGTAAAGGCTCAAGAAGTCCAATCGGGTGATCGGTTTATATGACAACTATATCAGGTTAAAAACCGATATGAACTATATTAGGCATCGTTGTTGGAAGTTACAACAGAGCGCTACATGCAAAATTTCAAATTGGACAGCAATTTTGGCTCCCAGGGGCTCAAGAAGTCAAATCGCGAGATCGGTTTACATGGAAGCTATATCAGGTTATAAACTGATTTGAACCGTAAATTGCACAGTTATTGGAAATCATAACACAACACTACGTGCAAAATTTCAGCCAAATCGGATTTGCGGCTTCCAGGGGCTCAAAAAGTCAAATCGGGAGATCGGTTAAAACGAGAGCTATATCTAAATCTGAACATATGGCCAATTTGCAATTCCCAAAGATCTACATCAATATTAAGTACCTATGCAAAATTTCAAGCGGCTAGCTTTACACGTTCGACCGCTATCGTGATTTATAGAGACGGACGGACGGATGAAAATGGCTAGATCGATTCAGAACGTCAAGACGATAAAGAATATATATACTTAATGGGGTCTCAGATGAATAATCTAGTCATTCCGCTTTACAAATGGAATGACTTGATTAGTATACCCCCTTCCAATGGTGATGGGTATAAAAACTATATTTGGGATAAGTTCAAAAAGTTATGATTGTGAAGCTGCATATCACAATTATAACTTTTTCAAATCGACTTAGAATGTCAAGACGATCAAGAATATATATATTCTTCGTTGAGTCTCAGATCAATAGTATGATGTTTTTCAGACGGAATGACGAAACTACAATCCCCCTACGATATGGTGGAGGGTATATAAGAAACTGATTCCTTACATGCAATATATCTGTATATCAGAAACAAGTTCGAATTGTTAGACTGTCTTAAATCCGTTGCCTACTGTAGTGACTTAAAAATCTACTTGAAGGGCCACTTAAAATTATATCCTCGATTATGTTCTGTAAAACACCTTAAAACATTTCCTTCGTTTTCCTTCCGTGCACGCCCCACACAACTTAGTACATAAACTATACAATTTTAAATAGGTCACAATGAAATGATGACGAGGCAAAATGTCATATCCTGCCAAGAATAAAAAAAGTTTCGTTATCAAAAAGTGCAAAGTTGACGATTTGCGATTGTTTGTAGAAAGTTAAAACGGAAATTACATGAAAAAATATTTACACTGGTGGGGATAACTGGATAAAGTAGAAGCTGTTTGCCAAAATCCGAATTTAGTTGCAAATTTAAAAAAATTTTTTAAAAAGTGATTTTACTTCAACAAACATGAAGTTTAGAAGCATGCTTAAAATTGTTTAAAAAAAAATATTGCTCTTTCATATATTGTAAGTAAAGTGCATCGTTATTTCTTAAAACTTGTCTAATTTAAAAATAAAATATTAAAAGTATATTCCCTTTCATATAATTAAGGACAATATAACAAAAACTAAACAAAAGCATAAATTTAAGTAAAATATTTGGGTCGTTTGAATAGTTCATTTACTATTCAAACATCCTAATTTAAATTAGTGTAGACATAAAATTTGAAGTCAAATATTATTATAGATCTAGCTGGACCGGGTCCGCTCCGCTGCACCTTCTTTTACTTTATATAGAACAACATTTTCCTTGGAACATTTATTTTCGACTATTAAAGAGCTCTTTGTGAAATACCATGCTACGAAAATAGTATATCGCTTGACAAACAGTTTAACAATATAAATGTCTTTATCTGAATCCCATATCATCTTTATTGGTCTACGAATTTAAGTTTGGATGTAAGATGTACTCCATTCTTAAAATACTTTATTTCAGTCCGACATTTAGGGGTGATGCCTTAAATACATGATCCTACATTTGGATATCAAATTCGTATTCTACTCGGAAATACCTTTATTAAAGCCCCATATTGTGATGGTAAGTAAAAAATGGCTGTTTGTGGGGTATTTTGGGAAAGGGGTAGACCCCCAGAAAACTGGTCCCGAAAATGGGTATCAATTCTTGCTCTACCCCCCATTTTTTCCTTTAAGCCCCACATTGACATGGTCGGTAAATTTCCCGATTTAGGGTTCTTTCAGGGAGTGGGGTGGTCCCCCAAACACTAAGCCCTCAAAATATATCAGAAACGTTCTCTATTCTCATATATTTCAACCCCATATTGCCCTCAAATTTGGATATCAAATTGGTTTTCTAATCTCAAATTCCATTCTCATAAACCCCTTATTGAAAAAGCCAGCAAATATGTCCGGTTTGGGGTATGGGCTCTAGAAACTATGAATATCGAGCTCCACTGTCGTGAAGACCCAAATTGTCGTGGTGAACAAATTCGTCCTACTTGGGGTTGTTATGGTGGTGGGACGTCCCCTAGACAGTAAGTCCCTAATGTTGATGTCAGATTCATGGTCTACTCCCAAATACCCTTCATTTGAGCTCCATTTTTATACATTCGGCATACATGACATGGTTTGGGGGTGTTTTGGGGGATGGGGCGTCCACTCAGTGACTTGGCTTTGAAAATATATATCAGATTCGTGTTCTACTCTAAAATACCTCTTATTTGAGTATTATATTGTAATGGTCAGCAAATACTTCCTATTTGGGTGGTGTTATGGGGTGGGGTGGCAACATAAACACTTTTTCCCGAACATTGATTTCAGATTCGTGCTTTACTTACAAAGACCTTTCATTTGATTTCCATATTGCTATGGTCGTAAATTTTTTCTCTCTCCAAACACTTGGTTCCACATCTGGATATCAGATTTGTATTCTTCACTCAAATACCTTTTATTTAAGCCCCATATTGCCATGGTCAGTAAATAAGTCCTGTTTGTGGGGTGTTTTGGGAAACTTTGTCCCGAATTTGGATATCAGATTCGTATTTCACTCGCAAATACCTTTCATTTGAGGCTCATATAGCCGTGGTCGGTAAATATGTCCGATTTAGGGGTGTTTTGGGGGTTGGGATGTTCCCCCAAACACTTGGTCGGACAATTGGATATCAGATACGTTTTCTACTCTTAAATACCTTTCATATAAGTCCCATATTGTCGTGATTGGTGTATATATATATATATATATATATATATATATATATATATATATATATATATATATATATATATATATATATTTGGTACGTTACGTTTAGGGATGGGGCGCCCCCTTAGGTACCTCACCCAAAATTTGAATACCAAATGTTTGTTTGTAGGTTGTAGAGCACACAAAATTTCGCTTAAATCGCAACACCCATCTCCGAGATCTGGCATTTCTGAAAATTAGGGTAAGGGGGAGAGTCCACTCCCCCTTCAGATATCAAAAAATGTAGTGCCCTATTTTCACCACGGGATCATTATGCACCATCAGTGAGAATTTCAAGAAAACCGATTCAGCCGTTTCTGAGTCTATAAGGAACACACAAACAAACACAAATTGATTTTTATATACAAGATTCTAAATTGAAAACGAAGTTTTTTCAACATGTTCCTTAAGTGATACATTTATCCTGTTTAAGGATACATTGCGTTATCATTTTTGATATAAAGCCTTGTATCTTCCTTAGAAAATCAGAGTTTATGCTGAACCCGGATGGGTTTTGCCCCTCAAAGAGTTATTTTCCGAAAGAAGACCGTTTTTCCAACTTGAAAACTGTACGTGCCAACAACCTCAACATTTTGGTGTTAAATCTTATATTTGACTACTAATGCCATATGCAAGGAAGCATTTTCGTGCTGAAACTTTCACCCCAAGTCCACGAAAATGTTTTTGAGTTCCATATCTAAGAGGTTCTTTATATGCTGCCGTATCTAACTTGGATGTCAGAAAAAAAACTATGACAATACTTTAATGAATATAACAACGATTTATTCAGTGCTTCTCCATTCAACTATTGCGGATGTAATAATTAAAGTCATCAAGGCCCTTTAATGTGATATTATTTAGGCCCAAAACACCCTTTATCCATATCATTTTGACGAGACAAAAACTCGTAGAGCATCACAGGAAAAATGATCTAGGGGTTATTTATCATTTATTTAAGGTCGTTTCAAAGGCTCGTTTATTCAAGGCTTGTCTAAGAAGAGTGCTGTTATCATCAATTGTAAACTCCCTTTCGCCTCAAAGTAAAAGTCGGGCGAAACATATATATGCGAGCTATATCTAAATCAGAACCAATTTCTACAAAATTGCACACATATTTTCCACTATTGTTAACCAAAATATAGTGTTTTGTTATGAATTCCAACATCTACGGTGAGTATTGTCCAAATCGGTCTATTATCTGGTATGGCTCCCATATAAACCAAGCCACCGATTAACTTTCTACGCCCCCTAGATTCTTCAGTTTTTGTCTGATTTGGCAGAAATTGAGTACTTAGAAATGTTAAATAGAGTTCAGGGTGGTGGATTCCCAAGATTCGGGCTAGCCGAACTTCACAGGTTTTTACTTGTTTCTTTGTCTAGAATATGCGTCATATTATTACATTAAATCCTAGGTAAGGTAAGGCAAAAGTCGGGCAATATTAACTATATATATGGTAACCTACTCGTACCCTATAAGTGTTGGCAGAGGTTAGCATGTCCCCTAAACGCTTGGGTTCTAATCCTGGCGAGACCATCAAACTATTTTCAGCGGTGATTATGCCCTTCTAACGCTGGCGACATGTGTGAGGAACTATGCCGTGTAAAAACTTCTACTCAAAAATGGTATCGCACTGAAGCACGCCTTTCGATATGTGAGAAGTTTGCCCCTGTTCCATAATGTACCCTATAAGCGTTAATTAGGCGGTATTGTTATATGGACGCTATATCTAATTTTAAACCGGTTCTGTTGGACTTTGGCGTAGGTGTTCACATGGGTACAAAAACAATCCGTTTCAAACTTTGGCCAAATACGTGAAAAAATTTTAAAACCAATCTACGATTTGAATGCCAACAGTCGTAAGAGATGGTAACAGCCAAATTTCATTTGAGTTTCACAAAATGGGACGAACACATATATGGGAGATATAAATCTTTTTTACCCTCCACCATAGGATGGGGGTACACTAAATTCTCTATGCTGTTTGTAACACCTCAAAGTATGCGTCTAAAACCCCGTAAAGTATATATATTGTTGATCGTCATATCATTTTAAAGTCGATCTAGCCATGCCCGTCCGTCAAGCCGTCTGTCCGTCCGTCCGTCTGTCTGCACACTTTCAGCCAAATCGGATAAGAATTGCTCCCTGCAGAGGCTCTAGAAGTCAAACTCCAGAGCGGATTATATGGCAGCTACACCAGGATATGGACCGATTTGTTCCATACTTAGCACATTAGTTGAAAGTCATAAAAAAACACTTCATGGAAAATTTCAGCAAAATCGAATAATAATTGTTCACTCTAATGGCTAAAGAAGTGAGGACCCCAGATCGGTTTATATGGCAGCTATATCAAATCGTGAACCAATACAGTCCATTTACAATCCCAACCGAGCTACACTTATAAGAAGTATTTGTGCAAAATTTCAAGCAGCTAGCCTTACTTCCGTGACCAAATTTATCGGTTAACAAGTAAAAGCCGGGCCGAATCGAATTGACGAGTTCTTTTCCCGGCATCTCTTCTTAGGCAAAAAAAGGTTAAAGTAAAAGATTTCCTCTGCTATTAGAGCGATGTCAAGATATGGTCCGGTTTGGACCACAATTAAATTATATGTTGGAGACCTGTGTAAAATATCAGCCAATTCGAATAAGAATTGGGACCTTTGGGGGTTCAAGAAGTAAAATAGAGAGATCGATCTATATGGGAGCTGTATGAGGATATCGGACCATTATAAACACGTATGTTGATGGTTATGGGGTCTCAGACAAATATTTTGAGTAGTTACAAACAGAATGACGAAATTAGTATACCCCCATCCTATGGTGGAGGGTATAAAAATTCATATTTTGTGGGCCTAAGGACTTAAGTTGGGAGATTGATATATGCATATGATAGCTATATCCAAATCAGGACCGATCTAGGTCAAATTAAATAAGGATGTCGAAAGACCTAACATAATGTACTGTCCTGAATTTCAGCGAAATGGGATTATAAATAAAGCCTTATTGGGCCTTAGACCTTAAAGTCTCATTTGGATCTATATAGAAGCTATATCAAGATATAGTTTGAAATATCCCATCTTCGAACTTAACCTGCCTATGGAAAGAAAAAAAAAAACTGTGCCAAGTTCAGCTTAATATCTCCACTTTTAAAGACTGTGGCGTGATTCCAACAGACAGACGGACGGACATGGCTATATCGTCTTAGATTTTTACGACGATCAAGAATTTATATACTTTATAGGTTCGGAAATGGATATTTTGATGTGTTGGAAGCGGTGGTGGGTATACATCTTAGGACGAATGGATTTCCGTTCCAAATTTATATTGAAAAGTCTTACTATTTTTTTGCCTACAGTAGTATGCATGAGTGTTATATCGAGATCTCTACCGAGTATCTAGAACTTCACTGAAAATAATTTTTTGAAGATTATCAATTTTCCAACTTTTTAAGCAAATATAAGATTTTGTGAAAGATATTTGCCTTGATATTAAGGATTTTTATACCCACCACCATAGGATGTGATATACTAATCTAGTCATTCCGTTTATAACACCTCGAAATATTCGTCTAAGTCGCGACATTCTGAGTCGATATAGCCATGTCCGCCCGTCTATCTGTCGAAATTTTCCACTTACTTACTATTGATGTAGGTCGTTAGGGATTGCAAATGGGCCATATCGATTTAGATTTGGATATAGCTCCCATATAAACCGATCTCCCGATTTAACTCCTTAAGACCTTATAAGCCCCAATTTTTTACCGATTTGTGTGAAATTTTGCATGTAGTGTTCTGTAACGACTTCCAACAATAGTGCCGAGTAGGGTCCGAAACGGTCTATAACCTGATATGCTTTCATATGAACCGATCTCCCGATTGTACTTCTTGAGCGCCTGGGAGCCGCAATTTTTGTCCGATTTGGCTGAAATTTTGCATAAGGTGTTACTTATGACTTTCAACATCTGTGCCAAGTACGGTCCAAATTGGTCTATAACCTGACATAGCTTCCATATAAACCGATCTCCCGATTTGACTTCTTGAGCCCTAACAAGCCGCAATATTTGTCGAATTTGGCTGAAATTTTGCATGTGGTGTTCTTTTAAGACTTTCAGCAACAGTTTCAAGCGCAGATCAAATCGGTCTATAACCTGATAAGCACTCAGATAAACCGATCTCCCGATTTGACTTCTTGAGCCCTAATAAGCAGCAATTTTTTTCCGATGTGGCTGAAATTTTGTATGCGGTGCTAGTTTACGACTTCCAACAACTGTGCTAAATAAGACTTTAACCTGATATAGCTCCCATATAATCCGGCCTCTCGATTATCGTTATTCGGTTGATAGAAGCTTTCATTTTTGCTGGTTTAACAGAAGTTTGGTATGTAGAATAAAATTATGCCCTTCAACTAAATTTAGTTTGTAATAATTTTTAGCAGAATCAATGGTGGTGGATGCGTTTTATTTTAAATAGTAGGTTAATAGATCATTAACTTTGTGTCTTGTTAATAAGACAAAATCGTTAAATGAAGGTCATAATATCCTTGAAAGTAGGGAATTGACTTTGGGAAAAGAACATTGTTTTACCTTAGTTGAAGATACAGAAAAGCATTACAAACAGGAGCCTCTTTAAATGCTTATAGTTTTTAGGCATAAACGCGAAGTTTCAAAAAAGAATTTTTCCAAAAATAATAATTAGACAGCCATCTGAGAAGTAAAATAAGAATCCATTAGCTATACAAATTTGAAACGGATGGTCGTGTCCATTAGCAAATAGGAACTCAAATTTAAAGAATTCATCTTTATTTTAATAATCTGTTCTTCTTTTGCTCGTTTTCATGCTAAAATCCTTCGAATAAGGAAATTTTCAAAGCTGCATAGTTGGTTGTCCACTCAATTGAGAGAAATTAATGTCCATCTACAACCTTTGCACATATATCTGATTTATTCATAAGAGGGCTTAGTTCGAATTTGGGCTATATCTTGTAATATTTCCCATATAGACTGATCTCTCGATCGATTTCGCTAAAACTTGGCATGATGATCTGTGTTGGCCCTTCCGACATCCCTAGTTTAGAACTGATTGTATAGTTGAAAACAGCTGACATATATGCCGACCGATATAAGGTCTTGGCTTTTAAAAGGGCATTTATTAACCGCTGAAATTTGGCACAGTGAATTTCGACGAAAACAACGTTATTGTGCTTAGGGTGCTTAGCCCACCCCAAGAGGTATTTCTAGTTGGACAGGACAATCTCCCGATTAGGTTAGGTTAAGTTGAAAAGAGGATGCAAACAATAATCCGCCCCATGCCACTATGGACATACACCTAAGCCAGTAATCGGCTTGTTGTGCGCTTTAAAAACTATAAAGTAACCTCTAAGAAGTAAAAATTTTAAGTTAGGAATTCCGTGCTACTTACAAAATCCTTAATTGTACCCTAAGTACCGGTATCTGTTGGACGCGAAAGCCGGGCAATGATAAAGGAAATGCTCCAACGTCTCATCATCTTCCCCGCATGCCCTACACATGCTATCACTTACCGCACCGATTTTACATAAGTGAGCTCGTAGTCCGATGTGTCCCGTTATGATACCAATAGCTATACTGACCTCCTTCTTGTTTCCTTTCAGTAAAAGCCTCGTCTTCTCACGACCTGGATCTGAATTTTCGCCGTCCTACCGACCGTTTCGCTCTTCCACGGTGTGGCATGCGCATTCGTCGCCCACTCCCTTAACTCGGACTGCGTCGACCCGAAAGGTTTCGGGTTAACCATGTTTATTGACGGCGGTCCTCTGGTCTTCACTGCCAAATCGTCTGCCCTTTAATTTCCCCTTACTCCGTTATGGCCCGGCAACCAAACGATGCGGATTTTCCCATCCTCAGAGAAGGCATTAATCTCCTTCTCCCGATTAAATGTCTTGTTCTTATAAAAGGAACATTTATTATTGTTATGTTAGAGTTATATTAGGCCCCTTAAATATCTGTTCGGAGTATAAGCCGCACTGGACTATATTTGGATATAGCTTTCGTATATACTGATCTCCCAGTTTAAGGTCTTAGGCCCGTTGCACGATTTCGCGTAAGCTTGGAACCGCGAGGTATGTTAGACCTCTCAACATCCTATCGAATTCTGGCCTGATTGGACCATATTTCGATATAGCTGTTATTGATTCATAGATCATTATTTAACGGATTTTGACGAGGTGGTAGGTATTCAAAGTTCGACCGATCGAACCTAATTCGATTTTACGTTACAATTCTACTTTGAAGAAATTCGGAATAATTGTTCAAAGGTATGTCGTCAGGGCAATCGGAACTCACATCAGGGTTGGGATCGCCCATCATGCCTTTAGACATTTTTTCATAACATATCACGATAATACGAAAGTTGAATTTTATATGAAACAATGCAATTAGCTTAAGTTTATGTGAGTATAAATCTAAGTTTAGCTAAATGAGGCAAATGCTTTCCAATATTTTTCCTATGTTTGCTGTTTCTCAACACATTGAAATTTTTTCGCACTTGATTTGACGACATTTTGTTGGTGAAACGATTCCACAGTAAACCGATACTTATGCTAATCTGGCACATCTTAGTCCCTTTAACGAAGAAGATTATTTAACGACTATGTTTTGTGAAAAAATGTTTAGAATATAAATAAGTATTTAAAGCCTGTGATGATGGGCGAAGCCTTCATTTATATGCGTACGTGCCATCACCTTGGAGTTTCTTTTCTCAAAGTTTTATACCAAAACAAAAAAAAACCGAATTAAAAACAGCAACATTGAAAGCCATAATATAATGTTACCGAATTATGTTTTGCATTTAATTTTTTTCTTTGTTGCGCCGCTTGCTTTGTCTTGCGTTCAGGATTCGAGTTTTTAATCTTCTGTTCGCTGCCGAGTCGGAGGTGGAAGGAAGGATGCAATGACGATGTTTTTCATGTGGCTTGATTCGTTCGCTCGGGTTTCAATGTCTGAAAATGTTTTATTTAGGACAAAACAAGACAATCCCAAACACATTTCCTTCACAATACGTATCATTCGTATACGCTTATAAGAGGAGATAATTAAAAGCAGCGAAGTACAACAAAACGCAACCACACACAGAGGCTTACAATGAAACAGTAATACATCGAGTTGGCAAAAAAGGAATTTTCCGCCAAAGGATACAAAGTGAAATCCGTTTATGAACGCTGAAAAAGCCTGCCTTGCTATGTGCCCCTCTTCGTCTTTAATTTGGTATAGTTTGCAGGGCTCACCAAGAACCGACTGAGATGAACCGCGATTTTAATTTGTAGTAGATTGAAATGCGGTTACATTGGAAACCGCTTGGCATTACATTTTGTTCGAGAGTATTTCAATTTTGTCTTCTCGGTAAGATGTAATGCTGTTTGTATTTTTAGCTCGTTCTAACCATCATAAGAAGTGCGGATGAAAAATTGTTTAAAGAATCCCGAGGCCAAATTCATTTTTTCATTGTTTGCTTATGTTAACGCACAACAAATATAATTGAAAGCTTAAGAGGGTATACAAATGTAGGGAATTTTTCATTTAGCCAAACTCCCAAATTCAGCAGGAAGAAACCACAGGTCGGATAACAAAAAATATTTATAATAGCCTTAATAATAAACGGTTGATTTATTCATTGATCTTAGCGAAGAGAAACAATTTCAGTGGATAAAGGGTACAACTTTATATACCGCATAAAGCCCATTAGTAGAATAATAATATGAAATCACCATGCCCAATTTATATGGTATAACAGTAAATACGGCATAAGCATTGTTCTTATAGCAAACATAGGAATATAATATAATATACAGAATATAACAAAATTAAGAATATAACTAGTAAGCGTTCATCACATTAGACATACGAATAGGATTTAACCAATTCTCACAAGGATGGCCCACAGAAAGTCGATATAGGATTACTACTCTATTGTCGGATACTAACAAAATTTATCAAAAACCAATTATCAGAACCACCTATTATATCGAGAGCTTACTGCGAAAATGATGTAAGCGTCATTTTCTCAATTTTAATTAATTGATGAAAATTAAGGAGAATACTTGTTTGAGTAAAATTACAAATTTTCCCATGATCATTCCATTGCAACAGGGGCAAATTTCTCACATATCAATGAGTGCTCTCCGATTCAACTTTATGCTCTATGATAAGGGGTCTCCTTTCTATAGCCAGGTTCGAACGGCGTGCCGCAGTGCGACACCTCTTTGTTGAGAAGTTTTTACATGGCTGTCATACCATCTTTTCAAATGGGATTGTACCTCACAAATGTCACCAGTATTAAGAGGTGAAAACCACAGTAGAAATTTGTATACCCACCACCGAGACGACACATCGAAATATCCATTTCCGAACCTGTAAAGTATATATATTCTTGATCAGCGTAAAAATCTAAGACCATCTATCCATGTCCGTCCGTCTGTCTGTTGAAATCACGCTACAGTCTTTAAAAATTGAGATAATGAGCTGAAATTTTGCACAGATTCTTTTTTTGTCCATAGGCAGTTTAAGTTCGAAGATGGGTACATCTTGATATAGCGCCATATAAACCGACCCGCCGATTAAGAGTCGTAGGCCCATAAAAGCCACATTTATTATCCGAGTTTGCTGAAATTTGGGACAGTGAGTTGTGTTAAGCCCCTCGACATACTTCTGCAATATGGCTGCCATATAGACCAATCTCTCGATTTAAGGTTTTGTGGCCATAAAAGGCGTATTTATTGTCCGATTTCGCCGAAATTTGGGACAGTGCGTTGTGTAAGGTTTTTCGAAAATTTTCTAAGACTTGGCACAATTCAGTCCAGATTTGGACCGATATCTATATGGCAGCATTTATAAACCGATTTCACTGAAATTTGACACAGTGACTTAAGTTAGGCTTTTCGACATCCGTGTCGTATATGGTTCAGATCGGTTTATTCTTAGATATAGCTACTTAAAATGCCAATATTTTGTTATACATAATTGAACAATGACTTGTACTTATAAGTACAATATTTGGTCCAAAACGGAACATATTTCGATATAGTTGCTATGGGGCATAAGGTATTTTTCACCGGATTTTGACGAAAGGTGGTTTACATATTTATATACCCGGGGCGGTGGGTATACAAAGTTCGGCCCAGCCGAACTTAACGAATTTTTCTGATGTTATCGCCTGGATACGAACCCGGGCGTTCAGCCTCATAGGTGGACATGGTAACCTCTGAGCTACGGTTACCTCCTAAACATTTTTACGTTACCTCTCCAAATATCAGAGCTGTACCATGAACCATTATGCAATGAGAGCGAAAATGATGAGGTGTCCTATAGTCTCGTCTCCTCCGCTGACCTCACAGCTTCTGCAAAAGTCGTTGCTGGCAACCTTCGTCTGTCTGTTCTAGCCAGTGACAGCAAAACAGTAGACCACTTCAAGTCTAGATTAGCCCACACCCGTTTGTTATTGATTGGCTCCAGCTGACCGCACTATGCACTATAGAGAGAATTTTTTTTTGCCCGAACTGTTCGTATGTGGAATAGACTTCCTGCCAATGTCTTCCACTTGACAATGACGCTCAGAAATTTAAAACAAACGTTAATATACACTTTCCCCCCTTCTAATTCCTAACTTTCCACTTGCCAACGCAAAGCACTGCATACATAGGCGGGGAGATCCCATGCGTGTTTGTTGAATGAAAAAAAATTGGCCGACATTATTATATCGATATCATCATACAGTTTAATACCATTTTATTCTAATTGGGCTACATATTTATAACCGATGCGTATTCTACCCCCATATTACTTTAATTTGTGTTTGTTTTGTCACAGTAGGCATATAAGTGGTGGAGCGAATTTACAGAACTTGTTCCCAAATTTTGACATCGTATTCATACTCCGCTCTGAATGACCTTTCATAACAGTACCATATAGTCCCGGTTGCCCACATGTCCGTTTTTGGTTGGGACTGCTGCCCGATTGTCACAATCGGCATACATGTCCCGATCGAGAGTGTTTGAGGGAGCAGTGTTCAACTAGTTTCTTTCGAGGGCTCAAATTTCAAGGGCATTTAATCAAAGTCTTATATTGTCCTGGACGGTATATATGTCTGTTTAGTAGTTTTTTGGACGTGGGACAGTTCTTGTGACCAAACTTTTCAATTGGATTCTTACTCCACTCCCAAAAAACATTTCATGTAGTACTCATATTGTCCCAATCGATGAGCATGTCTACTGGGGTTTTGCCGGCCGGCGAGATACTTGACATTAATGTCATATTCATATTCTAATTAAAAATATCTTTCTGTAAATCAAGTGAGGATGGATCCAAGGGAAGTTGGAAGTTGGTTAAGCGAAACTATCGATGAAGATGTAAGGCTAGAATTATAATGTAGCTGCTTACGCATATTTTAGAAAACTATTGGCTCCAAGTAACCTTAATGGAGCCTTTTTTCATTAAAAAAACCACACTATTTAACTTCAAGAAGAAGCGTTATTTCGCCCAAAACGCCAAATGTCACATCGCACAAATTCTTCCAATGTTGGTTGTTTTTGTAAATTTTTGGGCGATATAAACTCCTTTTGGGCACAATGGCATTTGCTTAAAATAATTTTGGGTCGTTGCTGAAAGTGAATGTGACATATCACCCAGCTATCCATAACAAGTAAAAGGGTACTAAGATTGGCTGGGTAGAATCGTGGAAACCCACTACCATAGAGTCTGCTAAAAATTTCTACATACCAATTCATAGACGGCTAGTTAAACGCGTTCGACCGCTATCGTGACGGACGAACGGACGCGGCTAGATCGATCGATCGAGACGATCAATATATACTTTATGAGGTCTGATATCAATATCTCGAGGTGTTACAAACGGAATCACTAGATTAGTATACCCCTATCTTATGGTGGTGGGTATAAAAATATTAATGTCATATGACCCAGTGGCATAAAACCTAAATGAAAACATACCCAATATTATTCGGGCAATATGGTAAATATTAATTGTATTTTTAATTACAAAACAAGACTTTAACAACATTAAAGAGAAACCAGTAAGGAAAGGCAAAAGTCGGACGGTACCGATAATATAATACCCTACACCACCTCATGCATGTAGTACTTTTTATATGAAGAACTTATCTCGAAATCTAGTCAGACTTTAATTTGGATAACAATTGAAATAGCAATTTAGAACCTTGTAAGATTTTCCTACCATAGGACCAAAGATTTGGATTTCCACATCTTTAAAGGCCATATAGGATAAAAGATTATATGGGAGTTATATCGAAACCTGTGCCAATTTTAATGACACATACTGGGACATGAAATAGAACATCTCACGCCATATATTATAGGGATGTGACCAAAATTGTGGATTTTACTGCCTTAAAAGTCCATATCGGATGAAATATACACATAGGAGCTATATCTAAATTAGAACTGATTTTAATGGAATTTTGCGTTAATTTAAATGTCTCATGCAAAATTGGACGAAAATTGTGGATTCTACAGCCTTAAAAGGTCATATCGGATGAAAGATATATATGGTCAAATAGAGCACCAAATGCTAAAGTTTGTAAAGATCGAAACAAAATTGTGGCTTCTACAGCCTTAAAAGGCCAAATCGGATGAAAGATATATATGGGAGTTATATCTAAATCTGAACCGATTTTTATGAAATTTTGCACATACATTGAGAGTTCACAAAAACGACTCCACGGCAAATTTGGTGAAGATCGGACCAAAATTGTGGCCTCTACAGCCTTAATAGTTCAAATCGGATAAAAGATATATATGGGAGCTATATCTTAATCTGAACCGATTTTGAAGAAATGTTCCACCTATGGTAAGATCAGTAACAAAACAGTCCTGGCCAAATTTTGTGCAGATCGGTTGAAAATTGTAGCTACTACGGCCATTTAAGTACAAATCGGGCGATACATATATATGGGAGCTATATCTAAATCAGAACCGATTTTCATGAAATTTTTCACACATATTAGGACGTTAAATAAAACACCTCGCGCAAAATATTTTAAAGATTAGACAAAAACTGTGGCTTCTACAGCCTTAAAAATCCATATCGGATGAAAGATGTATATGGGAGTTATATCTAAATCGGAACCGATTTTTATGAAATTTTGCACAAATATGTGGACCTCAAATAAAATACCCAATGCCAAATTTTGTAACGATCGGGCAAAGATTATGGCTTCTACAGCCTTAAAAATCCATATCGAATGAAATGTATATATGGGAGCTATATCTAAATCTGAACCGATATGACAATTCCTCATTTGACAGCGAAATTTTTTCTATCACTTAAAAGTACCGGTTCCAGTAATGGCAGACGACTGTTACCAAGTTTATATATATTGCCTTAACTCGGACTGCGTCGATCCGCAAGGTTCGGGGTTAACCATGTTTATTGACGGCAGTCCTTTGGCCTTCACTGCCAAATCGTCTGCTCTCCCAATATCCCTTACTCTGGTATGACCCAAACGATGCGGATTGTGCCATTCTAAGAGAGGGCGTTAATCTCCTTCTTACATTGCAAGACTGTTCGTAACCTTACCGTCCTGGCGCCGAATTAGCGCATATGTGAACGAATAAAATCGTTTGAAATCTCGCTTTTGTGAATTATGTATTTCTTTATTGAAAGAGAATTTTTGATATTTAAGAACGCAATTAAAATGTATATAGAATTGGTATAACATTCATTAAATAAGAGATGAAATTTCGTTCCTTACAAAAGCGCTCTGGATCACGTATGCGGCAATTCGGCCTCTAGTTATTATTGCTCTTACGACCATTTTATTACCCGTAAAGGTGTTTACACTCGAATCCCGCGTTAGCACCACACCACCTATCGCATTCCGTGATCGCCCGGATGTCTGCCAGCACAATCGAATTATGGTCAGGCAGTCAAAAACAGATCTCAGTTCCAGGGTTCTCAATGTAGACCCCCAGGCCCACTCTGTGCTCTAGCTTTGATCCATCTGTGTAGCATTATCTCCCAGATGACAATACTAGGGTTCCGTCAATCCAAGACTGTGCCTCTGGCAGCAGTGTCTTGCACTCGACCTGTAGTGCCATCTCAGGTATCCGATCGGAATCCTCTTCTAATCCATTCAGATTTCCTACCATCGCCTCGATTATACCGCGATAGTATGACCTGCTCCTATCCTCTATCCATCCTCCCATCGCCTTAAGTCACTGCCTCACACTTAATCTGTATGTCAATGGGTCGGATATCTAGATAAGTCTCCAGTCCACTAGTGGGTGTGGTTCTCATCGCTCCGCCTATGCCAACACAACATGTTCTCTGAACCTGTTGTAGTATCCTAATCTTTCACTTTTCTCCTTAACAGTGGTTAGGTGGTCAACTACTGGGGCGTAAGTATGTAATGGTCTCATACCGCTCCTAGAGATCCAGTGGTCTCCGATTCAAGACCATTTTCGCACTTACGGCCCGTCTACAGCCTTCTCGGTACGCTCCTGAATGTAACACTCCCATTTAAGTTTCCACTTGACCTTGTCAGATATCGAAATCGGTGTATTGAGGAAACGTGGTGGGTCAAATTGGCCCACCTTAGTTTTTCTCGTGAACAGGCAGAATTTAGTCTTCTCTGGGTTAACATTGAGACCCTTACGTCTGACCCAGTCGTTTGGCATCAAGTCCCTTTTCCACCCTTTCGAACCAGCTGCATAGCTGGTTCGGATCCTTAGCCCTTAGAAGTAGGCATCCATAGAAGTGCCGCTAAAATGACCACCTGCAGCGAGTCCTGAGCCACTTTCGCACTTATATTTTTGTCATGGGACACACAATAAATCCATCTGTTCCTTATCACAACCTGTACTGATTTAAGGATTGGATCGGTGTGTCGGTCAGCACATTGTTGAAAGCCCCCTCGATGTCAATGCATACCGCCAATATTTACGTCTTGGCATCGAACGATTCTTCTATTTTATGCACCACCTCGTGCAGGGCAATCTCCATCGACCTTCCCTTGACATAGGCATGCTGTTTGTATTTAAGCAGTTCCCCGGATGTCCTATTCATCTTCATGGTGTCCACAATACGTTCCATGGTTTTGAGTAGAAAGGATGTACGGCTTAGGGGTCTGTAGGCCTTGGGTGTTGCATAACTTGCCTTGCCGGGCTTGGGTATAAACACCACCCTTACCTCCTGCCAAGCTTTCGGAACATATGCACGTCCTAGGCACGATGTGAAAATTTTGGCCAGACGAGGCGCCAGATAGTCTGCCTCTTTCTGTAGTAACGCCGGAAATATCCCATCAGGTACGGGTGACTTAAATGGTTTGAAGCTCCTCAAGGATTCCTTCACCATAAATTCCGTTATTATAAACCTTCGATCAACGTCATTATTCCAAGATTCCGGTGTCTCCGTGAGTCCCGTCGTATCGTGGGGAAAATGGGTTTTCATCAAAAGCCTCAACACGTCCTCCGTTGTCTCTGTTCTCACTCCCATGTCGTCTACAAACGTTTCAGTTGGGATATGAGTTTTTGAGAGAAACTTTATCATATTGGCGGCGTCATTAACGCTATCGACCTGTTCTCAGGAAAGCTTCCAGGAGGCACGTTTTGCCGCTCTGATAAACTTATTGCATTCCTTAAGCCGTGTGGCTTAGTGACACATTTTTTCCAAATTTTGCTTTGTGTTATCGTGTTGGCAAATCGTTTCGATTTGGGCGAAATAACGCTACCCTATAATTCTAATCGTTTATTTCAGTGGACTGAGACCTGAGTCTCGCATCCGTCCTCGAGTGAGTTTTTGTTTGAAATTAATTCCGTTGAGTAAATACCAATTGAATTATGGCTTACGACCGTATTTTGTCGAAAAGTTACCGATTTCGGAGAAGAAAAAATCCATCAGCTGATCATATTTTGCCCTCTCAAAAGTAAACAAAGTATATGGTGCTTGTTTAAAATGATATTAGTAGTAGCAAAATAAATAAAAACACGTTTTAAACAATATCCCATTGTTTTTTTTAACTACATGTTAATGATGTTACACAATAACATGTTGTTTTATGTAAAAGAGAACTAAATAACATGTTGTTACGTTGCATCTTGGCTGTTGCTTCTTCAACGTTAGTGTGTTTTTTGAACCCACCACCATGTGATGGGGGTATACTAATCTAGTCATTCCGTTTGTAGTACCTCAAAATATTCGCCTAAGACGCCATCTTCTTCTTCTAATAAAGGGTGATTTTTTTGAGGTTAGGATTTTCATGCATTAGTATTTGACAGATCACGTGGGATTTCAGACATGGTGTCAAAGAGAAAGATGCTCAGTATGCTTTGACATTTCATCATGAATAGACTTACTAACGAGCAACGCTTGCAAATCATTGAATTTTATTACCAAAATCAGTGTTCGGTTCGAAATGTGTTCAAATTTTGACAAATTTTGTTCAGCGATGAGGCTCATTTCTGGTTGAATGGCTACGTAAATAAGCAAAATTGCCGCATTTGGAGTGAAGAGCAACCAGAAGCCGTTCAAGAACTGCCCATGCATCCCGAAAAATGCACTGTTTGGTGTGGTTTGTACGCTGGTGGAATCATTGGACCGTATTTTTTCAAAGATGCTGTTGGACGCAACGTTACGGTGAATGAACACATTTCGAACCGAACACTGATTTTGGTAATAAAATTCAATTATTTGCAAGCGTTGCTCGTTAGTAAGTCTATTCATGATGAAATGTAATGAAATTTATATAAAAATCAATTTGTGTTTGTTTGTTTATAGACTCAGAAACGGCTGAACCGATTTTCTTGAAATTTTCACAGATGGTGCATAATGACCCCGTGGTGAAAATAGGGTACTACATTTTTTGATATCTGAAGGGGGGCGGACCCTCCCCCTTACCGTAATTTTCAGAAACGCCAGATCTCGGAGATGGGTGGTGCGATTTAAGCGAAATTTTGTGTGCTCTCATATAGTACTAACAAGTAAAAGCGTGCTAAGTTCGGCCGGGCCGAATCTTATATACCCTCCACCATGGATCGCATTTGTCGAGTTCTTTTCCCGGCATCTCTTCTTAGGCAAAAAAATGATATGAGAAAAGATTTGCTCTGCTATTAGAGCGATATCAAGATATGGTCCGGTTTGGACCATAATTAAATTATATGTTGGAGACCTGTGTGAAATGTCAGCCAATTCGAATAAGAATTATGCCATTTGGGGGCTCAAAAAGTAAAATAGAGAGATCGATCGAGATGTTCATGAGAGAATCCGTCATACAAAATTTCAGGCAAATCGGATAATAATTGCGACCTCTGGATGCTCAAGAAGTCAAGATCCCAGATCGATTTATATGGCAGCTATATCAGGTTATGTACCGATTTGAACCATACTTGGAACAGTTGTTGGATATAATAACGAAACACGTCGTGCAAAATTTCATTCCAATCGGATAAGAATTGCACACTCTAGAGCCTCAAGAAGTCAAGACCCAAGATCGGTTTATATGACAGCTATATCAGGTTATGAACCGATTTGAACCATATTTGACACAGTTGTTGGATATCATAACAAAATACTACGTGCCAAAATTCATTCAAATTGGATAAGAATTGCGCCCTCTAGAGGCTCAAGAAGTCAAGACCCAAGATCGGTTTATATGACAGCTATATAAGGTGATGGACCGATTTGAACCATACTTGGCACAGTTGTTGGATATCATAACAAAACACGTCGTGCAAAATTTCATTCCAATCGGATAAGAATTGCGCACTCTAGAGGCTCAAGAAGTCAAGACCCAAGATCGGTTTATATGGCAGCTATATCAGGTTATGGACTGACTTGAACCATACTTGGCACAGTTGTTGGATATCATAACAAAACACGTCGTGCAAAATTTCATTCCAATCGGATAAGAATTGCGCACTCTAGAGGCTCAAGAAGTCAAGACCCAAGATCGGTTTATATGGCAGCTATATCAAAACATGGACCGATATGGCCCATTTACAATACCAACCGACCTACACTAATAAGAAGTATTTGTGCAAAATTTCAAGCGGCTAGCTTTACTCCTTCGGAAGTTAGCGTGCTTTCGACAGACAGACGGACGGACGGACGGACGGACGGACGGACATGGCTAGATCGACATAAAATGTCACGACGATCAAGAATATATATACTTTATGGGGTCTCAGACGAATATTTCGAGTAGTTACAAACAGAATGACGAAATTAGTATACCCCCCATCTTATGGTGGAGGGTATAAAAATAAAAATTTGGTATCCAAATTTCGGAACGGGAACCTAGGGGGGCCGCCCCACCCTAAAACCTACCAAACATATATTTAGACCAATCACGACAATATGGGACTCAAATGAAAGGTATTTAGGATAAGAAAACGTATCTGATATCCATTTGTCGAACTAAGTGCTAGGAGGACCACCCAAACCCCCAAAAACCCCTAAATCGGACATATTTACCGACCATGGCAATATGGGACTCAAATGAAAAGTATTTGCGAGTAGAATACGAATGTGATATCCAAATGTGGAACGACGTTTCTGGGGGTCCACCCCTTCCCTAAAACACCCCCCAAACAGGACTTATTACTGACCATGGGAATATGGGGCTTAACTAAAAGGTATTTGAGTGTAGCTTTCGAATCTGTTATCCAAATATGGGACCAAGTGTTTGGGGGACCGCCTCTCCCCAAAAACAACCCCCAAAAGGGGACAAATTTACGACCATAGCCATATGGGGCTCAAATGAAAGGTCTTTGGGAGTAAAGCACGAATCTGATATCAATATCTGGGTAAAGTGTTTATGTGGCAACCCCACACCCACAACACCACCCAAATAGGAAGTATTTTCGGACTTTCGCAATATGAGGCTCAAATAAGAGGGTTTTTAGAGTGGAACACGAATCCGATATCTATTTTCAAGGCCAACCCACTGAGTGGCCGCCCATCCCCAAAAACAACACCCAAGCCGGTCACGTTTGCCAACTATGGAAATATGGGGCTCAAATTAAAGGTATTTGGGAGTAGACCACGTATCTGATATCAACATTTGGGGCCAACTGCCTAGGGGACGTCCCACCACTATAACGACGAATTTTCTCACCAAGACAATTTGGATCGTAAAGAGAGTGGAACTAAATATTCATAGTTTTTAGGGCCAATACGCCAAACCGAACATATTTGCTGACTTTTGCAATAAGGAGTTTAAATGAGTTTTGAAAAAGAATTTGATATCCAATTTTGAGGCCAATGGCAATATGGGGTTCAAATAAATGATAAATAGATATATGAGAATAGAGCACGTTGCTGATATATTTTCCGGGCTTGGTGTTTGGGGGACCACCCAATCCCCAAAACACCCCTAAATCGGCCATATTTACCGACCATGTTAATGTGGAGATTAAATGAAAGGTATTGGGGGGTAGAGCAAGAATTGATACACACCCTTTCCCAAAATACCCCACAAACAGCAATTTTTTAGTGACCATCACAAAATGGGGCTCAAATTTAGGACCATGTATTTAGGGAATGACCGCTTCCCCAAAACACCCCGCAAAGGGTGAACAATTTTCGACCATGCCAATATGTGGTATTTAAAATTAGAAAACGAATTTGATAACATATTTTGGGCCATGTGTTTGGGGGACGCCTCATCCTGTAAACTCCCCTAAACCAATGGTAATATGGGGTTTAAATAAATGGTTTTTGAAAGGAGAGCACGATGCTGATATTTTTTCAGAGCCAAGTGCCTGGGGGACCACCTCACCCCCGAAAACACCCCTAAATCAGATATCATGAAAGTAGCGGGCTGAAATTAAGTATTTTAAGAATGGAGTACACCTTAAATCCAAACTTAAATTCGTAGACCAATAAAGATCATATGGGATTCATACAAAGGCACTTATATTGTTAAACAATTAGTCAAGAGATATACTACAATATTATCGAAGCGTGGTATTTCACTAAAAGCTCTTTAATTGCCGAAAATAAATATTCCAAGGAAACTTTTGTTCCATATAAAGTAAAAGAAGGCTCAGCGGAGCGGGCCCGGGTCAGCTAGTAAAGTATATATATTATTGATCGTTTCGACGTTCTGAGTCGATCTAGCCATTTCCGTCCGTCTGTCGAAATCACGATAGAGGTCGAACGCGTAAAACTAGTCTCTTAAAAATTGCACAGATACTTAGCATTGATGTTGGGATTGCAAATGGCCCATATCGGTTCAGATTTAGATGGATAGCTCCCATATAAACCGATCTCCCGGTTTAACTTCTTGAGCCCTCTCAAGCGGTAGTTTTTGTTCGATTCGGCTGAAATTTTCCATATGATGTTCGGCTAAGACTTCTAACAACTATGCTAAGTACGGTCCGAAACAGTCGATAGTTTAATATAGCTCTCATATTAACAGATCTCCCGATTTGATATCTTTAGCCCCTGAAGGTCGCAATTTTTGTCCGATTTAGATAAAATGTTGCACATTGTGTTCTGGTTATGACTTTGAACAAGTACAATCCAAATCGGTCTATAAACTAATATCGCTCCCATATAAACCGATCTCCCGATTGGACTTCTCTGGAACCCGCAATTTTTGTCCGATTTGGCTGAAATTTTGCACATTGTGTTCTGTTATGACTTCCAACAACTGTACTAAGTATGGTTCAAATCGTTCATTAACCTGATATACCTACCATATAAACCGCTCTCCCGATTTGATATCTTTAACCCCTGAGAGCCACAATTTTTGTCAGATTTAGCTAAAATTTTGCACATTATGTTCTGTTATGACTTCTCATATAAACCGGTCTCTCGATCATCCTTATTCGGTTCCAAGAAACTTTAATTTTTGCTCAACCCTTAAGTTTGAAGATTGTCTGAGTTTTTGAGCGTCGCGATTAAAAAAATTTAAATTTGACGACTGAAATGGCGTCGTATGTGAAACAGTGTTTTAAGGCGGCAAAGTTAGAAATTATTTTAATTTTAAGCGTTGCTTTAGTGGGATTTGTTTGCAGAGTTGAGTCTTGCAACGCGACTCTTAAAAACAAAGCACAATGCTCTCATTCTGTTTGGCCTTTAAAGTGTAAAGAGATTTCGACTGCTACGCTATTGAACCCGCTTCAACATTTTCATTTACTGCCTATGTTGTCCCAATCGATAAACATATCCCAAAATTTTATACTATTTTCATGGTAGGTACATCCATCTCCGAGATTAGGCGTTTTTTGAAAATTGGCGTAAGGTACAAAATGTATTGGTTGCACAAAAAGTAATTGCGGATTTTTTAAAAGAAAGTAAATGTATTTTTTATAAAACTTAGAATGAACTTTAATCAAATATATAATTGCCATTTTGTTCGATAATCTTTTGCCACCTTCCTGGCAAATTTAGTATTCCACGTTCATAGAACTTCTGGCCTTTATCTGCAAAAAACTGAACCAAGTGCGATTTTATAGCCTCATCATTGCCGAAAGTTTTACCATTTAAAGAGTTCTGCAAAGATCGAAGTAAATGGTAGTCTGATGGTGCAAGGTCAGGGCTATATGGTGGATGCATCAAAAGTTCCCAGCCAAGCTCACTCAGTTTTTGGCGAGTGACCAAAGATGTGTGCGGTCTAGCGTTGTCCTGGTGGAATATGACACCTTTACGATTGACCAATTCTGGTCGCTTCTCCTTGATGGCTGTATTCAATTTGTCCAATTGTTGACAGTAAACATCCGAATTAATCGTTTGGTTCCTTGGAAGCAGCTCAAAATATACCACACCCTTCCAATCCCACCAAACAGACAGCACAACCTTCTTTTGGTGGATATCAGCCTTTGAAGTGGTTTGAGCTGGTTCACCATGCTTGGACCATGATCGTTTTCGACTAACGTTGTTGTAAACAATCCATTTTTCATCTCCAGTTATGATTCGTTTTAAAAACGGATCGAATTCATTGCGTTTAAGGTGCATATAGGTGCACAAGCGTTAATTCGGTTTGTTAAATGAATTTCTTTCAATACATGTGGTACCCATATTAAAATTGACGCCAAACAAACAAATGTAAACAAAATTTCGAGCACTTTTTTTCAAAGCAAGCTAAAAGTAACAGCTGATAACTGACAGAAGAAAAAATGCAATTACAGAGTCACAAGCCGTTGAAAAAATTTGTCAACGCCGACTATATTACTACTATATTACCGACAATTACTTTTTGGGCAACCCAATAGTACCATATTTCCAATAGGGGCAAAATTCTACCAATTTCGAAAATTGCACGAAAACCGTTTACCCGTTTTTGAGTATATAAGGAACAGGCATACAAACAACAAAAGCAACACTTTAATTTTCATACAATAGATTGTTTGTTTTTGTGAATGTTTGTTTAAGAACAACTTCCATTTTCAGAACGACTTCCATTTTCAAATTACAATCAACACATGTTGTGTTCGTGATATAAATAAGCATTTCATAGAAAATTTAGATTAGTTACAAAGTTGAACATACAAATATTTTGCTAACACACACCGTGTGTCGTACTAATTGCATTTTAATCTAATTAGTCAGTGGAATACAGCAACATGTTGCGTGACGTAAGAAAGCTTTCGTGAGAGAGTATCGTTTCTTGGAAATAAAAAAAAACAAGTAAAAGCGTGCTAAGTTCGGCCGGGCCGAATCTTATATACCCTCCACCATGGATCGCATTTGTCGAGTTCTTTTCCCGGCATCTCATCTTAGGCAAAAAAGGATAAAAGAAAAGATTTGCTCTGCGTTTAGAGCGATATCACGATATGGTCCGGTACGGACCACAATTCAATTATATGTTGGAGACCTGTGAAAAATGTCAGCCAATTCGAATAAGAATTTGGGGGCTCAAGAAGCAAAATAGAGAGATCGATTTATATGGAAGCTGTATCAGGCTATAGACCGATTCAGATCATAATAAACACGTATATTGATGGTCATGAGGGGATCCGTCGTACAAAATTTCGGGCAAATCTGTTTAATGGCAGCTATACTAGGTTATGAACCGATTTGAAACTTATTTGGCACAGTTGTTGAAAGTCATAATAAAAAACTTCATCCAAAATTTCATTCCAATCGGATAAGAATTGCGCCCTCTAGAGGCTCAAGAAGTCAAGACCCAAGATCGGTTTATATGACAGCTATATCAGGTTATGGAACGATTTCAACCATACTTGGCACAGTTGTTGAGAGTCATAGCGAAACACGTCGTGCAAAATTTCATTCCAATCGGATAAGAATTGCGCACTCTAGAGGCTCAAGAAATCAAGACCCAACATCGGTTTATATGGCAGCTATATCAAAACATTGACCGATATGTCTTATTTACAATCCCAACTGACCTACACAATAAAAAGTATTTGTGCAAAATTTCAAGTGGTTAGCTTAAATCCTTCGGAAGATAGCGTGCTTTCGACAGACAGACGGACGGACGGACATGGCTAGATCGACATAAAATGTCACGACGATCAAGAATATATATACTTTATGGGGTCTCAGACGAATATTTCGAGTAGTTACAAACAGAATGACGAAATTAGTATACCCCCATCCAATGGTGGAGGGTATAAAAACATGTCTGATTTAATTCCATTCCATTTATATTGAAAATAATGAAAATTGGCTTTACAATGGTACTGAATCCCCTATAGCCCGATACAGATCCCATATAAATCGTTCTCCCTATTTTACTTCGTGAGCCCCAATGGGCGCAATTCTTATACGAATTGGCTGAAATTTTACACAGGTCTCCAACATATAATTTAATTGTGGTCCGAACCGGACCATATCTTGATATCGTTTTAATAGCAGAGCAACTCTTTTCTTATATCCTTTTTTGCCTAAGAAGAGATGCCGGGAAAAGAACAAGACAAATGCGATCCATGGTGGAGGGTATATAAGATTCGGCCAGGCCAAACTTAGCACGCTTTTACTTGTTTTATATTGCATAATTGAAAATAAGCAACATTATTGACAAGGTGGTCACTTGGGGATGACGGAAATCAAGTGAAGGTTCTGATTGGTTTTTACATGGCAAAGTCCAAGTTTGTTTTGGTCTTCTTTTATCTCAAATGTGGACACAAACCTTCCCGCGGTGTCGCCTGGGTAGCTATCATTAACATCCGTTAAAGTAGCGAGCTAAAATTTGCCACGAGAACACCCGTAAAACGAAAAGGATTGAAAACGGATCCCCCTATGTTGGCAACCCCGTAATTGTTTTAAGGACCATGACGTGGCGGATGTATGGGGGACATACAGGGCAAAGAGTACCTCCATGCACGAAGTGCAGTGGTTGGGGATAGGCTTCACAACAACACCGACTGGCGACGCCCTATATTATAGCTGCCATGAAAAGTGGCATGATGTATGTCTATACAAACAAACTCGCTTCAATTGATGCATTGGAAGGAAGACAAGATTGAAGAATTTATTCGTGAGATACCGGCCGAAATGTTGGAAAGAGTATGCCAAATTTGGACTAAGCGGGTGGACCATTTGAGACGCAGTCACGGTCAACATTTGCATGAAATAATCTTCAGACAAGCGGGCATAGATATTCAAATTAGAAAGTGATTCGGTATAGCTCGGTTTGCTTAATAATGGGACTAAATCTCTTCCCTGGACCACAGCAGTGTCGTAGGGTATACAGATATTAAAAATTTGAACCCGTTTTTTGAATAAGCTCATTTTTCAAACGGTTTGAGAGTCCGTACTCAGAAACGAAGGTCAAAGATAGATATTTTGCGGTGCTACAAACGAAAGGGCAAGATTTGTATATCCCAATTCTACGGGGTGGGTATAAAACCACAGCATTTTTAAGTGCTCGGATCTACTCCGGAGTCGAGCAATTTCAATGTCCACAATTTCTCCTGGCTTTCCCATTCGAACCAGACGACTCCGGAGGGCCAATACTCAACTAGTGACCAAACCGACACACTTTTCGTGCGTTCAAGGGCACCAAAATAGCACTTTTGACTTTTTCCTTTTTCCTCTTGGTAATTCCGATCACTGCATCGTTTCAGCAACTTTTTCCTATCCTGTTCTTCGTACCGCTTTCTCCTCGGTCCCGAAGCGTTCAATTTTTATATACGAAAAAGCTCGTTAGGCAGAGTTCAATGATTTTTTTCAGCATTTCAATTGGACACTTTGTTGTTTAACGAGAATGTAAATGATGCAGTTGAAATGAAAGTAAGATTAACTTTATATGGTATGAAGTCATTAATTCCAACTACAACGATATCGGTTAAAACTAATGACAAAAGTTGGTTTAGCCAGGTATGCAAAGATGCTGTCAGATCGAAAGGAATTGGAGTTTAGACAAAAACCTCAATGCTGAACGGCTGCGCAAATACGCAAGAACTTCGTGTGCCAAAGGACTTAGACGCAGAAAGTTTCTACACGAACAACTTCAACGTGTCAAAGTTATTGCATTTGTAAAGGAAAGCAAGAGCTTTTGGTCATTTTTTAAAAGAGTAAATGGCAATTCGTCGGCTATCCCAACTCCTTTTAAAGACGGCCAATTATACACTGACCGGGTTGATACGGCTAACTTGCTAGCTGAGATTCTTCACTGCCGGTTATTTCCCAACCACTCCCTGCAATCGGGATGGTATCGAGTTCGATGCCTCAGATATATTTTCGATCGCGAGGAGTCGAAAGGGTCCTTGCGAATCTTGAAGTAAAGTCGTTCAGTCGATACCGAAGAAGGGTCAGGCGAACAACCCTGCGAATTACCGATCAATAGCGATTTGCTTCGCGCTTTCCAAAACTATGGAAAGCATGATTAACCAACATCCTGTTAAGTATCTTGAGTCCAACGACCTTCTCAGCGATAGAAAGTAAGGTTTCCGCAAAAATCGCTCCACAGGTTACCTGATAGCATTTTCATCGGAACGTTGGAGTCGCTCTATCCACCACTTCGGTGGAAGCAAGGTTGTGGCACTGGATATCTCCAAGGCATTTGATAGGGTCTGGCACGGCATACTTATATCAAAGCTTGTTGTAGATGGGTTCTCATTCGATGAATACAAATTGACCGCAGGTGTACCACAAGACCCTGTCCTATCTACGTCTCTTTTTCTCATTTTCACTGACAATCTACAGAGCCAGAGTTCGAGTCCAATCTACTCATTTGCGGATGGCAGCAGCCTTTGCCATTCATACTCATTCGACCATAGACCAAGGAAACTGAAGACAGAAGGCGTATTATGGATGTGTCACTCTGCCACGATTTGCTGGCCATTTCCAAATGGGATGGAATGAACCGAGTAGATTTTAACGCTCTCAAAACGCAGTATTGTTTGTTACCACACAAACGCAATCGTCAATATCTATCGATGGCATAGATGTTGAACAGTCAGATTCTTTTGGTGTTCTGGACATGAAGTTACTATGTGATGTCCGTTGGTCAAACCATGTATTTGAAGTGTCGAAAGAAGCATCCATGTGCTTATGCCTTTGGCTTGTTTTCATTGCAAAAATCCCATGAATAAGAAAAAATCTTAAATTTTGGGCTAAATTTTTCAATATCTATAAAACCTTCTTCTGGCCGTAGATGGCATATAATTCACATGTGTGGGCTGGAGCCTTTAATTTATCCTTGGAAATTCTGGACCGCGTACAGAGAAGAGTGCTGGTGTTGATTGGCTACGGTGGGTTGTATGACGCTATTCTATAGACTCTAACATAATGTGTGCTCCACAGATATTAGACTTCATATTGCTGATGTAAAGATTTTTGCCAGAAGTACTAAACTTTCTAGGAAATCACACCCGTTTGTTATTGATTGGCCATCTGACAGGACTATAGAGAGAATTCTTTTCTTATCCGAACTTATGGTATGTGGAATCGGATTCCTGCCAATGTCTTTTCACCTGATTATGACATCAAGAAATTTAAAACCAATGTCAACAAACACTACTCCCTCTTTCTCCTCTCCAATCCTTAACTCTCCACTTGCCAACGCAATGCACTGCATTCATAGGGGACATCCCTTGCGTTTTGGTAGAAAAAATCAGACTTTTCCCAATGAGTGTAGCATATAGTCGCCTCGTTAGCCAAGTTCGTAGAGTGCTCGAATTACGTGTTAGGGGGTCATGGGTTCGATTCCACTAGAGGCCTTTTCTGTCGCTACTGTGGTATTACAATGGAATAAAATTAATTACGTTAGTCGGTTTAAATAACAGGGAGTCACGCTTACGTAACCTAACATCGTTATATGATTTCCATTAATTTGGCACATTCTATTTAAATTTGTCTCCTTATAATCCAATCATAAGTAGAGTAGCAGACATTTTCAGCAAACAACAGATTTTTTCAGTATTCGGCCTTCTATTCTAAAATTTTACACGTTTTGCTAGAAGAGCATAACTACTATGAACAGTCAACAGACCACATTTGCTACTATCAGCAGACGTTTTTCTATAAATTTGCATGAGATTTTTATTATCATCACCCTGGTGTGCATGCCTCCTTCTTGTTTAATAATGAAATTTTGATGGAAAAATTTGCTTATCGAATAATATATACCGATATATATAACGGGCTCTCCGATTAACACTCACACTTAAGTGGTAAAAAAAAAATAATGCATTAATATACGCTCCATCCTATATTTTTCCAATGCTTTGTATAGATTGATTGTTGTTGTTGTTCATTACATAAAAATCAATTTGATTTTGGAGAATGGTAACTAATACCGTGGTTTTCATCCCAAAACTCTTCAATACGAAAGTCGGTATTTTCTCACAAACATTCCCGTGGGGGACATTTTTGATCAAATCGTTATTTTTATGTCATTCTCAACCAATAAAATTTACCAAATGTCATCTTAGGATATCAATCTGCAGAATATTGTCGTTTTTGTGAAATACTTTTTTTCTTATTTCCTTGCCGAAGTGGATTATTTTCACCCTGCAAGAGTAAGGGAAAACATTAGAATTTCATTTGTTCTACGTTGTGGTTATTCATATCCATTATAATTTTGCCGTTATGCCGCAACGTACATATGTAGGTCTTAGCAAAATTTATGAAGAATTTTGTTGAGAGCAAATGTCAAACCACAGGGTTTAAATAACATTCTTCTATATCCCGCCGAGTACGGGATATACGTGTTTCCCCTCAATTTCTGACAAATTTAACGCATTCCATGCAGCATCTACCGCATATGAACCGCATGCTTGACAAATTTCGACACTTTCACTGTCACAGTCAGCACCACAAAAAATTGAAAAGAATTTGTCATATGCACAGTTGGAATATTTGGCGAAGAAACAACATTTGAATGTAACCCCAAAGATATCATAGTCTTGCACAAAAAGATAACTGTAAGTTTTTATAAACCCACCCCAAAGATCATATTCGTACAATTGTATGAATGGGATTATCCATTACCCAGCCTTCGCCTTGATAAGACAATTGAAATGATTGCAAAGCGGTCGTCCTCCATGGCACATACATATAAGCTAGGAATATTCTTGTCTTTCACAAAAGTACATTTAGAACACACGGAAATAATCAGCATTATTTTTTTAAAGGGTCGTTTGCCATTGACGAAAATAATGCTCGATTAATACAGACATTGTATGCCCTTTCTCCAAATTCACTCTTTAATTTAATTTTAGTTTTGTTTTATTTATATGTATATAAACGGCCGTATTCACAAAACTTAATGAAGCAAAAAAGCTTTATTTGATAGTTCCTATAAAGAAAATCTGTCAAATAAAACTATTTGAAATCTACATTAACTTTTGTGATTTCCAGTGTAAATATTTGGTTTTGCTGTTTAAACATTACCATTGTAAAGTAAAAACATTTCGTGAGTTTTCAAATATCTTCTAGCTCGAAATCATATTCAATGCTTTCTATTCAAAGAATAACTTAGCAAAGAATTTATAAAAGTTGAGCAAGTGTGTGTTATTATTCACATCACTTTGACTAGATTGGTGGATCATGATTTCTGATACGCCATGTATATTCGTCAACACCTTTGTATAATTGATTAAGGTGCCCTACATACACAAAGACTATAGAGCACGCTTTTGTTTTGAAACAGAGCTCATTTAGTCCTCTAACTCTCCTTATCGCAGTAAGAGATAAGAAAGCCTCACTTTCCACTATTCCGATGCAAACTAATCATCAATGCTAAGAACAATAAACACATCAACATTGTCAAACTATTTTGGTTGTGCACTTGAACATATTTTTAATGTCACTGCAAGTGCTTTTTGTGCTTAAGCCGCATTGACCTACAACACAGCGACAGACCGTTCATTTGGTTTTCACATTGATCTTTAAAACCTTTTCGTGATTTTTCCAACATCGGTTTATGTAGCAGCTATATCAGGATTTCGATTTGCTCCATACTTAGCACAGTTATTGTAAGTCATAACAAAACACCTCATGCCAAATCGGATGAGAATTGCGCCCACCAGCAGCTCAAGAAGTCAAGATCCAAGATCGGTTTATATGGCAGCTATACCAGGTCCAGGATATGGATCGATTTGAATCATACTTAGCACAGTTGTTGAAAGAGATACCAAAACACCGCGAGCAAAATTACATCCAAATCGAATAAGAATTGTGCCCTCTTAAAGCAGAAGAAGTCAAGACTCAAGATCGGTTTATATGGCAGCTATGTCAGATTATGAACCGATTTGAACCGTACCTAGAACAGTTGTTGGAAGTGACACCAAAATACCAGGTGCAAAATTTCAGTCAATTCGGATGAGAATTGCGCTCAAGAAGTCAAGACCCAAGATCGGTGTATATGGCAGCTATATCAAAACATGGACCGAAGGCCTCGGCCGCGTTCATTGCTTTAGTAAGAACTTTAGCTGAAGTAATTTTCCGCTGATATCGCTGAGATTTGAATGCAGGCGTTCAGCGGACATAATAACCTCTGCGCTACAAATCAAATGCTCACTACTACAAATTTCCGAGCAAGGACAGTCGTACTGACCAATCTCATTTCCCTCACCAGTAGCCAAGACGCTTGAGGGATTACTCTTTCATGGATTTCGAAGACTGCACAGTACAACAACTGCTTTGCATGCTATCACTACACACATTTGCCGTGGCTTTAACCAGCCCAGGCGATGTGATAGGGTCCTCGAGGCACTAGACCTATCGAAAGCATTCGACGCCATCAGTCATGTAAAACTATTGGGGGACATGTCCAACACATCCCTCCGAGCCAGACCTGACCCCTTACCATTTGCTGACATCTGCGATAGATTAAACATCTACCTCAACGATCTTGCCGGTTATTTCGCAGCAAGAGATTTGAAGATATCTGCCACTAAATCTTCAGTCACATTTTTAACTACATATATGTGAGGTAAATAATTATTTGAATGTGAAAGTTGATGGAGTAACGATTCCGACCATCAAGTGTTTTAAAATACTTGCTGTCACATTTGACAGCTCTTACATATACTTCAGGCGGAGGCCACTGTAGCGCAGAGGTTACCATGTCCGCTTATGACGCTAAACGCCTGGGTTTGAATTCTGGCAAGAACATCAGAAAATATGTCAGTGGTGGTTATTCCCTCCTATAGCTGGAGACTTTGTGTGGTACTTTGCCATGTAAAAACTTCTCCTCAAAGAGGTGTCGCTCTGCGGCACGCCGTTCGGACTCGGCTATAAAAAGGAGGTTCCTTAAATTGAATCGGACAGCACTCATTGATTTGTGAGAAGTTTGTCCCAGTTCCTTAATGAAATGTTCATGTGCAGATTTGCATTAACACATTCTTCCCATATAACTACATGCTGTCCAAGCAATACCTTCTAAGCTGTTATCGCAGGGACTATCCAAATCATCATCTTGTGGATTCATATCCATCGTCCAGGGAGAGAACCTCTGGATCAAGCGGCATATCAGGCGGGTTAAGCAGAAATGGTAGCAGATGCGATGAATACCTAGTTGGCGAATATGGTCCTTGGAGAACGACCGGCTCCCATTGCATCTAAAGACTCAGACCAAGATCCCTCTGGACGCACCCCTTCTTTATCATAATATGGCCCTTCTGGGCCATATTTGGAATAGATGTGTCAATAGAGCTTTGGCTGAAATGCGAAAGGCATCACATAATGTGTATGCTTATGGTAGTTTCAGACTTTTGTGTCAAGTATACACAATGTACATTGTACATATAAGAAAATCTTTAATTACTGTGCTAAACTCGAAAGAGCATTAAAAACATATATTTTTTATAAAGGGTGATTTTTTTAAGAGCTATAAGAAGGTTTAAAAAAAAGTACACTAAAATTTTAACTTTATTTGAATTTATAGCACGGTCCATATAGTTTAATGTTTGAAGATTATTTCATGCAAATGTTGACCGTGACTGCGCCTCAAATGGTCCATCCGCTTAGTTCAATTTTGGCATACTCTTTTCAATATTTCGGCCGGCATCTCATTAATAAGTGCTTAAATGTTGTCTTCCAATGCGTCAATTTAAGCGGGCTTGTCTGTTTAGACATGAGCTTTAACATAGCAAAATAGTAAGCGTTAAATCGCACGATCTAGGCGGCCAATTGACCGGTCTCTCAATAAGTCCATTGTTACGCGTGCTGTGTGGCATGTAGCACCGTCTCTTTGAAACTTCATGTCGAGCAAGTGAATCTCTTGCATTTTTGGCAAAAAAAGTAGGATATCATCTCGCGGTAGCGCTCACCATTCACAGTTACGTTACGATTCGCATCATCTTTGAAGAAGTACCATCCAATGATGACGCCAGCCCATAAACCGTAACAAACTGTGACTTTTTCTGGATGTATTGGTAGCTCTGGCTCTGGTTGATCTTCTCTTTAAAATCGACAATTCTGCTTATTTACGTACCCATTGAGCCAAAAATGAGCTTCGTCGATGAATAGAAGAATCGCGCGAAGAACTTCCTTAACAGAGCACTCATTTTGATAATAAAATTCAATGTGCAAGCATTGTTCATTTGTAAGACGATTCATGGTTAAATTATAGACCAAACTGAACATGCTTGACAGTAAAAGAAAACTCAAAACGTGCTTGAGCTGTTTAAACCAGTGTTTCCAAAAAGATAATAACTTAAAAATCACCTTTTATAATTGGGTCTATTAGAAATAACATATTCGTTTTAACAACAATTTATGTTGGTCTTTGAAAGCGGACCCATAGGGAGTAATGGACCATTTTTAGCACTCTGCGAATTATTGAATTACGGCACATTAGGGGCGGCTATAAAAGTGCTTTATATCGAGTTTCCTATCATCTATTACGTCATTGGCAGCATGAAAAATTAAACTTACTACTCGATTAAACACAAAATCTATAACCGAGACAAGAGTCGACACTACAGAGACTTTATAATAGACGCTTGGCTTTATAAGCTTGAGGCATGGTATGAGCATTTCGATAACGATGTTATTTATTAATTGACCCTATTGTAAGTGGCATAATTTTTAAACCCCACAACAAGCTCTATGGCAAGAGCAATGTCTTCGTCATTTAGCTATTAATAACTTTGTAATTCTTGCGGGTTTCAATCGCCTTATGCCTATGCAGAACTCCCTGAGCAGTAGAAGCACTTGCATCGAGTTGTTTTTTTACAAAAGAACGTTCAAAATGAGTTGTTTCCGCTTCATTAACTATTTTTTTGTATCCCCTATTAAGAGATACAGTAGTGTATAAACAAAAGAAAAGTACACAACACAGGCCTTAACGCCTTTTCTCTACAATGAAGCAAGCGGTTTCCCCCAAATTCTTCTTGGACAAGCAGCAAAACTTACCAGTTTAATACGGACTATGTTGTTATATGCCATTTGCAGGATATTTTAGGCAGCAGTCGCACTGACTTTATTATGGTTCTTTAAAGTTGTTAAACAAGTCGCATAAATTATCTACTCAACACAACTTCTTGGGGCAATGTGAGTTCAAGGACGATGGCATCGAAGGAACGAAATTCGTTTATTAGCGTATTCGATAAGTAATTCAGCAGGATAGGTCATCCGAATCCGATAAGCTTCCGTAATAAGCTAAAAACCAACTGACCAAAATTCGGAAGACTACTCATAAGAAGAGGCCTGGACAAGATAACTTTGACAACATTGACGACAATGTCTACAGGATTACGACTGCACTCGAAGATAGTTATGCTCTTCGAGGAAGGAAATCAACCCAAGAAAAAACCCTGGATGGCCGGGGAGATTCGCAATATTGGGAAAGAGGTCCGCAGACTTTTTAATAGAGCACGTCGTAAGAAAGCGGAAGTATTTTGGGATGTGTATTACACGCGGCCCAAGGAATACAATAATATTATCAGAGCGACAAAACGTGCCTCCTGAAAGCTTTTCCGCGACCAGGTCGTGAGAGCAGAGGCAATGACGAAAACCCATTTCCCACAGAATGCAACGGAACTCACGGCGACACCTAAATCTTGGAATAATGAGGTTGACCGAAGGTTTATCATAACGAAATTTATGATCTAGGAAGCCTTAGGAGCTTCAACCATTTAGGTCACCCGGACCTAATGGAATATTTCCAGCGTTACTATTAAAGGACGCCGAATATGTGGCGCCTCATATGGTCACTATTTTCACAGCGTGCCTAGGATTTGCATACACTCCGAAAGCCTGAAAGGAGGCAAGGGTGGTATTTATACCCAAGTTCGCCAAGGCAAGTTATGCCACACCGAAAGCCTACAGACCTATATGCCTTTCGTCCTTTCAACTCAAAACGTTGGAACGTATTGCAGATACCATGATGAAGAGTAGGACATCCAGCCAACTGCCCAAATATAAACAGCATACCTTTGTAAAGGGAAGATCGGTGGAGAAGGTCATTCGATGCCAAGACATACACATTGCCGGTTTGCATTGACCTCGAGCGGGTTTTTAACAATGTGCGTTGATCATTGATCCAATCCTTTGATCAGTACCGGGTGGATCCGGATAAACTGCGGGTCCCATGACATAAATATAAGGGAGAAAGTTGCACAGGGCACGCCACAGGGGTTCATTTTATCGCCACTCCTTGGGTGTCCACCATTACTAACCGTTTATGGATGCTGACTGATGAGGGATTTGAACCCGTCTGCTATGCAGACGATTTTAGAATACTTCTTAAGGGTAAGTATCCGAACTACCAATACTGAAGGGCCGAAGGCCATATGGCATATGACTGGGCCAGACCGACGGGCTCAATGTTAACCCAAAGAAGACTGAAATATGCCTGTTCACGATTAAAACGAAGATGTGCCAATTTGACGCATCACGTCTCCTCATTAAACGATTTCGATATCTGATAAGTCCAAATACTTAGGAGAAATCTGGGATAGGAAACTTAAACTGAGAAGGCTGACAGATGTTGGACACTATGTGGACGGGCCTTAGGCTCGAAATGGGGCCTGAATCCGAGGCTAGTCCAATGGCTTTACAGGAGCATGACTAGCCCTATATTTATTTAAAAAAATTTGTTTTGGCATAGGCGGAGCGATGAGAACCACTTCCACTAGAGTACTGGAGATAATTCTAGATCTCTATTTCGCTGTTAAATAATACGTACGCTTTTGTGTGAGCTCCCGTCGAAGTTGTGAATTTGGTGGCCAAAGGAAAAATTAGGTCCAAAAAACTATTGCAAAAGACCGAGGACGACATGGTGCTGCTTTGATAGTGAAGGTGATAGTGGCAACGTCACGTAAACACACAAATTTTTTAAAAAAAAGCTATCTAATTTTTGCAATTTTTTTTTACATTTGGCACAAATTTATTGGAAATATCATATAAATGTTAACCGGTGTCCGAAATAGATAAATGTAAACATAACAAAACAACATAAACAGCTGATTGGTTCACAGTTGTCTTTTTGAGGTGCGGCCGCGTTTACACAGGGTACTTTCAACAGAGTACTTATACACAAAATAAGCATAATTCACAATAGTATTTTTGACCGTTAAATTTAAATTCTACTGTGGCTCAAAGTAAAATAAATTCACAAACTGGAAAAGAGAAAAGCTCATAATTTATCTCCAGAAGGAGAAGTGAAGAATAATACGAAACAATTCAAAATGAGTAACGAACAAAGAGTCTCGGATATTAGTGTGGCCAGCTTAAAGGCGATAATAAAGGAATGCAATGAAGAGATTTTGGGGCGATTATCAACATTGTCTGAAGAAGTTGAACAACTAAAGATGGCTAACGATGGGCTGGTACACGAGATGAACCTTCTTAAAGATGAAAACAATATGCTCAAGCGACGTCTAAATGATTTGGAAACAAATATAAAGGGAAAAAACTTGGTGTTTAGAGGCTTGTCGATCCAACAGACAAACGTTTTTGAGATACAAAAACTCTGTCAAGAAGTGCTGAGAACCCCAAATAACATACGCGCCAAATCAGCAAGAACATTATATCAAAGAAACGGAATAGCTGCGGTATTAGTTCAATTCGAGACAGAAAATGAGGTAGAGGATATTTTACATCGAACTAATTTTCTTAAAGGAACACAAATCTACATCGAACGAGATCTCAACGCAGAAAGAAGGCTGGATAAAATAGTTATGCTTCAACTACGGAGAAAACTTATGGATTTCAGCAAAAAATACAAAATAAAAGTCAGGGATGATAAGCTAAAAATTGAAAATAAATGGTTTAAGTGGAACTCTGAGAAAAAGTTGGTGTGCGGTATGACTAGCGCAATTAATATTTTTAAGGAATTGTATGGAGAAGATTTCAATTTAAATGTTAAATATAATATTTTAAAAAACGATCTAAATCTAAAAAACTAAAGAAGTTCCCAAGTGATAAAAATGAATATAGTCAAGTAATAGAAGAAATGAATATTTTGTCAGAAACAACTTTTAAAATACTTTCATATAATATTAATGGTTTAAAAAATAAATGTTTGTACCCTGAGTTTTTCGAATACATTGGAGGCTTTGATATGTTTGCATTAATTGAGACGCACGTTATGGAAACCCAAACAGAAAACTGGTCGAAATATTTTAAGGACTTCAATTTAATGTGGCAGAAAGCAGAAAGATCAAGTATACATGGGCGTGCAAGTGGTGGAATAGTATGCGGTGTTAGAAAAGATCTTCAAACAAAAGGAGTTGATTATAGTTTCGTGAAAGAAAACCATTTAAATATGATTAAAATAAGCACACTGGAATCATGTTTTACGTTCGTTCCTGTTTATATACGTGGAGAGAATTGGGCCTGTGATTTTGAGGCGATGAGAGAAATATTTGAAAAAATAGATGACGGACATATAATATTAGCAGGGGATGTTAATGTACGAATTGGTAACCTCCAACAAAATCTTGAAAGCGGTCTGGAAACTGAGTTCACAGCGGGAATGGAAACCAGGCGCTCAAAAGACTCAATTGTAAATGCAAAAGGAAAACAATATATGGAATTCTGTGAGGATAATGGACTGTTAATTCTAAATGGCAGAACCGAAGGAGACGAAGAAGGGCATTACACGTATGTGAGCA